>NC_137922.1:1953410-2015910 GCF_963457725.1 Sprattus sprattus | reverse complement strand
GTAGAGTTACTTTCTGAATGGCTACAGATATGGTTCTCTCTGTGATCATATTCTAAGGCAAGTTCACTACTGCCATGTAGAGCCAGATGCATACTACAGTATGTGTGGGATTAACCATAGGAGAATGTAGGTTGAGTGTTAGTGGAAACCATGACTTTTTCATGTGTTTGACACATTCTAAATATAGCTCCCTGTGCAGATGGTGGCCAATGTACAGGTAAAGATAGAAATACTTAATGGAAAAAAACATGTTTGTCAAGTCATGGGTGGGTTTAAGGAGGGAGACAAATTGCCAAGAATATGCCAACGCCACAGCTGGCCAGCTAGTAGCCTATTCATTTAGTATTGTACTACATGTACACCTGGCTATCTGTGTAGTCCCAAGTCATTCCATTCCATTAGGTTTGACATTTATATAACAACATGTTAAAACTGCTAATAGAATACTATTGCAGATTATGAAAGCATGCCAACTCAGAGCTATGGTACCTAATACAGTAAACAACATCTCTGAACAGTGAAATCACTATCTTCAGATTTCTGTGGACAGTTGAAAAAAAATTAAACTCTAAGAAGTCTTGTAAGAACACAGGCCTGTACAATGTTTGCTACTGAGTAATCAAATGCAGGTGAAAGCACTGAACCTGCATTTGAATGTGTATAAATGGAAAAAATCAGCTTATAAACAAAATCAGATGCTCTGCTGTAAGATTTGTGCAGAACCGTTTCCAATAGTTCCTATAAAATTAGAATAATTCAAAGTAAAACATTCCAACACCATGAACAAAGGAGTAGATAATAAATACACTGAGAATATGAATCCAGAACCTTATTGGGCTAAGAGACATTTCACAAGCTTTCAGAAGCCAGTAAATGAGCTCAGTGCCACAGAGCTCCAATCCAAATCGTTAAAGTCCAGAGCCTCTTACCTTCACTGTCCTTGAACTTCTTAATGGCCACCAGCTCTTTCGTCTCCTGTAAAAAAAAACAGACACATTGCACAATGAGATAAAGTGTGAAACTGCTTACAGCCATTGCTAAACGAGCTTCACATGAAGAACCATTCAGATCAAAAAAGCTTCATGAGCTCATATGGAGGATTTCTAAAAATAAATCACCTGAAAAGAAAATCAAAATCACCAGTCAACTTGCAACTTAGAGCATTGTAACAAGTGGCTAGATTTCTTAAAGAGTGTGTAGGAGTTTCCATTGGGTCAGCTGAACGGGCAGTTAGAATTCACCATGTCCTTCAAGTGCTATCCCAATCGCTGGGGCTGTGGGTGTTTCTTTGTCTCCCTGCTTCCCCTGCTGTCATCTTTGTATTGAATTCCCTCAGCATAGCGGGAAGGCCTGTCTTAGCCATGTGAATCACAGAGAAGAATGAGATGTGCCGCAGAAATCAAATTTATTAATATGCTAATAGTGGGTGCAAGGCTGGAGAACCCACTGGGTTTCCATAGAATACGCTGTACCTGACTGACAGGACTCTGACAGCATGTGACGGCCATTTTATGTCTTTGCTTCCCACCACGGTCAGTGTTCAGTTCTCATGCTGCTTATCTCAGACTCCACAGACTCCAAGACTTGCCGGGTGCATTTCCCTGTGTGTTCGCTCACAATTATCTGCTGCGAGCCAAATCCCATCTGATTAAATGATTTACACTCCAGGTGACAGGCCTGCCAAAACAAACAATTTGACCTTGATGAAGCTGTCACCGTTGTGAGGCTGTTTCTTGATGCCCTCCCTCCTGCTGATGATTTTTCGAGTTTCCGATAAAAAGCAGTTTCAGGGCAAAAGACTCATGCGTTTCATTAATACTCTAAGTGCCAGGGACCATGCAGAACAGGACCCTGCTCAGTCCACCGCCACTGGGTCTCTCTCCAGAGCCGTGCATACCGATGGGCTCCCTATTGTTCCCTAGCTCTGCAGTGTTGAAACTTAACCCACCTGTGATTAGATGCATGAGTACTTTTGTTGTCACTCTAATGGGAGACAGGTCACATTCGACAGGCTCCAGTTTCACTCCAAACAGGTTACTCTGGTTCCAGTCTCTGGCAACTGAAGCAGCATTTCACTCCCCAGCATCCTAAAAGGATTTTCACCTCTAATAATATTATCTGTTTACACTTTTTGAGGTTTGGGGTTTTAAGGGGACATTTGTAAAGTTGGATGAAGACAGCAGTGCCTCTAAACTAGATGGTTTTTTAAAATTCAAATTGCAGGATGCTCTCAAGGGGCAGGATTTTGGGACACGCTTATCGGAGGTGCCCACGGCTCCTCCAGCATCCCTGACATACTTATCACTCTCCTCCCCCTGGAGAGGAGCTCAGCTGCCTCTATACTTCAAAGCTGTTCATCATTCAGACTCACGGACAAAAGCAAAGCTGGCACAGCGCTGGCCTGTGGATCCATATCAGCAAGATTGGCTTTGTGTCTGTCTGAATGCCTTTGCATTTCATTTGCCCTTTTATTTTTGGGGGTGACGACCCAGTGCAGGCAATGGACAACCACACTGCTCTACCAACACATGTGCACTCTGAGTCAGGACTGTACTGTCTATTAAATTGAAGAGTCTTTGAAACTCAGGTGTTGGGTGAGGTGTACAGTGTATGTCCTTTTAGCAGAAGAACACCCTCGAAAATGTCCCGAGGTGATGCTTCCCTCCCTCTTCCCCGCGACTTAACCGCCCCTGACAGCTACTCTCATGTCTTGACTCAAGGGCTCCTTTGTTGTTCGAGAGACAATGGAGACTGATGGTTGGGCTGAATCCTCTCTCTCTCTCTCTGCACAGTGAGCCTCGCTCGTTGTCATGAGCGCTACTGAAAGCCTAGAGGCAGTGGGAGGGTATGGGAGTGCTGATGGAAGGGAAGAGGTGCCTTCTCCAGCTCTCCAAGGAGCGCAGCCTCACACAGGTATCAGCTCAGCAATGACTAACTGTGTAGGGGAGGAGAAGGTTATGACCCAAACTGTTAAACTGTACGGGAGAACGTTACAGTTTCCTGTACAGCTATACACCAATATAACCAGCTGTAATGAACACAGAGCCATGCTCACATTTCTGACTACCAGCAAATCTGACACTGTCATTTTTTAATGATTCTGATATCGACATTATCAATGAAGTTACATACAGATCCTGATAATTCACTGAAAGGAAGCAGGCATCTTGAGAAAGCAGAAATTGAATATATATATATACATACTGTATATGTATATATATATAAATATATATATAAAACATGTTTGCCAAGACCACAGTACAACATGTGCCAGCATCCCCTCTGAATAGTAACTGACCCAAGAGTTTATGGTGTCGGTGTAGGGTTACAGGCTCCTTTAGGGGTACCGAGGTACAGAATGGCTGTGGAGTGATAAGAGACAGGAGGGACGGACCTTGTGGTCATCACTGAATCTCACTAACAGACAGGTCCCTGCTCTGGGGCCCCTGTCCAGCCATGGGCCTCTTCTCTCTTCTCTCTCTCTCTCTCTCTCTCACTCTATTATGTGTGAAGGGAGGGGGATTACAAGTTACAAGCTTGTTTCCAATTTCTCTGGTTTCACAGCTTTCTTCACATTATGAATACCTGGAGCTTAGGGTTTGTTGTCAGTGGTTGGCTTTGGGAGATGACTGTCTTTCAGCAAGGCTGCTGTGAGGCATGCCCATACACTAAAGAGAGTGTGAAGCAATTTAACAGAAATGAATAACCAACATCTAATCACTAAGATACAGTCTGAAGCCCCTGAATATCTGTCAGACGTTTTGAAAGAAAGAAACAGCAGCTAAATCAACAGCGTGCAGGGAGCACTTTGCTCTGCTCTCAAACAGAAGTAAAACCAGGCAGGTGGTTTGAGAGTGACACAGCATAAAAAGTAGGGTTTATCTGAACCCAAACCATTTTCCAATCACTATGTGATTACAATTAGTGGCAAACAATAAGCTGTGGAGCATCTGTGTATTGTGTGTCATCTAGAGAATTGATTTAATTAAAACCTACATGCTAAATGGTCTGTGCAAAACAGAGTGCCGAACACCTTTTAATAACATACCGAGGCTGCTGAGTTGAGAGTTCAATTGTGTAGTTCAACATTTCAAGGGATAGATTGTACATGCATTTATACATTCTCATTTAAAGATATGACATTTCATTTCACAGCGCTGCACAGCACAGCATTATGGGAATATGACTTCATCCACAGCAATGGTATGGGTCATTGAAATTAATTACACTCATCTTCATAAATGTTTTAGAGAATACCCCTGGGCGGTGTAGCACTGCAAAATGACTAAAAACTCAATTTACTTGATCACATACCATTAGCAAACAATGACTGCAATTATTGTAAACAACAACCTGCAAATATTTTGGAAAAATGCGCAAAGCCCAGATATACGGTATGGAGAGAACACGGTCGGCATCTTCAAAGCATTCCCTCCTCTTTTGTCCTGCTGTCCTCCCCTCAGCCCTGACAGACTGTAAGTGAACCTCGGCTGTCTGAATACTCATTTCACAATGCCATAACTGAGACTTTCCTGTTGCCCCCAGCAGCTGTTTTTGAAAATAAAAAACGACTTTCATCTTCTAAACCTTGAACCTGGTTAAGAAAAGGTCTTGTCATTTTGTAGTAAATTAAATTATGAAGTCGCACCAATCTTTAAAGAGGTTTTACATTTGTACATGAAATGGGGAGCAAGTCAGCATAATGTTTCAAAACGGCAGAACAAAGATAATAAGCAGTGTTTGACTGAAAACAAATTAGGTCTCGTATTGTCATGGCGATTAGATCATTTGAGTGAATTATGTGAATTTCCTTGCTCTTTGGTCAGTGCCTACTGTCACTCTAAAATTAATTTAGTATTTTATATAACATAACTAAACAACATATATATATAGGCACTAAGAGGTGAGAAGAGGGACTGTTAAGTGACTCCAGGACTACATGACTTGTGCTATGTGATGTGTGGCAGAGCCGCAATATTCCCTTTCTAATCCTTTAATGACAAACGGCTGTCTGTCTGTGTGAGCTGTACTGAGAATGGCACAGATGCAGCGTCTAGAGAACACAGCACAAGACAAAACAAGTCTGACTCCACGGGGTTTACAAAGGCCCTTTTATAACCCTGTGACACATTGGGAATACGTTGCTCGGAAGGACTTAAAGAAAACAATGGCAATCTCAGTGCCTCTACCCTGGACAAGGGCATTCTTCAGCTGTACCATCTTCTGTGCAGTGCTTGGCAAACCTTTAGCCTGCTTTTCACAAGACCCTGACAAGCATTTAAAAGACATCAGGTGGCACCAAACATGTAGCAGAGAGGTTCAACACAGGACATGGATGCGGACACATTTGTTGGTTTCCAAAAGCCATCTAGTCCTTGAACTGTCAGAGATCGGTTACCTATAAATAACCACATTTTGCCGAATTCAGATGTATTTTTAGCACCATGGCATTTCAATGGCATGTTTTATTTAGACCAAGTGAGTTCCGCTTCATGTTGTCTTTTAAACCCTGAAACCGGAGGGACTAGATTGTTATTACAGAAGTGGGGTCAGCAGCAATTACAGCCAGTCTCACTTCATTATAAAAATAACACTGTCACATTTGTATTTTTCAGTTATAAACAAATCACTAATCAGAGGGTAATCCCAACGTGGACTACTTTTTCTGTTCCTGAGCCACCTCCGCACACCTTCACCCCCACACATTGTATAACATTTCATCAGAGCGCCCGTAGATAAGCTTAGAGCCATATTCGGCGAGGGTAGCTAATGAGTGGCCCTGTGGAAACTGAAGCATGCTTCCTCCCCATCCTCAAACATCCGCCATGTTTTAATGAGAATCGTCCCCAAGAAACCTTCCATACACAACACACAGCAAAGCAAAAACAACAACAACATTAACAAAATAAACAGCTGACTAACCAACTACAATAAAGTGAGATAAGTCATGCTAGATGCACACACACACAGACACACACACACACACACACACACGCACACACACACACACGCACACACACACACACACGCACACACACACACACACACACACACACACAAACACGTGCTCGCGCACACACACACACACACACACAAACACACACACACACACACACAGACCTTCACAAACTAGTCAGGCTACCTACACTACGCAATTCAGTGGACGTGATGAGGCAAAATGCAAAAAACAAGACAGTGTCAAGGGTTGGACTACTTTTGACCACCAGAAGCCGCCAAAGACTCTTTGTTGCTCTTGCCAAAGGTTAGCCTCCCCTGATATGTTGACCCAGTCCTAGCTCGCCTGTACCTCATCGTCTCTGTCGTGTGCCTTGTTTGCTTGTTATTTCTCTTATTTGTTATGTCCTTGCTAAGTCTTTGTGATTCCTCTGTGTTTCTCAAGCTCTAAGCCTCTTTTTGACCGCTGGGTTGTTTGCCTGGTACTACTCTGCTTGTTAACGGTGTTTCACAGATGGATTTTTGTATTCCTGAATCTGGCTCTGTTGGAGATTTCATTTTTTTTTTTTACTTTGAAATAAAACCAATGGAACTTCTAGTTATCATGCTCTGTACTTGAGTCACCTCCAGTCTCTGGTACCTAAGTGGAAATTATCATAACCACTCCACAGACTCTGGTTCAAATACCAATTCTGTAAAGCTCTCAGTCAGAGAGTTTATACGGATAATGGCTGTTTTGAACAGTTTTGGCTCAACTGTGGACACACATGGTCAAGCCCTGACAAATCAGCAGGTTATACTGCCATGACCAATTCCTGTGGCAGATAGCTAAAACCAGGGTGCGATTTGTCCAAAAACCAGAGGGGGGGATGTTTTTTTTTTTTTTTTATCATGAAAAAAAAAACAAGCAATACATAGGCCTAATTCTCTTCATATACATGGATCATATATATATATATATATATATATATACAGCCGCGGAAAAAATTAAGAGACCACTTCAAAATGATCAGTTTCTCTGGTTTTACTATTTATTGGTATGTGTTAAAGTAAAATGTACATTTTTGTTTTATTCTATAACCTACTGACAACATTCCTACCAAATTTCAAATAAAAATATTGTCATTTAGATCATTTATTTGCAGAAAAATGACAATTGGTCAAAATAGCAAAATTGATGCAGTGTCTTCAGATCTCGAATAATGCAAAGAAAACAAGCTCATATTCATTTTTAAACTACACAATACTAATGCTTACACTTAGGAAGAGTTCAGAAATCAATATTTGGTGGAATAACCTTGATTTAAAATCACAACTTTCATGTCTCTTGGCATGCTCTCCACCAGTCTTTCACATTGCCGTTGGGTGACTTTATGCTACTCCTGGCGCAAGAATTCAAGCAGCTCGGCTTCTTTTCATGGCTTGTGACCATCCATCTTCCTCTTGATCACATTTCAGAGGTTTTTTATGGGATTCAGGTCTCGAAATTGGGCTGGCCATGACAGGGTCCTGATCTGGTGGTACTCCATCCACACCTTTACTGGCCTGGCTGTGTGGCATGGAGCATTGCCCTGCTGGAAAAAACACTTCTCAGAGTTGGGGAACATTGTCAGAGCAAAAGGAAGCAAGTTTTTCTTCCGGGACAACGTTGTACTTTGCCTGGCTGAGGTTTGTAAAAGACCATAAGTATTGAAAAAAGCGGACTGGAGGGTCTTCTAGTTCGTCTTCTCTGATGAGTCCAATTTTCAGCTTTGCCCAACACATGGTCGTCTGATGGTTAGACGGAGACCTGGAGAGGCCTACAAGCCAGAGAGTCTTGCACCTACTGTGAAATCGGATTATCTAAATGACAATATTTTTATTTGAAATTTGGTAGGAATGTTGCCAGTAGGTTATAGAATAAAACTAAAATGTACATTTTACTTTAACACATACCAATACATAGTAAAACCAGAGAAACTGATAATTTTGAAGTGGTCTCTTAATTTTTTCCGCGGCTGTATATATATATTATTCTTTATTGCAGACACCAAGTTCCATATAAAGTAACAGACATACAATTATAATAAATAAATAAAAATAGAAATAAAGAAAAACAAAAAGATACAACACACATAATACAGTGCATTAAAAAGTATGAAGACATTTGTGCCAATGTCGTCTTAAGTTTGAGGTAAAGCGATAACAGCTCTTTAGAGGGTTGACCAGAGCCTCTACTATGCAGTTCTCAGACTTGTCCAGTCGACACATGAAACCATACATCAGTTTTCTCAAGAGCGCCTCACAAGTTGGTACGTGCTTAGAAACAAACAACTGACGAGCACTATGCCACCTAGGCACATGAAGCAGCAATCTAAAAGCATCATTGTAAGCTACTTTCAGTCTCTGTATACTCCTTTTCCTGTAATTAGACCACACATGAGCAGTGTACATTGGTGTTATGTAGGTTCTAAACAGGGAACATTTAACCGAATCTGAGCACATAGAAAACTTTCTTAATAACATATTGGCCTGAGAATATATTTTGCAGCGCTGTCGATATATATCGTTGTCATCAGTCCAATCATCAGAAATGACATTGCCCAGATATCTTATTTCCTCACGGGCACCAAGGGGACTGCCAGATAGATAAAAGGTAGGGAAGGTTAATTTCCTATCCTGATTACTTCTGACTATCATTATGTGGCTTTTCTTTGCATTATATTTAATATCATGGTCTATGCCATACTGAGAGCACACCCTAAGCATCTGTTGCAGCCCAGCACTGTATGGGCTGAGTAAGACCAAATCATCTGCGTACATCAGATGATTGACAATAGATTCCCCTATAAGACAGCCTGTATTTGTCTTATTCAGCTGGCTTGATAAATCGTCCATATAAACATTAAACAAAAAGGGAGATAAAATTCCTCCTTGTCGAACTCCGTTGCCAACATAGAAAGGAGCTGATACAACATTGTCCCATTTAACATGAAAAGTTTGATTGGCATACCAGAACACCAAAATCCTCACAAGAGGTTTAGGGACACCTCTAGCTAGCAGCTTCATAAACAGTTTTTCATGACAAATTCTATCGAAAGCTTTGGAAGCATCAATAAAGCATAAAAATACAGATGAATTTAGACTTTTGTACCTAGAGACAATCTCCTTCAGAGCATAGATACAGAGATCAGTACCATGTTTTCTTTTAAAACCAAACTGATTGTCAGCAGTCAGAACATACATTTCCAATTTCATTAATAGAATTCTCTCAAATACTTTAGACAAGATACTGGCTAATGCAATGGGTCGATAGTTGTCTTTGCTGTTCAGTTTACCAGACTTATCCTTAAGAACAGGCACTAACAGCACTGACATAATAGAGTTTGGTAGAACACCATGAACCATAATTCCAGTAAGACACATGGCTAGTAATGGACTGAGTCTATAACTGGCATTTTTTAGATGCTCTGCAGAAATGCAATCCATACCACAAGCCTTGTTGTTGTCAAGCATGTGGATGGAATCATAGATATCTACTGATCTAACTATCATGTCTGCTGAGAGACCTTTACATTCATTATCAATTCTAACAGTGTTACTTTTAACACAATTAAATAGTTTACTGTAATGCTCTCGCCATAGATCAGCAATCTTCTCTGGACAACTAATCCCCTCGATATCAGAAGGGAGACTGATAGTATCGGAGAAATAGAACATCATTTATTCAAATGTAATCCACAGTCAAAGCTATAACAATGTTAATTATATAGCTTCCTGTGTATTCTGTTAAAACCCAAATGGTCACAGCTGCTAGATGCCCTGATCACTGTGAGAAGAGATAACACTTCCGGCCAGGAACTCCTCATTTAAATATAGAGTTCCTGGCCCGTCTGTCTCTTAGGCAAATATTAGCATTCTAGTAACCACCCACTCCAACATGTTGTGTAGGTTAAATACAGGAGACTTCTCTTGTGTTAGTTAGTGAAATCAGCCTTGGTGAAACTAAATCTTTAGTGCAGCCTTGTCTTGCTCTCTCTCCTTTGATGATCATCATTGTAAGATTAAAACCTGAATCTTGACATTCCATATTCACTTGACTGAGTCTCCGTTGATTAGGAAGTATTCATATACTTTTAATGGAGGTTCCGGCCTAGATTAATTTCTTGGATTTCGCTGAGATTTCAGCTCTGCTGTTAGAGTCCTACAACTGCCTGGTTTTGACACAACACATGGTAAGTAAATTAAATTGCTTACCTAACCTTAGGAATAATAGGATAGCAAGTGCCTGTGCAGTATCACAGAAGATTTTTGGGTGCGGTAACGCTCAAGGGTAGTCACTGTCAACCGCTGTCTGAGTTGATGGGTTGACATACTACAATTTATTGCTGTCTGTCTCAGATGTTAGGTCCAAAGGGATTATATGTGTTGTGAACAGAAACGGGTGTTGTGAAAACAGGACACAGCATTATTTAAAATTTTGAATTTAGATATTTTTCTAAAAACATTTTGTAAATTATTTACATTAGATTGTGGAGATTCAGTCTGTTGAGATGGAAAGTCAAAATTCAAGCCATAAGTTCCCTTTAAGTGTGCAGATTGCAATGGCTAGTGTGGGAACTGATATCAAACATGATAAAATTAAAATGGAAATGATTAAAGATGGTTTCCAGCTAATTTGGGGAATCAGGAAGGCTAGTGAGTGGGTTTTAGACCTTAAGTCTGAAAAAAAGAGAAAGCGATATTCACGTTTCCTAATGAGTAGATGGACACAAAGTTCACAAGGTTTTTTGGTTGAATCAGACGGACAGCCAGCGGCCCTTCCTAGATTGCGAGAAAGTATGAAACAGAATACTGACAAACTTCAGCAAATTGCTAGGAATTTACTGGGAAAAGTCCCACTTACTGATGTAAAAGATCCTACATGCAATGCAGATTATGCCAGGCTTAAGACTGTACTAGTGGTCAGTGTGGTTCAAGCCATCTCACAGGTTGAAGAAATGTCTCTAAAAATGTCTGCTGTTATGAATATTGATGTACCTACAGCTGTTCCCTCACAATTTGTCATTCCTGTCCATATCTACACAGACAGTCTTTACACATGCCATGCAACTCACACCTCAGGTCCTGAAGCCCTAATGGCCCATCAGGCAGAGATTATCACACTCTCTGACACACTGCCACAGCTAACACAAACTCCACATACACTGAAAAAGAGTCAAGAGCCAACACAACATATAGCAGCAGTGCAGGACGTATCCTCTCACAATAGCTACCAGCAAAGAAGGCAGAATATACCCCCACATACACCTTGTTACAAATGTGGGATGATAGGCCATTGGTCTAGGACTTGTAGAAATAGACAGAGATATACAGATAAACCTGTGCCCTCTCAGCAGACAAGCATGGACTCTGACACAACCTCTGAGATTTTAAGTCTTCTCAGAAAGTTGGCAAAGTCTGACTTCACTGACCAATAGGACATGTTTGATTCACTGGCTTGATCATATTCACCCATTTGTTTTCCCACTAACTGCACTCTCTGTAAAAAAAAAAAATGTAATCAGGTGCAAGATTTACATAAGACCTATCCTACTACTAAATACATATCATAAATAAGATGATAACTGCAGAATTTATTTTATCTAAACAGGTTTAAGCTGCTGAATGTCTGACTGCATCAAAAAGATGCCAAGAACACTAAATTAATTAGATGCCTTAAATGGTTTTGCATTCACGGGCCATTGCAGTCTGGATGAATAACGGAATCTTATGAGACCATGTAACTAACTTTTAAATGTAACTCTAACACTTCTTTCCTTTTTCCCTAGGCGTGAACATGTCTCTGGAATAAGCAAATGAATGTGTCTGTGTGTGTGTGTGTCTGACTGTCTGTGTGCCGGCCGGCCGTATGAATGAATTAACATGACTTCTCACTAAATTCTTTTCAGGGTAAACTATTTGAATTGCTTTCAGCTCCCTTCACAGGATCTGGTATGTTGATTATGCAACCGGAACATTTTGCTTCCTGTCCTCAGGAAATGGGCCACACCGCTAGGCACATCTAACTTTTGCATAAGATTAATTGTTTGTTAAGATCTCTTTCCAATTAGAACAGCTGACGGTCCACTGGACCTCACACCTGGACAAACCTAATAGAAGTCGCCGCGGTATCGAAAAGGGGAGGAGCAGCACAACCGTCTGAAGCACAAAGCAGCGAAAATTCAATTACCATCAAACCAATCCAACTCTACTGGAAGTCGGCAATTTCTGGAATATGTGTCACCCTCTTCCCAACAAGTCTGGATATTAACATTTCAATGAAGAGGATTTCTCGAGTCTGGATGTCTGGACACAAGAGGAGTTTTCTCTAAGCAGATCTTGTGACGGGCAGAATAACCCCCCACCCCCCAAGAGGTTTAGGAAGTCTACCCTAACCTTTTAGCATAAGAATACACACAAACACACACACACACGGACTATCATACAAGACTCAAACCATTGTGGCAAAAACAGAGAACCACGATCACCAACAACTCAGAAAAGACTGCCAGCTGCATGTTGTTTTATATTTTCTGTTATATGCTTATGTTACACTTGGTATCCAGAAAGAAAAAAAATTCGTCAGAAGTTTGTTGATGTATGTAATAATGTTGTCTGTCGTGTCGTAACTTGCCTCCCAGCAACCCATATTACCGTCCATCAACCCTCACTTAGGATACTCTAAAAATATAGCGTTAAAAATGACTGTCTCTAGGTGCGATTGCCATCATGCAAATGGTAATTTTTGGCCTCATGTATTTCTGCTGTTATTGAGCTCCTATGATCTGTCACCACACAACGAGTCAACCTAAGCCTCCAGCGCAACAAGCAAGGCTCGAATATGTTTCTGAAACACTTGACAAATCAATTATGTAACCAGTCTAGTTTATGTTTGTTGTTGTTGTGTTTTAAGTTTTTTTTCTCAAAGTCATCATGAGTAGTTGCGGTTGTTTTGTAAATTCATGTTTTCTGAATGGGTACCATGTGCATGTATGTATATTTGCTGCGTACATTTGGTTTGGTTCTCACAACTGAAACAGGGCGGCTATTTTGTGGTAGCGTCGGTGAGCAATTTCCCCTTAACATCAGAGATCTTTCCCAAAATTGGCCAAAGGGATTAGGGTCCTGATGAAAAAGGTTTCGGCTCATCTTGTGAGAACATGTCACATCTTTAAGAGAGAGAGAGAGACAAAGACTAATACATTTAAGCAACTATGTACTCCTGAATTTTTATGTTTAAGACAATAAGTCTTAAAAAAGGGGACTGATAGTATCGGAGAAATAGAACATCATTTATTCAAATGTAATCCACAGTCAAAGCTATAACAATGTTAATTATATAGCTTCCTGTGTATTCTGTTAAAACCCAAATGGTCACAGCTGCTAGATGCCCTGATCACTGTGAGAAGAGATAACACTTCCGGCCAGGAACTCCTCATTTAAATATAGAGTTCCTGGCCCGTCTGTCTCTTAGGCAAATATTAGCATTCTAGTAACCACCCACTCCAACATGTTGTGTAGGTTAAATACAGGAGACTTCTCTTGTGTTAGTTAGTGAAATCAGCCTTGGTGAAACTAAATCTTTAGTGCAGCCTTGTCTTGCTCTCTCTCCTTTGATGATCATCATTGTAAGATTAAAACCTGAATCTTGACATTCCATATTCACTTGACTGAGTCTCCGTTGATTAGGAAGTATTCATATACTTTTAAAGGGGAGTTCTGTTATTATTTATGATCTTGATCTCCTTCCAGAAGTCAGTAAGATTGTTATTCTGCATCTTTCTGGCCAGTGAGTCTGCTCTCATTGTGTTTTCATTTTTCTTAACAAAACGAAGTGCATATTTAAAACTAGCATTTGTGAGTTTTTTGTTTTCAAGCAACACTCCCTGTCTGGGTCTGCCTGCCTCTGACCAGAGTCTAAAGGCCTCTCTAGCAGCAGCATGTTGCTCAGACACAAACTCATTCCAGCCAGGTCGTATGTTAGGGACCTTCCTCTTGTAATTAATAAAAGGTTCACTGGAAGTATAAAGACATTTGACAATATCATCATACATGGCACAGAGCTTTTCAGTATGATGTGTATCCTTGCAGCTCATATCCGTGCACATAAGGGCATCCCTAGGCAATTCAACATCACTGAGTAAGCTATCAGTTAATAAAGAATATCTGTGCATATCCTCTTTGGTCAATTTTGACCAGTCCAGTTTTCTTGAGGGAGCAGCATTACCATTGTTGGCCAGCAGGGGTACACTCTCAACATTTAGCAGCATAGCAACTGGTATGTGATCAGTGGTGGCCAGTCCATAACATATCTCTATACTTTCCAGTGAGTCATGAGCATCGGCTGTTGTCACAATATGGTCTAGCCAGGAAGTTGTGTGCCAAGCTTCACTTACATAGGTAAAACTTGTATCAGGCAAAAAAACTTTACTTGATATAATTAAGTTAGTTTCAGTACAGAACTGCTGCAGATGTTTTGCGAATAAAGATTTATCTGACATGTCAGCATTAAAATCATATATGTCTATCATGATATGATAATCGCTGCTAGACGCTCAGTTCTTGTGCTCCCTCTCATTCACGTTGAAATACTGAAACCGAAACTGAAACGCAACTGTTTTGGACAGAATTCGCTAAATTAGCAAAGCCAGCGAATTCTGAGAATGCCGACAGTTCGGGTAAGGTGAACGTTAGTGCCAGCGATGTAAGCAAGTGTACGAAAACGCTGTCACAACCTGTCTGTTTTTTCATTGTTTTTTTAATAATTGAGGGTTATCCCCCCCATGTATGAAATTCATCCAGCTGAGGTGGGGATGTAAAAACCAGAGGGGGCGTAAATCCCCCCCATCCCCCCCGGCAAATCGCACCCTGGCTAAAACCATTTAGAGTTAAGTTCCACCAGTTCCATCAGCCTTTTCTTCTGCTATTCTGGTTCCTCCTGCCCCAGTGCAATAGGCCTTTAGATGGCCATCCTCATCCTGGCACAGTAACTTCAGCTACTTCTCCTTTGCGTCTCAAGGTAGAGAATCACCAAGAAGAGTTCCCTGTGGGGCTTGCGCGGCCTCTTGCGCTTGCGCTTACGCTTACGTCCCCGAGCATAAATCAGCCTTTAAGTGATGCATGATTGCATGACACTGGTGACTGGGAAGCCATACAGATTCATGTCTTAAAAACCGAACTATACCTTTAAATGTGTTTTACGGACTTTAGAAGTTCAACGTAAGAAAATGTCTCCACCTTATTAATGAACACCTGGAAATTGGTTGTTACACAGCCGAAGTGTTCTCAGCTGCGCCGATTGAGGTAGAGGATTCTTAAATTTGGATTTGCATACATACACGCAACACGCCCCGCCAGGGCACGCAACCGTAGTGACGTGTGCAGTCAGCCCTAGCCTTCAACACGGATGAGGCACAGCTCGTCACTGCCTCTGTCAATCTCTTCCGTCAGTCTAATTTTGTTTTAGGTGTTATTAAATGTCAATTACTCTAGCCTACATTTAATTTGGAAAACCACCGACTGGTGATAGTGATAAGGTAAGGTGTGGCGTTGACCTTGCCAAATGTTAGCTTGCTATTCACCTATGAGGTAACGTTCCCTACAGCTAGCCTAGCTAACGGTATGTCTTAAATTGAGACCATTCTGGTAAAATAAGCAAGCTGGTGCTGTTGTCAACATCGAGATTATCTATTTTTTATTGTTTGAATGGGATTTTCAACACCTGACAATACACTCTAGAGCATATTGTAATGCAACGTTGAATGGATGAATAGCTTACATAAGGGTACCCAGCACTTTTCAAACCACACTCAAGCTTATGGTTATTGTCCCCACCACTTCTAAAAACAAACTGACGCACTTGCTCCAAATGCATGTTGAAACTTGATTTTTCATTTATCTCAACCAAAATTATAGGACGACTCAACAACAACCCCCCCCCCCCCAAAAAAAAACAACTGAACATGACCACAACTACAAAAACAACCTATTCTACTGTTCAATAATCTTAAAAAGAAAATTTTACCTGTTGCATAAATTCGGATGCAAGTAGTTTCTGTCCACTTATCTTACACTTTCTAGGCATCATGGTGAAGCTAAAACAAAAGTAGCTGCCTGGATAGGTGGACTAACAGTCAAGTTGGGTAAATATTGAATCAGTTCACGTCTTTTTGTAATACTGTTGATAAAACACATTTTTTTAGGCATCGTTAAAACTTCCAGGCACGACCTTGCCTGTAATGAAAATGTGACGTCAATACCAGGAGACAGTAACTAGGTGGTAAATCGAATGTTTAACATTATGGAACTTTAATTTCATGAACTAGAACACATCTGGGTCAGTTCTTTTTGAACACCACAGCAAGCTCTCTCTTCTCGAGCAGACGTCTCTCTCATTGACTTCCATTAATCAAAATGGCTCGCTTGACTGAGGTCCCGAGCTTAGTAACCGTTGCTATGCTATGATTGATCAGTTACCGTTTTGGGGAGTGGTCGCAGAAGGGTCAATTGACATCACTACGCAGAGCCAAGGCTCTACTGATCGTCAAAACCCAGCCTGACCATGCCTGGCATGAAATCACCTGTTTATGATAGGCTAATCCGTGCTTGTATCCAAATGCATGTTGAAACTTGATTTTTCATTTATCTCAACCAAAATTAGGCTATAGGACGACTCAACAACCCCCCCCCCCCCCCCCCAAAAAAATACATGGGTTTCTTGTATACAAACGTTGAAGGCTGCGCGCGCAAATCCGCGGCAGAAAGCCATCTACCCTAATACAAATGAATACAGAAAGCCCAGTTTAAATGTATTGTTTATTACTTATTTAGCCTACCGTTCCCTATTCTGTTGCCATGAATGCTTGCACACACCCTCAACATATTCCCAAACGTAACCTTGTACATTGTTGAGCCTTTTTGTATATTTGATTTTATTTGATATTTTATTTTTCCTAGCAAACGGATGCTTCCTCCTAGGTATACTGAACATCTTACCAACTCTGTTAGAGCAGTTCACCACACAACAACTCCCTGTCATGTTGCCTTCCTCCACAGCTTTCTCATCCACTTTAACGTTATCTTGCTTCTTTCTGCCGCGAGATTGCGCACGCAACCAGTGATGACGTAGCCGAGAAACCCATGTATTCGGATGCCAGTAGTTTCTGTCCACTTATCTTACACTTTCTAGGCATCATGGTGAAGCTAAAACAAAAGTAGCTGCCTGGATAGGTGGACTAACAGTCAAGTAGGGTAAATATTGAATCAGTTCACGTCTTTTTGTAATACTGTTGATAAGACATTTTTTTTAGGCATCGTTAAAACTTCCAGGCACGACCTTGCATGTAATGAAAATGTGACGTCAATACCGGGAGACAGTAACTAGGTGGTAAATCGAATGTTTAACATTCTATGGAACTTTAATTTCATGAACTAGAACACATCTGGGTTAGTTCTTTTTGAACACCACAGCAAGCAGGCGATTGCGATTTTACTCCACAAGCTCCAATTCAATATTTTAATCGGTTCTACCAGCTGGATATTTAACAGTTTTATTTTCAACGTTACATTGGTTTATTGTTGGGTTGACAACGCTACTTAAGATTATTGAGATATTTTGTTTGGGCTAGTAAAAACTACTTTGCTAATACTAGCTAGCATTGCTAAATAAATATTTTGATATTAATTTGGGTCAGTCAGTTAGTTAAAAAAAAGCTAGCGAGAGAACTTCTTCCTGTAACTTCTTCATTTTTAAGTATTTCTTTCGTATAACCGCCATTCTTGTATTGGAAATGGAGATTCGTACTAACCCCTTCAGGTTTGACGTTCCACCATTTATTTGTGCAGCTAGCCTCGCTGTATCAGCGATGGGGACAGCGGTTTTCTTTTATAGGTGGCGGAAAGAAACGGCGGAGATCGGGACTCAGACGGAGTGGGAGACCGTGGAGGTTGGGAGCCAGGCTGGATGGGAAACGGCAGAGCAGGGAACCCAGTCGGTTTGTGTGACAGCCGAGGCTGAGACTCAGTCCGTTTGGGAGACGGCTGAGGCCGGGACCCAAGCGGAGTGGGAAACGGTCGAGGCTGGAACTCAGGCTTACTGGGAAACCAGCGAGGCCGGGACTCAGGCGACGTGGGAATCTGCGGAGGCCGATACTCAAGCGGGTTGGACTGACGGTAATGAGCGTAGCTTCCTGACATTTCCGTGGCAGCTGCTTAAAATGCCCATTCAGGGTATTAGGCATTGTTCTATACGATTATGAAGGTGGGCGTGTGTTCATCTGTCTATGCAATTTGAGTCTTAACTAAAGGTTTTATTATTTTCTTTCAGTGTTCTTCCTTGCGATGAGGATGGCATCCCACATGGTGAGCTCTCATAACTAGTTGGGATGTAGTTGTTTGTTAGGACATTGCACCATTGTTTGAATACAGACTCAGAGAGTATGCAATGTATGTGCCTATAATTGACCTCTGTGCTGCAGGGCCTTCTGGATGCTGAGCATGGACCAGAGCTGCTGTTTGGGGTATTTAGGGCATTTTAAAGTCATCAGTATGGGTCTCTCCTGTGCTATTGGTGACTTTCACTCACCTCTGCTTTCAGCCTTTTCAATGAAAAGATGTTTTTAAGATCTGCCATCTTATACATGTCTGAATGTTGTGTTGTGGAATTGCAGACTCAGGAAGTCCAGAACACACGGCAGACGGTGGGGTTCGAGCACGCTGAGTGGTTCTCCTGCGGTCCGAGGGTGAGCAAGCAAGCGAGCAAGGAAGACATTTTGGCACCATTTTAGACCAGGGTTTACCATCTGTGTGGCTTTTTAACAAGCCTGTCTGCTTTTGTTAATCTAATCACTGGTATGTTTGTTTTTGAAGTGGGTGGAGGTGAAGATGTCTTGCACAGAGAGGCTGGATGATTCCCTGAAGAGGCAGTGGTTTGTCCTGACCAACATTTTCCAAATCGAGACCCCAGAGGTATTCTAATTAGCAAAGACCCGGTTTTAAAAATCTGTCATTCATGTCTCTGATTCCTGAATAGTTAACAGATTTGCCTTTTTTCTAGGGAGGCCGTTTGCAGTACGCTTCGGTGAAGTGCGTCACTTACATTGAGGTATGGAAACTTATTTTAGCTGGAGAGGTGTTTCCGTGATTTTGGATCTTCTCCTTTCTTTCACACATCATTTATGAGTGAGCATGCTGACTGTAATTCAGTTGACCAACATATTGTGTTGTTTTCTCTATCTAGCGTAACTGTGGTGAGATCATCCATGTGTCATCTCACAAGGAGACGGAAGCCACGTTTTATTTGGAGATGGCTGGAGTCGTGGTACGTTTTTTACGGTCACATGAACTATTTACTAAATCAGCTTCTTTATCAAGCTCATATTGCAAATGTTAATAACATTTCCTCATATTTTATCATGAACCGCTTTCATAGATGGTCGATACGTCCACGACCTTCAAGGGAATGACCATCGCTGCAGATGGAACGGTGTCGACCACGGAGAGGACTCACACTGTCAGGGTCCCAGCTCCTACCTTCCCTTTTCCTCAGCCTGGCTTCTCTCCTGATGCTCCTGGTCCTGGTGCTGCTGGTCCTGGTGCTGCTGGGCCTGTTGTTCCCAGACTGGAATTTGCTCCTGGTCCTGGTGCTGCTGGGTTTGATGCCCCTGGTCCTGATGCTGCTGGTCCTGATGCTTTCCCAGGTCCTGATGCTGCTGGTCCTGATGCTGCCTCCTCTGCTGCCGCTCCGAGCTCTGCTCAGGTAATATGGACCTCTTGAACCTCACTGTTGTCCTTCTCCATGACTTCATCCTGCAGAGTTTGCCCGTGCTAAACTATTACTGCCAGTGATTCCATCCTGTTATTCTGATGTGTTTGTGGATGTTTGCTTTGGCAGGGATCAGGAGACAGTAACCTTCTGCCTGAAGCCACGCAGGTTCCCTACCTCTAGTAAGTCTGGTGTTTGTGAATTTGGGTTAACAGGGCAGAGGCCACAAATGAGGTTGTATGTTTTAACAGAATGAGAACATTAAGGTGTTCCATCTATTAGTGACAAATCTGAACCACAAGGTGAAATTTGACACTAGCATCAATGTGACAGAAGACATTCTGTTTTTACAGCCACCTCTTCCTGTCCACGGGTCTGGAGGACTTTGCTCTGAGACTTCATGGCCTGAGAGAAGCGTTTGCTGTGAGTGTCTAAAATCCTGATAATCAAAGTGATGACCTGAGAGGGAGATTGATATGTTCATCAAAAATCAATTTTCTGCTTTGATCAGGTTTTGCTCACCAAGGAACAGAGTGCCAATTTCATCAGCGTCGCCGGGAAGATGATCTTGCGCAACCTGGCCACTCTAAACGGAAAGGTAGCATTATTAGGGTGTATTTAGTCTCACGGGACCAGATGTTCTTTGCCATTCAAGACTGAAGTCATTCAAATTGGGGACTGGAAGCACACCAGAAGTGTATACCAGAAGTGTATACCAGGCAAGACCAGGGTTCACTGAACAGATGTCCTCTCTTCTCTCCTCTTTCTTCCAGGATGCTGCTGTGTTCCAGCAGAAGTTTGACCGGCTGCTGGCCTTCCTCCAGTCTCACACCATTGAGACGGAGCTGCTGGAGGTTGGGGTATGTCAGGTTGCTGTACTCATCGGCTCATAATGGTCACGCCTAAGCTGATGTCTTGTGGTATTTATTAATTGATTTATTTTGTTTATAGATTCACAGTGTCAACTTGTTGGACGTGGTCTTTGAAATGGTGTTCTTCGGAAAGCTTGAAGGGGCTCGTCCCTGTCTGGTCCCTGTACGTTCTTTTAATATTAGAGTTCGTTACCCATATATTTACCAAGCAGCTCTGCCTAATTAACACCACTCTCTGTCCTCTCTCCTGTAGCGGGCACAGGGTGGGTTCCTGGATCATCTGGTGACAGTGGTCCATTCCTTCCTGCCCTCTGAGGTTTAGCCTCACCAGGCGGTGAGATGCTGGGAGCTGCTGCGGGTAATTAGCCTCTTTAGACCACCTAAGACCACCTCCTGGATATGTATTTCTCTGGAGTGTGTTTGATTAAATGTGTTTTCTTCATTCCACTGATTTGATCCCAGGCTGACGTGCTGGTCTTCCTGGTGGACATCTTCTCCCTGGACCTGAGCGTGTACAGCCGACCACAGGACCTCTCAGATGTGCTCTTCAGCTGCCTGGAGCAGCGCGTGGACCAGCTGCTGAGCACGATGCCTGCTCCCTGATATCCTTTTTTTTTTTTACAGAATATAAAGATTTTAACTTAATATATATATAAGTGAATATTATCTGCTATTTTTATCTCCAAAGAGCTTCTTCTCTCTCTCTCTCTTTCTCTCTCCCTCTCTCTCTCTCTCTCTGTCTGCAGCTGGTTTCTGTTGCCCACCCCCAATAGTAGGATCATGAAAACTTGAAACTTGAAGGCATCGTACGCCCCTGCCGACTTTGGAAGCCTAAAGCATTGAGAAGTTGACATTTGGACCTAAAGCAAACGCCAGTTTGGATATGAAGGACCCAAATTATGGAGATTTTTTTCATCTTATTCTGAATTTAAGACACTTTAAAACACTTGCACATATCTGTCACTGGAAGTTACTCAGAAACCTTCCCATTAATTTGGATGGGATTTCTTCAATATGGAATCCCGTTTTTCATCCCATTACACATTTTTTGAGTTTTTTTTGGAATAGTAAAATATTTTTGTATTTTGCACAGACCTGTGAAGTTTCTGTCTCTTTTTTTCAAACACATTTTAATAATGAAACCTAGAAAAGACAGTTTACAGTGTGTGACTGTAACTGTTGGTGCTTTTCTATAACATGTCACTTTGCAATTATGAATCCATTATTATGAATCCGTAAAGAATGATGATGTAATACTAATTTAATGCTATTTAATGTTTGTGAATGTGAGTGCACTTTGTCATTTGGTCCTCCTTTGTTGTGACCCTGTTCAATATTTTGTAAAATAAAATTAAGATTAGATAAAATGTTGTTTTGTCTAATCATTCACTAGTTTGACTAGCGTTGGTCTTGACACTGAATAAGGTAAGGTAGGCTACAATGCCAACTTCGCCCAAAATTGTCTCAGTGGTAAATGCTACTGTGCAACTGGTGAAAATTACTCTTATTCACAGATGAGGTAACGTTCCCTACAGCTAGCCTAGCTAACGGTATGTCTTAAATTGAGACCGTTATTATCTGGTAAAATAAGCAAGCTGGTGCTGTTGTCAACATCGAGATTATCTATTTTTTATTGTTTGAATAGGATTTTCAACACCTGACAATACACTGTAGAGCATATTGTAATGCAACGTTGAATGGATGAATAGCTTACATAAGGGTACCCAGCACTTTTCAAACCACACTCAAGCTTATGGTTATTGTCCCCACCACTTCTAAAAACAAACTGACGCCCTTGCCTAACTGAACTGTACCTCATTGTCTCTGTTATGTGTCTTGTTTGCTTGTTATTTGTCTGTCTATGTCCTTGCTAAGTCTGTGTGAATCCTCTGTGTATCTCAAACTGTAGTCCTCCTTTTGACCTCTGGATTGTTTGAATTGTTTGCCTGGTACTGCTCTGCTATAGTCTGGGAAGTCCCGCCCCACTTCTTCCGGCCAAATTGATTTTGCCTCTGCAGTGGGTCTGGCCAACTTCGGATAGCTGTTCATTTCAAGATTTCCAGAATCCTTGGAGCCAATCACAAACTGGCTTTTGGCTACCTGGCGCGCCATTGGCGGATTTAAACTTACCACGGCCACGTTACAAAATCTACTGCACGGAGAGTTTTTAAACATTGGACATGGTGGCCGCCAAAGCACCGCAAAACTTCGATAAGGCAAGTTTTCTTTGAAAACAGAACAGAAACTTGCCCTGGAACAATTCATACAGAAAAAATATGTGTTTGCTTTATTACCGATCGTTGTATCGTTGTATAGTATTGTTGGTCTGATTAATTAAAGGCGTGTCCAATTACGTGAGTGAAGTGGATCGCTAATGAGTAGTTGGCCAGACTAACTGAGCAAATGGAATGCAGTGAAGGGGCAGGGAATTCCCAGACATGCTCTGCTAGGTAACGGTAACCTCTTTTGGATTTTCCCTTCCCGTTTTGTTTCCTGGTTAATAGACGGATTCAGATTTTTTGGGATATGGACTGGACTTGCTTTGCCTACTTTTAGCATTTATCCCTATTTAGGTATTTTGTTTTGTTTTTGCCTAGTTTTTTTATGTTAAATGATTGTGTTTTTAGATTGATATAAAGCCAATTGAACTTCTAGTTATCATGCCCTGCACCTGAGCCACCTCCAGTCTCTGATAGCTTAGTGGAAAACTGTCGTCATCACCGTGACAAACTCAGAGTATGACAGACAGAGTGCTGTGCCTTCTTTATTTATACTCAGGAATCCCTGAAGATGTGAATAAGCAAAAATAGATGCAAATGAGTGCATTATAATATGACTTTTGTGTACTACACTGAAAGAGCTGTTTAAATGAGGAGCTGAATTAAAAGTGGGCCGTGCCTATAAGGAATTTTAAATTCGCAATATGTGGCTTTTTAGACAAAGGCTGAGGGTCTGGCATACTTTGCTTTGACTTATGCAAAATTATTCTGAGAACAGGAAGAAAAAAATCTTAAGGAAATTGAATGGCTTCAGGAATTGGCGCAGGCTACAGATGAATACAACATCAGGTGGGTGTCTGGTAGGAGAATTAATTTGGGGTCACTCATGTTTTCATCTTCAGGGGATCGAAGGCTACAAATACTTGCTCCAGATAGAAATGTGGCAAATATCTATCAGATTGAGAGCAAACATTGAAAACATTTCATGCATAATTGATTATTGAACATCACACCTACACAATAAATAAATAAAAGACAATGTAGAAGAAGAATTGTAAATTCAGAACGCTGTCTTTCTACATGGATCAAAAAGGAGCCATTTGTACATTCTATCATTCAATTCTTATCTTCCTATCAAAAGAGGTCTTTAATGGGATCATGGGGTCTACACAAATGGTGTGAATATTTGATTAAATTGTTAAATATAATATGTATATTATATAATAATAATGCTAATTTGTGCCTGCTTCAATTCATTTTAATGTAAAACAAAAACGATGTCTTCATTTCAAAATGAAGAAGGAAGTCAAGGCTTAATACCCACTGATCTCTTGCTTTCTCTTTTTCTCCCTCCCTCCTTTTTTTACAGGACCTTGTATGTCCTGTAACGGATTGCAACGTCTCTGTTTGGTACTATGCCAGACATATTGTCCCAAAGGTCACAAGGCAATGAGCCCTGTCGCAGCAGATCTCCCCCAGAGCCTCCATGATCCATTACTCCTCTCAGCCAGCCTGCCTGCACTCTGCTCCTCGCCTCGCCCAATGACCACAGGCCCCTGGCCTATATGGCCACACCTGAAGCCCTCTCTGGAGGTTCGCACTGACAAGCCTGGAGGAAAAAAAGGTTTAGTCTCAGTGGTCATGTTCCGCCCCCAACAAACGTACTTTAATGTTGATTACTTTGCGGTGGTCAAACGTAACCTCAAGAAGAGCGATACCTAGCCATCAGACAGCAGCTATTAGGGACTAAAATATTTTCTCATTGAAAATGATGCCAGACTCGCCATTCTATTAAAGCAGTTCTAAGCGGAACAATAGTTGCTTGTTTATGCAAACACAGTCCTATGATTAACTCAGTGTGATCTGATCTCAATGAAGTATGCTGAGAAGCCCCTCACTCATAACAACAAAAGGCTGGCCCAAGCCCGTGCAGAACATGCACTCCATATTTGGTGAGGCCTTCCATTTCAAATTCGTGCCTCTCAACACAGCATACAAACTGTTGCTTAGGAACTATATTATTGCCTTTGAATATAAATGAAGCATAAACATATATTAGCAAATAGCTCAATCATGACTAAGTGATACCGAAAAAAAGAAAGCCTTTCTCTCTTTCCTGTTCAACCTTCCAATGGCCCCTATAGGGAGCTATGACAGCTAGTATAAATGAGATAACCCTGGGCTTGTACTGAGCATTAGCCACATGCTCCGCCGTGGCTGCCAGCCAAGGCAGAGGGTGAACTCAGGGGTAGAGGGGCCTCAGACCACAGGCTGATCAAAATTTAATCAGGCCCCACTCCACCGTAGTGATACCGTACACCGCCCAGGCAGCCAACTCAGCCCCGACCTCCCCTCTCACTGTGGGGCGTAGTGACTGGAAAGGTGCTAAACAGTCACCCTTCTTCCAGGTCCCTTTTGTGCAGGGATGTCTTTGGCACGACGACGGCTTATCTTCTTCAGCCAGTGTCATTACCTAAGTACAAGATCGATACGGTTTGCCTTGCCCCACGCATCACCGGCTCTGTTAATGAATTTCGCCCCTGTGGTATATGCGAGGAATACAAAGAGGAACAGCAATAGACACAAAACGTTTTTCTTTTTTTCTTTGCCTCTGCTCAGTGTGGGCTGCACAATTCAGAGATGTTAAATGAGTAGGCTACGCACGCGGCTTTTCTGAAAGGTGCTCTCTGTGAGGCAAATGGGAAGCAGTGGAAAACAGAATGTGGCGTGATGCAGTCGAGTGATATAATATTTGATAGTGTCTTGCCAGCTCTGCAGAGCTGAGACAAGATCAGGGTCTGATAATCCCCAAAAAATACACGGATTCTCAAATATCACAATGGAAACTAGGCTTGACTGCAGTGGCAACGCTTCCCATTGCTCCTCCTCCTCCTCCTCCTCCTCCACCTCTCTCCCTTCCTCACTCTCTCCCTTCATCACTCTCTCCCTTCCCCACTCTCTCCCTTCATCCCTCTCTCCCTTCATCCCTCTCTCCCTTCATCCCTCTCTCCCTTCCTCACTCTCTCCCTTCATCCCTCTCTCCCTTCATCCCTCTCTCCCTTCATCACTCTCTCTCTTCCTCACTCTCTCCCTTCCTCACTCTCTCCCTTCATCCCTCTCTCCCTTCATCACTCTCTCTCTTCCTCACTCTCTCTCTTCATCCCTCTCTCCCTTCCTCACTCTCTCCCTTCCTCACTCTCTCCCTTCCTCACTCTCTCCCTTCATCACTCTCTCTCTTCCTCACTCTCTTTCTTCATCACTCTCTCTCTTCATCTCTCTCTCTTCATCACTCTCTCTTCATCACTCTCTCCCTTCCTCACTCTCTCCCTTCCTCACTCTCTCTCTTCATCACTCTCTCTCTTCATCCCTCTCTCCCTTCCTCACTCTCTCCCTTCCTCACTCTCTCTCTTCATCACTCCCTCTCTCTTCATCCCTCTCTCCCTTCCTCACTCTCTCCCTTCATCACTCTCTCTCTTCCTCACTCTCTCCCTTCATCCCTCTCTCCCTTCCTCACTCTCTCCCTTCATCACTCTCTTTCTTCATCCCTCTCTCCCTTCATCCCTCTCTCCCTTCCTCACTCTCTCCCTTCCTCACTCTCTCCCTTCCTCACTCTCTCTCTTCATCACTTTCTCCCTTCATCCCTCTCTCCCTTCCTCACTCTCTCCCTTCCTCACTCTCTCCCTTCATCCCTCTCTCTCTTCCTCACTCTCTCTCTTCATCACTCTCTCCCTTCATCACTCTCTCTCTTCATCACTCCCTCTCTCCCTTCATCACTCTCTCTCTTCATCCCTCTCTCTCTTCATCCCTCTCTCTCTTCATCCATCTCTCTCTTCATCACTCTCTCCCTTCCTCACTCTCTCCCTTCATCCCTCTCTCCCTTCCTCACTCTCTCCCTTCCTCACTCTCTCCCTTCATCACTCTCTCTCTTCATCACTCTCTCTCTTCCTCACTCTCTCTCTTCATCCCTCTCTCCCTTCCTCACTCTCTCTCTTCATCCCTCTCTCCCTTCATCCCTCTCTCTCTTCCTCACTCTCTCTCTTCATCACTCTCTCCCTTCATCACTCTCTCTCTTCATCACTCTCTCTCTTCATCACTCTCTCTCTTCCTCACTCTCTCTCTTCATCCCTCTCTCCCTTCATCACTCTCTCTCTTCATCACTCTCTCTCTTCCTCATTCTCTCCCTTCATCACTCTCTCTCTTCCTCATTCTCTCTCTTCATCACTCTCTCTCTTCATCACTCTCTCCCTTCCTCACTCTCTCTCTTCATCACTCTCTCTCTTCCTCACTCTCTCTCTTCCTCACTCTCTCTCTTCATCACTCTCTCTCTTCATCACTCTCTCTCCCTTCCTCATTCTCTCCCTTCATCACTCTCTCTCTTCATCACTCTCTCCCTTCATCCCTCTCTCCCTTCATCACTCTCTCCCTTCCTCACTCTCTCTCTTCATCCCTCTCTCTCTTCATCACTCTCTCTCTTCATCACTCTCTCTCTTCATCACTCTCTCTCTTCATCACTCTCTCCCTTCATCCCTCTCTCCCTTCATCACTCTCTCCCTTCCTCACTCTCTCCCTTCATCCCTCTCTCCCTTCCTCCCTCTCTCTCTTCATCACTCTCTCTCTTCCTCACTCTCTCCCTTCATCACTCTCTCGCTCTCTTCCTCACTCTCTCCCTTCCTCACTCTCTCCCTTCCTCACTCTCTCTCTTCATCACTTTCTCCCTTCATCCCTCTCTCCCTTCCTCACTCTCTCCCTTCCTCACTCTCTCCCTTCATCCCTCTCTCCCTTCCTCCCTCTCTCCCTTCCTCACTCTCTCCCTTCCTCACTCTCTCTCTTCATCACACTCTCTCCCTTCCTCCCTCTCTCTCTTCATCACTCTCTCCCTTCATCACTCTCTCCCTTCATCCCTCTCTCCCTTCCTCACTCTCTCTCTTCATCACTCTCTCCCTTCATCACTCTCTCTCTTCCTCATTCTCTCCCTTCATCACTCTCTCTCTTCATCACTCTCTCTCTTCATCACTCTCTCCCTTCCTCACTCTCTCTCTTCATCACTCCCTCTCTCTCTTCATCACTCTCTCCCTTCATCCCTCTCTCCCTTCATCACTCTCTCTCTTCATCACTCTCTCTCTTCCTCACTCTCTCTCTTCCTCACTCTCTCTCTTCATCACTCTCTCCCTTCATCCCTCTCTCCCTTCATCACTCTCTCTCTTCATCACTCTCTCTCTTCATCACTCTCTCTCTTCCTCACTCTCTCTCTTCCTCACTCTCTCTCTTCATCACTCTCTCTCTTCATCACTCTCTCTCTCTCTTCATCACTCTCTCTCTTCATCACTCTCTCTCTTCCTCATTCTCTCCCTTCATCACTCTCTCCCTTCATCACTCTCTCTCTTCATCCCTCTCTCTCTTCATCACTCCCTCCCTTCATCCCTCTCTCTCTTCATCACTCTCTCCCTTCCTCACTCTCTCCCTTCATCACTCTCTCTCTTCATCACTCTCTCTCTTCATCACTCTCTCTCTTCATCACTCTCTCTCTTCATCACTCTCTCTCTTCATCACTCTCTCTCTCCCTTCATCACTATCTCTCTTCATCACTCTCTCTCTCTCTTCATCACTCTCTCTCTTCCTCACTCTCTCCCTTCATCACTCTCTCCCTTCCTCCCTCTCTCGTACGGCTGCTCTCTAAATGGGGCTCTTGGGAACAGCGGGGCAGAATGCTAGGCATGCATCAGCACAAGACAGTCCAATGGATTTCAGAAATGTAGCAGAACTGCTGAGGCCATTACATAATGCTCCCACAGAAAAAACATGGCTGCCCTCTTCATCCCATCCACTGAATGTAGGAAACCCTATGGCTTTGACAACACAACACTGTGTACACCAACGCACTTTATCAAGCATCTGCAAAACAGTGCAATCCATCATGAGATGTGAGATGTTTAGAAGCCCAGGATATTCAGAGATGAATTTGGGCTCTCTGAACAACTCCTACCACATCTATGTCATCTATCAGCAACCTATATTTCGAGTGTGGCTCATAAAATAACCTCTGTTGGATAAATATGTTCCTGGGACTTTAATATGAGATCACACCCAGTGGCCACTGAAACCCCATGCCAAGCCACTGAAATAACTGCTGGATGATGATTTCAATAATCAGTGGTCAGGACATCCTTCATTTCACACATACACACAGTTCCCATCCTTCATCCACAATGATTTCTCTCAAACAAACAGTGGAATAAGTCATTTATGTCATCATGCTCTGATGAACACCAGCAGGGGACATCACAGAGCAAGGCCAATCACCTTCATAATGCCACACACACTACCTCAGATAGAACCTATGCTAACAGACCAGTGGTTTCACAACACAATTCTATAAACACAAATCCAACCTTCTATATTCACCATGCTAAGCAGGGCATGTGGAACAGGATCCGCACAGGATCTATGATAAACATCTGATTTCATACACATGGACACAGCACAGGGTTTCCTAATAGGCATGCAGGATACAGGGTACAGTCGTAGCCTCCCCATACATTTGTAGTCTTCTAAGCCCTTATGTATGTGTGAAAGACATCTTACCTTATGCCTGCACTTGAGGACCACCCCATAGGCCCCTGTGAGGATAAAAAAACGGGGAATAAAACAGACTGTGTTAATTTTCACGTTGCCTCATGCTGTCCGAACCCAGCCGTGCCAAGGGTAATAATGCCATCAGGCAGGCCTGGCAGCACTGGGCAGCTAATTCCCCCAAGGAAATGAGCCAGCGGGTATTGCCAAGGGTAACTGGAGGGGCTGGTGCCCTGAACACACATCCAAAATGAATCTATGCATAGTATAGGTGCTGAGCAAATGGGAAAAGGTCACATGAGTTATACTAAGTTGGATTTAGAAAGATGGGAAAAATACTTTGAGTTTCTTTATTTTCAGTAATGCTATATGCTTCTCACCTGGCCCAAACTCATCAACACTTTTGGTGCATACTGTAACATTTTGACTCACAAGCATCAGAAACAGCTGTAGCCTCTAACTCTGAGTTGCAAAGAAAATTAACACTGTTTGGAGAGTCTGTGCCTTTGGTCGTTCTACATTGTCGTGGTCAATTATAAGGAATAATGCACTGGATTTCACACATGTTTAGTGGTTTTAAGATATATACAAAGAAAGCCTATCAAAAGAGGTATAACATCAATTTAGCAAATGATCAGGTAAGTGAATCATTCAAAGAAAACTGATGGTATGTACAAAAGGTGTAAACCCCTGTGGAAGTGCTGTGATAATTTAACAACGCAGGTTATAAAACTCTAGTTCTGCTTTCCAATACAGCCTTTACAGGATGTAGACGGCGGCTTGAGTCCACCGCTGTCTGCTGCTCTTTACACTTCATCCATATTTCAGAAGGATTGAGTGCATCGCTACGCTGAGAAGTTGACTCTCAGGCTCTCAAGTTAGAGTTTCAAGTATTCCCCATCGCCCTCCTTATTTCTGCACCACTAACCGTATATTACGTATGCCCTACAACTGCCCACAATTCCCATAATCACTTGAGCTAAACTACTTGTAGTGCTGTGGTGAAGAATTTTGTATGTGGCCGTGAAACGAGGTCAAATGAACGATGACTTCAATGCTCTTACAGAATGGTGAATGGCACTATGGTGAAAGCAACTGGCAAATACCCAAGTCAGGCATGTGTACAGAACTCTGAGATCCAGGTCTAATCGCTGATTTTGCTAACATAGCATTGAGGTAAGAACAAGATAGGGAGGATACATTATAAATTAGAAGACTCTAGAGCAGTATGCCTTCATCTGGTTTTTGAAACCTAATAACCATGTTTTAACATGGTCTCCTCCATGTTAATGTAACAGCGGTGAGGAGTGATACGTCAGGCTCTCTGCTTTGGTGCTGTGGGAGGAAGCTCTTCAGCTGTTCAGGTGCATTAACTGGGAGACAGAAATGCATGAAGTCTGGTCCTATCAACACTTAGAGCATCACAGCTTCTATTCCCACCTCAGGCTGCACTGAAACTCTTGTCCTCTTGAGACAAGGCAGCTTTTTCATTTAAAATGCATACAAATGAAAAACAACATAAAGTCAATAATTACTTTTGTAATACAACCAAACAACAAGAGGGAACCAGCAGATATTAAGTGGGTGAACACTCAAAATGTTGGATTCCTAAATACTGTATCTACATAAAACCAGAAACATGTCCTTTCCAAGTGTATGCTGCTGCTTAATCCTCATAATGACAGCAAAAATAAAATGCTGCAAAAACATTTTGGGAGTACTGCAATGTAGTTGCCTATGCCAGATTTAGCTGGCAAAAGGCCCTAAGAACCATTTTGACAATTACAAGCCCCCCCATCAGGCGCGAAGTAGAACATCTCCAGGATTTGGTGAATCCTACACCAGTTTTCACCTTAAACACTCCTACAGAGGCAGTGTTCTGAAAACCAGAGCAGAGATATTAATGGCTGTTCAAACTTGGCCTATGGGATGAGCAATACACACTGATTGTAACGTAAAGAGAAAAGCATCACTCTGTCAATTTCTGCTGTGTCATTTCTTTCCATGAAAAACAACACTACCAACACACAATGAATAACATTTATAGCATCCGGCAGATGCTAATTGACATCACTGCAATGTGGTAAAAGATAGAAACTTAAGTGAAGCCATGCCTTGGTGCTCCTTTCTCCCTATGGAAGTACGTGCAAGACAAAATGTCTCCAGGAAAAAAAAACCCAATGGTTTCACTCTCATCAGGAATCACAAGACACTTTAATCTGCCTTGTGAAAAAAAATGTAAAAATAGCTTTGACAGACCCCGAGAAAAAACTAAGGAATCTTGAAAGTCAGCCATATTGACAGACACTCACTCACATTTAGCCCGATCTTTGGCAAGGTCTGCATTTGCTCTAAAGGCTTTCAAGCCTTACAAATCTGCAACTCACCTTCTCCGACTATCCCAAGGACCTCAAATTTATTCATCACATAACCGGTGTCAGGAATCTTCATGTAGTCAAAAGGTGGCTGGAATTAGGTTGGTTGGTACCAGGGCTTAGAGACAGCAGTCCTGGCTAGCACAGAGAGTGAGGTCTCCTGTCGTGATGTCTGGGGCATCCATACTTGGCCATAGCTTGTGTCCCAGTTTCACTCCCTCCAATTCTCACATTGAATTCTACACACACATACAAACACTCACACTATACACACAGACACACACACTCACACTCACTCACTCACACTCACACACGCACTCACCCGTGCATGTGACCAAACAAACTCAATCGCACATATGTTCACCTGAAAAAAAACAGAAGCACAAGATGTTAAGTCACTAAGAGAGGGTTAGTCAAAGTGCGTCTAAATAAAAACTCCCAGCATTCAACTCTCAATCGTCCAGGGAGTGTCACACTGAGTGCATTTAGTTATGTGTGCGAACACCCACGCTTTTCACACAGATTAATTATACATGAACCAGTGACATTTGACATGCTTACTATGTGGCTCCTTAGCCTATTAAACACCTCATACCCTTCCACATGGCACAGACCAAGTTAATACAGAGCCTTCTGATGAGTAATTATGGGATGGAACACATCAATCAACATTTATGATAATCCTCATAAACTCATCGATAATTCTGTTAGTCTGATCTGGGGTAAAATGACACAGCATTGATTAAGATGATGTTGAGGTCATAAAAACACAGATATACCGACGTATGGAATACATTATATCTATACAGCAGACATGAAGTCAATCAAGGCCTAAAAACTCTCCAATTGCACATTGGTCTATAAGCAAAGCATTAAACAAAGAAAATGATGTGGTCCGAGTTAACACGTGAAAGTAGGTGAGATGTCAGCCTGCTAGTTTTGTTCATGAGATTGCATGAACTTGTCGTGTCAATATCATCTCAAAAACAACGCAAATAGTCCTAGCTTGTCTTAAAATAGGAATCACACAGTTGTCACAGACTGTGATAAGTGCCTACAGCAACTGTCAGGTAAAATGTTGAGTGCAATGCTGTCAAAGATTACGTCATTTTTGTTGACATGGAGCACCTGGAGGATAGAATATTGGCACTCATATGTCAAATTTTGCATTTTGCAAGGATTTTTATTATTTTTATTCCAGATAAGACGCATAAGAACCTTTCTACCTCTAGCTGTACCTAATTGCGTAATTGACTTAACCTGATTAGGATAATATTATCAGAATGTTATCTATGCATTAAATTGAGCGCTCCCCAAAACTTTGCGATTCTACTGTCTAAAGAAGAATTGAGTGAAAGGACAGACTCGGTAGAAACGGTGAATACACGACACGTATGTACGAATTGCATGCATTTGGAGCTACAAAAAGCGGAGAAGAAAAAGCAAATCGTGTTGCAACTGCCGCCTCCACCTTCCATGCTGCATGGCCATACCCTTCTCCTGATGGGTTCGTCTACTACGGTCAATTCTCACGTTCCCCAAATAAGTGTCTGACTATGTCGCTCCAGGGAACAGCTTTAACAACAGCTCTGCTCTTAAGCGACACTTTAGTATTTTAGACGCACGGACTCAAATGCGTGGTTCTGTATATCTGATGAAGGCGCGCTCGTGCGTCTGTGCGCGCTTGCGTTTGGTGAATAGATCCGTAGGTGGATCAAAGTTCTTCTGATATCTAGAACGCGGTAACGCAAATCATATTGTCTATGGTGAAAAAACGCGTACATTAATAGAAATCTTAGCAATTGTCCCGAAAAAAAGCTTCTGTCGGGTAGTTTTGGGCATATGTGGCAGTTTTCTGCATAGGAACAGGTCTAAAAGCATCACAGCATTATGAAGGCATTTATGATCCTCACCCACACTCACCACATTAAGCGCAGGGTTGCTGAATTCATGTTACATACCATATAGATTTACATATAGCAAAATAAAAATGACATGCAATATATCAAATAATTCATGAATCTTGTGATCATGATCGCAGACGGCAAAGTCAATACAGTGGCTCAGGCAATTCTTAATATAGCAGATTTGGCAAGGCTGACCGCAAAGGATCCATGCTCCCGAGAAATATATAGACTACTAAAACAACAGTCGACACGACGTTATTCCAAAGCTATTCATTTAAGTTCACGATTTACTCACTGAGCCTCGGGTCTTGAGATTGATACTTTGGAGCCACTCGCATCACTCGGTGACGATGTTTTCATTCCACCTGCAGTGCTGACCATTAAGCAACAGAGATCTGTACCATTCGCCTCCATTGACAACCTACCACTAGTATTGGCAACATCCTGCACCTTTAAGATTGACGTTAAGTTGACCAATGAAAGTCAAATGGAAACCCAAGCCCGCACGTCTCTGTTGCTTTCAGCCAATCATGATAGAGCCTCCCCAAAAGTGGTCCAAAGAGGCTGGGCTTCGCAGACTCTTAAGATATGCAATGTATCAATTCTCCATCTAGTGTCAACGACCTTCGTTATTGGGATATTGATATCGCTCACATAGCATTTTACTCGTCAATTCATATGAATAACAATTAACGTCAGTGCCTATAAGTGCCTATAAGTGCCTATAAGTGCCTAAACCTTAACCTAAAGAGCACAACTGTCACAAAAAATGTTAATGTGAACTTATTCATTCTAATAACAACCATTAGAACACAGCCAACTTGGTGGTTAAAATATGTGCCTATCCTTTAACTCATAAATTCGGAAGATAAAATAACTTTTCAAGCACAATCATACATGGTAAAAAAGAAATATAAGGTAAAATAAAATATCGCTATTTTTGAGGCCATTCAATTATTTTCCAACAGTGAAGGTATGTTATTAACTCATTTCAACTATCTTCCAAGTTTACGTGGATTTAAGTTAAAATTGCAAGAGAGGACATACCATTAGTTGTTGGGGATGGCATTCCCAGGGATGACTGTAACTCCAATGGTGTGCTGCCACCTACAGCATGTAAGCACTTCATTTCAGTTCATGTGGACATTGTGTTTTTTAGAGTATTGTTTGTGGAGCACCTGGCACAGACCTATAGCAAAGGTGTTCCAGAATTAAGAAAAACGGGCAGCTTACCATCATGTAGTCGTTGCATTTTTGTAGGCTATTAATTAGTACTAGAAAGTAGCTCCAAATGTGAACCGTTTAACAGTGATTAGGTCTAAATGTATGTATCTAAACAAATTAAAAAATATATATCCATCAGATCACTGATATGTGGGCCTACCATTCAAGCAGCGTATGGACCTTCAAGTTCACTTATGGTGAGACTATTTACACATGACCTTGCTAAATCGAATGCCCCCCCCCCCCCCCCCCCCCCCCCAGTTGTTATTCTTATATTCTCATAATTCGTTTTTTACTCAAACATGTATATTACTTTTGTCGTGAGTACGGCTATTTAGTCAAGTCAAGTAAAGTCACATTTATTTATAAAGCACATTTAAAGAACAACTCACGCTGACCAAAGTACAATTAAATCACAATAAAATATCAAAACAAATAGAAAAACAGAAACAAAACTATTAGATTAAAAAAAAAAAATCTAATAGAAAAACGCGTTAATTTAAACAATGTAATCTTTACTGCAATAACGTCCATCATATTGATGGGCTACAATACCTTTTCATTTTAGTCGCTGAGATTTTATTTGATAGTAACAGAGCCTACCAAGTCCAGTACTGTAAGTGGCAGGCCTGGTTACGGTTGAATTTCTTAAATCTTAAAGAAGAGTTTTAGTCCTGTGATACAGCTGCCAAGTTAGCTGCTGTTTGACATGCGCGGTTGAGCCCAAAAATGGCGGCTCAATTCTGAAGGAAAGTACTGACCCTCGTCAATTTCTGTAAGGAAACGGTAAGGAAACATGCTTTCCATGTTTGAGTAGCTTACATGTGCAATACAAACTTATTCTGTGCATAGCTTGTTCACATGGAAACATTTTCCTTAAACAATGGCCACTTATTCATTTTCTGTGATCTCACTTTGACTCGCGGTGTTTTCGTGGGCTATTCCTGAAACTGTGCAGCACTGAGCTCGAGCGAAATTGAATTATGTGCAAACTGTTGCGAAAATGTTGCATGATTTATTCTTGCGCCAAACTGCACATAGGCTACAGTAAAGCGGACGATGAGCCCACGTGCTGACATAGTGATAGAACGGGTCAAATGTTTCCAATCATAACCTTTGATAATAAGCCAACCTCTTAGGTCTGCCAGGCTAACGTGCTCGTGAACATTTCCTAAACATAAGTCCTAGTAATCTCCGTCCTTTGCAAAACTGCGCTTTTATCATTTGTTTTGTCAACGTGTCAAATGCCCTGTATTGATAAACAAACTAACCTCTCTAAAGCATCTAAGCGCAAACCTTAGTCTGTAGCATGTAATTTCTCACTGCAATGACCCCTTGTAACTCCAAGAAACCTTGTAAAGCCTACAAAAATGCAGTTGGTGATTCGGCTAACATTTCTAACATTGAAAGATTTTGTGTAATGTCACATTCCTCTATTACAATAACAAACATAGGTTGTAGATATGGGTGATATGTTCGCTTACGGACACGCCTCCCTCCGTACTGCAGCTTCAATGGGTAACATTGTACCAGCGTGTTACGTAATACAAAGTAACATAATGCTGCAAGACAGCGTAATGTATCCTATCCTATTAGATAGTTTCTTAGCTACTCAAAAATGAATTCTCAAATAGGGCTCATGGCTGTTTTCGCTATTTGAAAAATAAAAGCAATTTTAATTGGGGAAGTCTTCTGTCGTCGCTCAGGTGCAATTCTCTGTCAACTAGAGTCTAGACCAGGGGTGGGCAATTAATTTCCCCTAGGGGCCACATCAGATAGTGGGAATGTTGTGGAGGGCCGGACCAATAGGCTGAACTCAATTTAGAATGAAAAATTAGCATGTTTTTGCAGTATTAAAGGTGTGCCCAGATGACCAATACACATGGCACACACACACACATGAGAGGAAGCTTGCAATGCAATAGTATAAGTAAACAAATTATTAGTAATATCAATTTTTATCGCTTAACGTTTGATTCATAATTTACCATTGACCTCTGAGGGCCGCTCAGGGACAGCCAAGGGGCCACAAATGGCCCTGGGGCCGCACTTTGCCCACCCCTGGTCTAGACCATAGCAAAATTCGTGGGCTGGTCACTCTACCTTTGTTCAGCTTGGTTTACAATAACCTTTCTCTGCATCGCGTAACAACACTGGCTCACACACCCATGTCTCTCTTAGCGCTGAAGATTTGTGTTTTTCTGATGTCTAATGCTCTCCCACTCAAGGCTCCTACATCCAGTTCCCACTCTCAACAAATAATGTATCTTCCCTCCACAAGGTTTTCACTGATAATGAATGTTTAGTAAAACTGCACTGGGTGTAAGTTGAAAAAAGCACTTTTAAATTCATGACTACAAAATCAGTTGTGTGTAGATTGCAATTTTCTCTGTCACGTTCTGTCACCAAAGTCTTTTGCCCACTTTAGACAGTGATCCTACAGAGAGCATTCAAACGTTAATAAATCACTTCTTCAGAATGAAAGAGTGTAGCCCTCCAGCGATTCCATTATTCTGCAATTAATACAATGACTTGCCTTCAACATGGTCTTTCTTAGGCGGCTGCACCTTTTAGTCTGAATTCTAAGGAATCAGAGTTCCACGGGTCAAATAAGCCATGACAGCTGTGAATTCTCATTCGCTGAGAATATGGTCAGGTACCTATTCTAGTGCGTGATTTTAACATGGTTGCCTCCTTAAGTGCTTTGGGGAGATTGATGTCTGCGGGGCACGCTGTGTACATGTGTTAACTACAAAAAAGCATGCTCAATTAAATGAGATGCTCTGTTGATCCCTATCTCCATTCATCGCCCCTGGTGGCTTACACAGATCCCTGCATTTGATCCTCTAATATGGTTGCCACTTCCTCAGAAGTCGTAAAGTATGATCCGTAAGTGCTTCCTGTCTGACGATGGGGGTGGGGGAGACATTCTGACATTGGTGAGCTGAGGGTGGAGAGATGGGAGGGGGGGGGGGGGGGGGGGGGGGGGGGTGGGGGGGGCGGGGCGGTGTAGCACTCCTCCAAAATGTACACATCATCTGTTAATGAGCGGCGGTGGAATCCTTTTCATGTGCTCTCACCAGACTCCCCCAGATGCACGCGGCTTAATGGCCTTTTTACGGTGGCCCGGAATCTTTATGACCGGCCGCTCAATGGGATTCCCAGCCAAAGACAGAAGGGTGGGAGGGGAGATGGGGGGCAGGAGATGGCGCGGGGGAAGGTTGAGGTTGGGCTACAGAAGTCCGCACAGTGCACAACCTGAAACCCCTCAGGACCACAGAGGCTGGCTGAGCACTGGAGACAGGCTGATCTTCCCTTGTTCAAGGAGTGTATGTGTTTTTCTGGAAACTTCTCTTATGTGAGTCTCGCATCACCTCGTCTTCCATCTAGTGGAATAGTTTTCATCGGCAGTGTAATACTTATTTTTGTCTTGAAAGGATATGGCTGTGAGTGGCTTGGACTTTTTTCACATGTTATAAGTATCTTGACATTTGTTATTAACTGGATCTAATATATATGGTTTTTAAGTAAGGTAAGACTTGTATTTAACTCAAGGATAATCCCTGAGTTATATTGGTTATTTAAACTTTGTGAAGTGCAAAGTCAGCGATTGTCTGTGGTTCTTAATGGTTGTTTTGTCATCTATCACACTGTAATCATATGGGCTTATTTAGCAGTCAGTTTTACTCTGTATCAGGTTATAGTAAACTTTTATTTGCATTTGTTGTGTTTTGACTTGCCGTTAAGGGTGTGAAAACAAGGTGGTGGTCACTGAACTGGTCCTGAGTCTAGTTTAGTCTGGTCACTTGATTTATGGCCTATTGCTGTTAAGCCCTTGAGGACCCTTGCTTCAGTAACAGAGAAGAAGACTCGTTTGTATCCAGAGGAAATGACATTTACTGCTTGAATAGACCTCATATCCATGTTGTGTATACACCAGACAGATGAACTTGAGAGTTTGAACATTTGCATGATGTTTTTTTTTCTTCACTGGAATTGTTATGTAGCATGAAACTAGCCTCAATTCCTTTTTGCTGAGGTGACTTTTAAACCAGTTTAACATGTGTGTTGTTAGTTCAGTGAGCCATCTTATGTCAATTTGAGTCCATAAGTCTGGTGGAGAAATGGAGAGGCCTTATGCGTTCCCTCTGAAGCTGGTTGGAATCAGGCCACAGCTTTGGATAACACAGTCCATCAGTCCCATCGGGAGCCATCTTAATTCCACGCTCTAAAAGAACATCATGATGGATAACAAAAGAACCGTTCCATGCTCTCGCCGTCTGCATGTGTGTCAGCTGTAGTCAATTTTCTGAGCGGCCTGCCTGTTGACTGGTGGGAGATGGAAGAGGAGACTTTGATCCCTGGCAGTGGCGTGGTCTAGGGGAAGAGTAAGTTACTGCAGTTGTGGAAATGCACTTTAAAGTGTGCGGCTTTGATGCCAACCCCTCACCCCAGCCTCCCCTACATAAGAAAAAGGATCCATGATGAATACTCAGTGGGGCCTTGTCCCAGACTTGTTTTTAGAAAGTAGATTGTGTGGAAGGAGATCATTTCTTTCTTCTCTCCAGGGGATTTTTGGCGATTGTCAAGTTCATGAAGTGTCCTCCCATATGTTGTGTGGATTTATGCCCCCTCTGTCCTTGAACCATTGAGTCACTTTAAGCAGAGATAACCGTCTTGCTGTTCCATTCTGTACCATCCCCGAAGGAAATTAATCTTGAGTGTTTTAATGAAGGGTTAGCTGAAGGAAATTAAGACTGTCTAGATGGACTTCCATTTTACATTCGTTGCTTATCTCTGTGTGGGAGTCACCGTTGTTGGTGGGGTATATCAACACATTTTCTGGGGCGTTGGCAGTTAGCTCTGTCTCTATGACTCTCTCTAGATGGGGAGATATCATGGAAATAGCTTTTTTTTAGCCACCTGCATGTTCACCATTTTTTATCTCTTTCTTTCTTTCTTTCTTTCTTTCTTTCTTTCTGTAGCAGGATGCGTGCGGATCTGTAGAGGAGCGCTGAGCTGTCAGCTGTTAGGTTCACCTCCTCTCCTCCCCACTCACCAGTGGTCACCATGGGCCGAACTCCCCAGAGAGGTGACCAGTTAATCACTTTCTATATTAAAAACCTGGTTAACTCGCAGTTAAACCACTAATTGCAAATGGATTTGAAGCCTTGGGGTATGCACTTACCACCCTTATTAAAGTTTATCTGGCTAGCTAGCTTGTGCAATGTACTGGGGTCATCGATATTAAATCAATCCATGTTAGGTTCCTCTATTGACATCTCAAATTTGCCTCATACATTTGTGTGTATTGTGTCTTTGTCAATTTTGATTTAATGTCTTTAATAGAGGGTGGATGTATAGAGGTATTAGAAAATAACTGTTTTACACACTACTATATATTCTACTATTGGTATTCAGCACTGTTATCATTGATGATCATGATTCTGTGAGTACCTCTTTAACAAGTTACTTTTGGATAATACAAATCTGCTACAGATATCATTATGTATTTATTTGATATATATATACAGTACTGTGCAAAAGTTTTAGGCACGTGTGAAAAAATGCTATGAACTAAGAATGCTTTGAAAAATGTAAACAATAAATGTTTATTTTGTATCCATTTACATGGTAAGACTGAGCACAGCAACAAGACACAACGTAGTTATACTGCATCAGCAGGGTCTCTCCCAGACAAAGATTTCAAAGCAGACAGGGGTTTCAAAATGTGCAGTTCCAGCTCTTTTGAAGAAGACGTTGAGGATCGTAGACGCAGTGTTCAGCCAAGGAAACTTAATGCAGCTGATGAAAAACACATCAAGCTTATTTACCTTCGAAATCGGAAGATTTCAAGCAGTGGCATCAGCTCAGAACTGGCAGAAACCAGTGGTACCCAGGTACAGACATTTACTGTCCGGGGAAGTCTGGCCAGAAGTGGTCTTCATGGAAGAGTTGCAGCCAAAAAGCTCTACCCCGACAAGGAAACATGGCCAAGTGACTGAACTAAGCACGTAAACATAGAAACTAGGGTGCAGAAACATGGCAGAAGGTGCTCTGGACTGATGAGTCAAAATTAGAAATATTTGGCTGTAGAAGAAGGCAGTTTGTTCGCTGGAGGCTGGAGAGAGGTACAATAATGAGAGTCTGCAGGCAACAGTGAAGCATGGTAGAGGTTCCTTTCCAGTTTGGGGCTGCATTTCTGCAAGTGGAGTTGGAGATTTGGTCAGGATGAATGGTGTCCTCAATGCTGAGAAATACAGGCAGATACTAATCCATCATGCAATACCATCAGGGAGGCGTATGATTGGCACCAAATGTATTCTGCAGCAGGAACATAACCCCAAACATAAAGCCAATGTCATTAACAACTATCTTCAGCTTAAAGAAGAACAGAAAGTCCTGCAAGTGATGGTATGACCCCCACAGAGCCCTAATCTCTACATCATCGAGTCTGTCTGGGTTTACATGAAGAGACAGAAGAATTTTAGGAAGCCTACATCCACAGAAGATCTGTGGTTAGTTCTCTAAGATGTTTGGAACAATTTACCAGCCGTGTTCCTTCAAAAACTGCGCAAGTGTATCTGGAAGAATTGATGCTATTTTGAAGGCAAAGGGTGGTCACACCAAATATTGATTTAATTTAGAATTTTCTTCTGTTCCTTCACTGCATTTTGTTAATTTATGAAGAATTGATGAAAATAAACTGTTAACACTTCCATTTTTGAAAGCATTCTTAGTTTACAGCATTTTTTCACACCTGCCTAAAACTTTTGCACAGTACTGTATATATTTTGTATTATTATAATTATATTATATAAGTTATATCATATATACAACAAACCTGTGTTGCATTATGTTTATGTGTGCAGATTGCTTGGATTTGGCCTTACATTGCGCAGCATGTTTGTATTCCAATATATGAAACACGCTTAGACATGTTTAGAAATTAAACAAGCTAAATATAGTCAGTGGTCTCGCCCATATTTCACTTGTATTCTGCCACCAGTACCATTTTTCTGGTATTTACATAATTGGAAAGACTCCAAATATAGACCCAAACTAGTAGGTGTGATCTCATTCTTGTATATTGTGTTGTGGTTATGTAATAAATATGAAGCTAGGCTAATAATGCTAATGCTTTGTTTTGCAGACCAAAAAGACTATAAGAAAGAGAAAAGTGGTAAGAGTGAAATCGCCTACGACTCCTCTCAGACTAACCCTGATGGTAGGCCCCCGTTTCTGGGATCTGCTTGGACCTTGTCCTACGTCACACCATTTTTTTCAGTTCAGTTGATAGAAAACATTTATCATACTGAACACATCTATATGCCATGCCATGTCAAATTAACTTTTTTTTTTCATTTTCCAACCTCAATTTTTGTATTTTTTTATTATTTATTTATTTATTTTTCTAGTGGGAGATTAATCAATACCATGGAGAAATCACACATAGTACATTTATTTATTAAGTTATTACCAGGGTGTGTTGTTTGTGCGCCACTTATAAATGTTGTATACCTATCATTTATCTTAGGGGGACAGGTATGTTCTTTGTCTACAAGGTTGTTGTCAGACACACACACACACACACACACACACACACACACACACACACACACAAAAGTGTCTCTAACTTAATAGATAATTCCCCCCTATGGCTCTAATATTTGGGATTTCTCAATCACATTGATTCATCTTCCCTCACGTCTCTGTGATTAGGCATGGACACCTTGAGTATTGTGCTGATTTTATGTGGATAATGTCAGGGAAACATTTGAGCAAAGAACCCCAGTAGCCTAGTTTGAAAGGTGTGTCTTAAGTAAAGGGCAAACTCCTACTGTGAAAGCAGTAATTCCATGACAAATGGTTCGCTGCAATGCCAAAAAGGAACAATGCAAGGTAGTCAGAAAGGTACTGCAGGTCGGGGCCGGTAACGAGGTGTGCTTTGCATTTGTCTGACATTACAGTCTGGGTAGAACACTTCACTTACCAAACAATGAAATTGCAAGTCCAGACAAGTCCTCATCAGATCTGTATATATAATATATAAGGAATGAAAGGTGTAATCTTTCTGACTGCTTATCACAACTCATCACTGTATCCCTCACTATAATGCTATTCTCATACTCCCATCCTCATTACTCTTACTGTTTACCTAACTATAATGCTCATATTCCAAACCTCATTACTCTTAATCTTACTATATCCCTCACTAAAATGCTATTCTCATACTCCCAACCTCATTACTCTCACTCTTACTGTATTACTCACTATAATGCTATTCTCATACTCCCATCCTCATTACTCTCAGTGTATACCTAACTATATTGCTCATATTCCCAACCTCATTACTCTTAATTTACTGTATCCCTCACTATAATGCTATTCTCATACTCCCAACCTCATTACTCTCACTCTTATTGTATTACTCACTATAATGCTATTCTCATACTCCCATCCTCATGACTCTTACTCTGATTTTATGTCTGGCTAATATCTCACCGCTATGAAGACAGGATAGTATTTCATTACATTATTATAGTATTATTCAGTACAGATTCCTTGAAAACTATTTCATGATGAAAACTATTTCATGACCCTCAGATTGCTCCTTTGTAGGGCAAGTCCACTTACATTCCTCTTGTCTTTGGTTCTTCTCCACACTGGAAGCATTGCAGTGCTGCACACACAGCACACACAGCACACACAGCACACACAGCACACACAGCACACACAGCACACACAGTGTACACAGCACACACAGCACACACAGCACACACAGCACACACAGCACACACAGCACACACAGCACACGGTACACACAGCACACACAGCACACACAGCACACACAGTATACACAGCACACGGTACACACAGCACACACAGCACACACAGTATACACAGCACACACAGCACACACAGTATACACAGCACACACAGCACACACAGCACACGGTACACACAGCACACACAGCACACAGCACACACAGCACACACAGCACACACAGCACACACAGCACACACAGCACACGGTACACACGGCACACGGTACACACAGCACACACAGCACACACAGCACACAGCACACACAGCACACACAGCACACACAGTATACACAGCACACACAGTATACACCGCACACACAGCACACGGTACACACAGCACACACAGCACACGGTACACACGGCACACGGTACACACAGCACACACAGCACACACAGCACACAGCACACACAGCACACACAGCACACACAGTATACACAGCACACACAGTATACACAGCATACACAGCACAAACAGCACACACAGCACACGGTACACACAGCACACCCAGCACACGGTACACACAGCACACACAGCACACACAGCACACACAGCACACGGTACACACAGCACACAGCACACAGCACACACACAGGACACACAGCACACCCAGCACACGGTACACACAGCACACACAGCACACGGTACACACAGCACACAGCACACAGCACACACACAGGACACACAGCACACCCAGCACACGGTACACACAGCACACACAGCACACGGTACACACAGCACACACAGCACACACAGCACACACAGCACACACACAGCACACAGCACACACACGGTACACACAGCACACCCAGCACATGGTACACACAGCACAGTCAATCCAGCTGCTTTCATCTCTCCACTCTGCCTTCTCAGAGCCGTTCACATGGGAAGTTTACCTCAAGGAGACGTCATCAGTGGCTGCATCTCCAAACTGCTTCAGACAGGTATTTACCAGTGGGCACGAATGGATGCACAGTATGTGGCTTAGCATGTCCAGTTTACTGCTTACATGGCTAAAATCCCACTGTTTATAAAATATATGTATTTTGGGTTAAGTGATTCTTTAAAGACACGCTTACTTAGCCTTTTTCATGGGCATTCAAAGGAATAAGAATACAACTTTTATAACAAAAATACTTTTTTGGGCAGTTGTTCAAATAGTCAGCGTACTGTAACATTCCAACTCTGAAAAACATAGTTTTTTTAATAGATTTTCTTTCTAAATTAAACACAAAATGGATCCAATATTTCGGTTCATTTGGAATCCAAATGAAAACTCTGAAAAACATCGTTTTTTTTATAGATTTTCTTTCTAAATAAAACACAAAATGGATCCAATATTTCGGTTCATTTGGAATCCAAATGAAAACTCTGAAAAACATAGTTTTTTTTATAGATTTTCTTTCTAAATTAAACACAAAATGGATCCAATATCTCGGTTCATTTGGAATCCAAATGAAAACTCTGAAAAACATCGTTTTTTTTATAGATTTTCTTTCTAAATAAAACACAAAATGGCTCCAATATCTGGGTTCATTTGGAATCCTTCTGAAAGATGCTTCCTCCTCCCCTGTGTATCCAGTCCAGAGTCCCACCTATCAATGACTTCAAAATTGGGGTGAAGGTAGAGGCGTGCGACCCACGCAACTCCACCTCGATTTGCATCGCCACGGTGATGGGCCTGATGGGCACACGCTTGCGTCTTCGCCTGGATGGCAGTGACAACACCAATGACTTCTGGCGCCTGGTCGACTCATCGGAGATCCAGCCAATCGGCACGTGTGAGAGGAGTGGGGACATGCTGCAGCCGCCACTAGGTGAGCAGAGGTGCATCATGGATGCTGTTGGGTCAAAGGTCATCACTGCTGTCCATGGCTGACATCATTGTGGTCCAATTCCTAATTTTAGAGTTTCTCCTGACTTGACTGATTTGTTTCAGGCTTTTTACAGTGGAATATATTACACTTGCAGGAATGTTCAGTAAGACTGACTGAATGATTTTTGGAATGCATGTCAAGATTATTTAGTTTTTGAGCGCATTTCAAAAAGTAAGATCTTGTGTTCTCATATAAATTGTAATCCTGGGGCACAATTCTCCAATTCATGCGCAAGTCCTTTCTTGTGCAGTTACATACATTTCAGTGAAGGCCGATTAATGCTTCTGCATAGAATCTGTGCTATCGCACACACTGTAGCCTGCACTCCCTCAGAAATGTTACTGTACGTCTTGAGGGGTTGGGGGGACTAGCAAGCTGTCTAACTAGCTAACTAGCTTCCTAAAAGAAGGTATCGTTGGGTAATTGGCTGGCAGACATCATCTGTGACACTCATTGCAACCAGCAAGAGTTGCTAGCAAGTCAAATAGGCTTACCACTTACTGGGAAAAATGTGACACCCTTGATTGATCTGTGAGGGTCACTGGCATATTGAAAACAAACGCTGTAAGAACTAAAATGTATAGAAAAACCCTTATCCACCACTAGTTTGGTTTATCTATACTTTGCTGTTGACGTGAAGTTTGCTTTACCCCTGGCATCTTACAAATGTCCTGGGCGACGGCCACTTTTACAACTGTCCCAACACATCACAACCGTCCCTTAGGCGGTGAAAAATGGGAGAAAATGAAGTCATATGTGCTTAAAGTAGTGAAGTAAGTATAGAGACGAGAGATGTTGCATTGATGTTGAAAGCACAAATAGTCAAGCAAAATGTACCTTGTCTCCCCTATTGTGCTTTTGAAACTTTGTAGCTTTTGCACTGGTACTTGTATGATGTTAAAAATGATACTGCCTGCTGCCGACTTGAAGGGCAATATGGTGTTTCACCTTGGAGTGGCACTTCCCCTTAGAATCGCGTAAGTCAAGGGCAGAATATGCATAACTGGTGTTCACATTGAGCCAGTTATGAAATACCCTCTCTGTAATTGAAACATGGTAAAAACATTAGCAAAGATTTGACCTGGTTGTACCAGTCTAGCAAGGTAGTTGTAACCTGATGGTAGTGGAAGTTGAAAACATTGTGTAGTAATTTAAGTCTGTCACTTCACATAGTATCTGATTCTTTTTGTTCTTCTCTGTAATTTGCTCTTTTGTTTTTGTGTTTCCCCCCCCTCTCTCTCTCTCTCTCTCTCTCTCTCTCTCCCTCTCTCTTTCTCTCTCTCTCTCTCTCTCCCCCCATCTGCGTCCCTGTTGCCTCCAGGATTTAGAATGAATGCCTCCTCATGGCCCATGTTCCTGCTGAGAACCTTGAGTGGCGCAGAGATGGCCCCCGCCAGTGCTTTTAAGGAGGTCTGTTCCAGAGACGTCCATCACATCATGCCCCATATATAGACAAAAGGCCAGAAGAATTGAAATAGTAGAAGTGTGAAATCTGAAACTTCAGAGCACATAACAATAACACTGGGTGATAAAACTGACTCTGAGGGAAGAGGGACTTAAATAAAATACATTAAACGGTGTTAAAAATAGAAGTTCATGGTGAGGGGGATGAAGATGGCATTTGGACAAGGACACAGTCCCCCACCACCTGCACTTCCAACTCCTGTCATCCGTCTCAGTAGCAAATTCTTGGAGGTAACCGTGCTGCCTGTGCATTCAATTTCTGCAAAGCAGGAATGCCCTTCAACACATTCCAGGTCCCTAGACAGAGACCTTCCCAAAAATGATTAATCTTTTAAAATACATCCTGCAGATTTGGAACCTCGACCCATTAAGGGTCTCTTTTTGGGGCAGCGTATGTTATGTCATTGTCAAACGATGGTACACTGCTGGCTTTGCAAAACCTTCCAGGAGTCCTTTAAGAATTCAAGGAGTCCAGGATTCTGAAGATGTTTGCAATGTACACTTTAGAACTCTGTACATTTGCCTGTACATTCAGCCCCACATGTTATAACTTGACCATAGTGTGAGAGTTTCCAGACTTCAGGCACACTAGGTGTGTCTTACATGGTATGACGAGAGATAAATTTAGACAAGTTATAAAGAAAAAGCTTAAGGGCCCTCATTAATTATTGTTCCTGTGCAAGACTGTCTTTGTCAAACTATGCCAGAGTGAAACGTTGATCACCTTATTACATATTGACCCACTTTCAATGACTTTGACCTATTTCACAAGGTCACATGGAGCCTTTGTTCTGCTGCTAGTATCTTCATCATTATTAAAGACACCGGACAAAGGACTTGACATCTGCTTGTAATGGAACCTGCTAGATTTAGCACTTTTCTTTCCTGGGAGTCACTGTAGTCTCTGTAGTTTCACTGTCACATCAACAAGAAATACAGTGCAAGTGGCTCCTTGTTTGAGTATAATATGTATTATATAATTGTAGTATAAGAATATATATATATATAAAATAACAGTATAGTATAGATGTTCATAACTTCCTACTTGGCACTGACTGCTTGTCTTGTACATGTCCACAGGAACCTCAGAGGCCTCCCCAGAATCACTTCAGGCCAGGTATGAAACTGGAGGCCGTGGACAGGAAGAACCCTTACCTGATCTGCCCCGCCACCATTGGAGAGGTGAAGGGGGAAGAGATCTTTGTCACATTTGATGGCTGGAGGGGGGCCTTTGACTACTGGTGCAAGTACTTCTCCCGGGACATCTTCCCCGTGGGCTGGTGCGCTTTGACCAAACACAGTCTGCAGTCGCCTGGCAACAGCCGTAAGTTCATGTGCATTTTCTACTTTAAGAGATCCTTTAGTCCAAACCTGCTTTTAACTTGACAGTTAATGATACAAACATTATGACATGACATAATGCTGTGAAGTTATGGTAAATGGTAAGCAACAAACGTCAAGAATTTCTAGAAGTGCTTTATTCTTATTTGCAAGCTACCAGTTACTTGACATTGGCAAAAGTTAAACTGCACCAAAGCTACCCTAGGGAGAACTCTAGTTTGGTTAACTAAAGCTAAAGCAAACTACTTAATAAAAACATGATCAAATTGAAAATGTACAAGTGATATGAAATTATAACAAAATATAATACAAAAAATGTCACTCAATTTATGTTAAAAAAGTACCTTCTTGTTCACAGGTCATACATAAAACCAAAGAATAAAATACCCCACTTTTCACAGGAAAATGCAAGGAATGCCAGCTTTGGTTTTGTATACAGTTACCATCAGGTGGTGGGGGAATTACACCAAGCAGAAATAGTCAGTTAGCCAAGTAACTTCTAAAATACCAGGCTCTGAACTCTGAACATTTGTTAATAAATAGCAATAATCAATACTATATCCATGATGATGTTTTGCACATGCACTCCACAAAGGTCAAGTGTGTGGTGGTGGCTGTCTGACCGGTGGCTGTCTGATGAACGCATTGCCTGGGCATATCTTCACAGCGGTCAGCATGAAAGAGAAAGGGGGCAGGTCAGGTCAAAGGGGGTTCAATAAAAGTAAAGATGAAATGGTTAATGGTCAAATATGGTTTATGGCCAAAAATGGTTTGTATTTTAACTTCACAAATAATGACAAAAAAGTAGCTTGAATCACTATGCAAATATGAATGTAATTAAACTACCAGCAAGCTACTCCAAAATGTAGTCAAACTACTAGTTTAATGACATGTAGTTCACTACTCCCCAACACTTTTTTGGGGTATTACAGTACAAATCTTAGTCTTAAGCATGATCAAACATTACATTACTGTAATGCAAAATATAAGCTGTTTAGTTGTGTAGTCAGATGCTGGTGTGTCAAAGTCCCAGCAGGGGGCAGCACAGCCCCAGTTTCTTCCATCTCTCAGTGGACTTGCTTGGAATTAATACGTTTTGGAGGAAGTACCTTTATTGGCTTGTAAAATCAGTTCAGATGGTAACAATGTCAGGGATGTTACTTGATATCTTCACCAGACTGAATTAATTGCACACAACATATAATATGACACTGTAGGGAGACACTGTAGGGAATTATGATTGTCATATAAAATAAAAAGTATTTAAAAGACCTCTGTACATATTATTTTTAAGATCAGTTCTTCAGATTGATTCATTCCCCACTACATGTAACTGAACATCTATTTTAAGTGCACTAAATTATGGTGTATGACTGTTTTGGCGGTAGTTTCATTTAAGTGTGGAATAGTAACATCTTAATTGGACCGTAATTGCTACAATTAATAAATCTGCTGGTTACATTTAATAGGCAATTAGAGTTGATTATTAATTAAAATTCTCTCACTCACTCCAGGGGTACAAGGTGTACAAGGTAATAGTAAGGAAAGGAATTCACATTAAGTTAATCCAATTACAGACTGAAATATACTGAATCATTTTAATATCATATTCCTATCATATTAGCCTTTAATTAGATGCATGGTATTTTGTCTAAAAGAATGTCTACAGCCTTACCAGTACTTTACATTATGCTCACAATGCCTTCATAAATTATGTAAATAAAAATAGTATAGTTATTGAAAATATCAAAGGTATTGTTTACAGCATAGTTATTGTCCCAGTGCATCATACACGCTGTGTTTCATCTTGCATGTGTGTGTGTGTGTGTGTGTGTGTGTGTGTGTGCGTGTGTGTGTGTGTGTGTTGCCTGGGGGCTGTCTAAAATTGAGAAGTAAAGCTCCTTTCACATCAGTTGGTCCAGCCGGGGTCATGACCTATTCAGCACAGACCAGGGTTCAAATATTTACCCCTGTGAAAGTCCCAACCTGGGTCAGAAAGATTGATCCACATGCCTCAGCCCAAGACCTTATTTTGAGGAAAAGAGAGGAGTTCAACCAAGCCGACTCACTTCATGAAATTTGAAATGGTGGAAAGCATAAGTATGTTAGATCTGATGGCTTGTTCCAGCTACAGCTACAATTTTTAATACACAATGAAAGTCAAATTATCCAGAAACAAAATTGGTTTTCACATTTGGATTCAGTCAAATGTGGATTTGAATGTGGTTCATTATAATATTTGGGGTTTCATTGAAAGAGTACTCCTTTGAATGAAATATTCCCATTTGCATTTCTTTAAAAAAAATAAAACCATGGTTTCGTTCTTTAGTAGTTTCTGGACATGAAACAAAGTGAGTAATTTACTCGCATCAAATTGCACTGTGGAGAAGCAAGCCCTGACAGCGTCATTTCAAAAAAAGAGTGTTTCAATTGTTCTTTAATGCCCCTTTGTAGCTGTAGCCACAATAGCTCCTTTAGCCTCTTTTTTCTCCTTATCACCATAAACAGAGTTGTCTCCAGAGCCTCGGCTTCTGTGAGCTTTTGGGATCTTCCTGTCAGCCTCTTCCCTTCATTACCTCTCTGACTCGCCTTTTAACCCCATGCAAATTATGACTGGGGCATTTCTTCTTTTTTTTTTTTTGCTGTTCATTTTTGGTGCACATCCTTTGGAGAGATTTTAGTGATTAAGATGCCACAGTAGGGCACCCGCCCACCCCTCCTGACAAAGGCAAGGATTAGCCTGTCAATCATCCCCTTTGAAAGAGTGGACAGCTCCTCAGAGCTGTGCATCTTCTATTGTGTGCTGCTCAGAGGATGCCCCTCTGAGAAATTATCTTAAAGCATTACTTTATTATGTGCCATACATTCAATGCAAAATCCTCTTGTTTTTTTGTACCACTGGATGAAGCTTTTTGTGATTTAGAGAGTCGTTCAGGGATTCCTTTTGTACCTTGAATGTACAAGGGACATGAAGGCCAGCGAGAGCTTGGAGACGCTAACGGCTTCTTAATAGGAAAAATGTGTGGCTTAATTGTTTTTAGAAAGGCTTTCTCTCTTGTTCAGTCTCCGAGACTGTTTAAATTTTCAACTGACTTGCGGCACATGTTCACACCAATTACACAGGAGCATATGAGGAGGAATTGCCCTGAAAGTTGTTGCAGACATCCTTTCACAGAGAGTTGCCTGAACATTCTGAAGTTTATTTACCGTGAGCATAACACAGAGTTTATGGTTTTTATGATGACAGACAAACTGTTTCCATGACCTGCAGACCTGCATCGTAAATCCTAATTGTTTGGGCTCAACATATACCCTTTCCTTCAGTAGCCAACTAAGAGTGTTTATTTCAGCTCATTGCCCCCCCCCCCCCCCCCCCCACTCCCCCCCCGAACCAAGTAAAACGCCAGGGCTGGTTATTAAACAGCTTCAGGGTTCCTGACGGAGGAGGAATGAATCGGAAGTGGGGATGAGTCCCACTCACCTGATTGATGATGAGGGCAGTTCCATGTCCTTCAGAAACCTCCTCCCCATCAGATCTTGCTCTTCTGGACAATTTGCCCAGTGTGTTTACAGCCCTCTTCCTGTATTTATCGGCCAGAACACGACTGTCCAGAGGATATAGGGGTGACACCGGGATCCATCTCGTCCTCCGCTGGCCTCAGCTTTAACTGCTGGAGGAAACGGATGCTTCCGGATGCTTCCTTCAGGCTGCCTTGGGCCTCCTCAACTAAAGCTGCTCTTCTGTTTCTGTAGTTCGTCATGAGTTTGGTTGAGGCTTTTTCAACAAAAATTCTCTGCTGTTTTCTTGCCTTGAGCTGGATATATTTTTTGGCCCGTTGGAAAGAGTTTTAAAAATGTAAATGGGAAGAGCAACCTTATTTTGAGCCTAGGGTCTCTGGCTTTTTCAGGGGGTAATTATTTTCAACCGCGGTTTCAGTTTTTAAAAAAAAGCCATACAGAATAATTTATGTCCTTCATATCATTAGTGCTTGCTGATTATTTTTTATTCCGTTCCTTAACATTTTTCATACATTTTAATAACAGAAAATAACCTATAGTCTCGCCGTAACTAGGTGTGATGAGATGTTGCAAAGAGTGTGTTCAAAATCAGAAATGTTCCAGTTTCCAGTTCATAACCTTCCAGTTGTCTAATTTTAAAAATCTGCAAGAAATTCAATCAATTGCCATTTTCCAGCATTTCTTTTCCATTTTGCATCTGGAGCTCTCCAGAGCAGGCCAATTTGTCCTCTTTTTAAGCTCCCAGTGGAAAAGGAGTCATCTCCTCAATTCCTTGTGCATCCTCAAACAAAAGGGGCTAAGCCTTTTATCTTTGTGCCAAGTACTCAAACGATTCTTTTTGTCAGTGACATTAGACTCACCTTTTAATCAGCTACTCTGGCCAAAGCTATTTGGATGGCTGACATGACAGGGCTGAGGGGAATAAATGCTGTCTGATTTTCTTTAAATTAAATAAAAATATTGTGCCTACTCAGACCTTTGAACCTCACAATCATTCATAATTCCAGCAATGCGTAATTTAGAGGTCTGACTCATTTTGATTCATTTTTAAAGTTTGGTGATGATATAATTTTGTCTCTCCGTTGTGTTTATGTAGTAGCTGTTGACCATCACCTTTGAGTGGAAGAGTTTTTCTAAGGTGTATAAATTGGTCTCTTGAGTGTTGGGGCTCCTCTTCGCCTCTTTCTCCTGACGAAAGCTGCTTAGCAGATAATTAGCAGCTATCGCCTCCGTGGCAATGAATTAGGGGATGCGTGTGTGTAGGGCGGTATTTTTCCCTCTCTTCACTCACACTCTATTGTTTAGCCCTTCTCCTGACTGCTGTGGGTGTGTGTGCTTGGGGAGGGGTGGGGTGGGGGGTGGCAGAATGTGTGTGTGTGTCTGACTGTGATGAAATAAACAGTATCTAAGATGAGAGATAAAGACAGGAGGATAAATGAACACAGAGCAGAAGGAAGGCGAAGCTCAGTATGAGCAGACTCTCTCCAGACAAAGGATCCATGAATGTGTCACATACCTGTGGGGAAAGGGTTGGCACGTCTATTTCTTTTTTTCTCTTTTTCTCTTTTTTCTTAATTTATTTTTGATTGTCACATAATATGAGACAAATTGTCCAAATGCGTCATCTTGTGTATGCCGTGATTGTGATTTAGGATTTTCTTTTTTTGGCAAATGATTTGTTGGTCAGTAGGTTCGTTTATTGGTTTAATCTTTTTTGGTTCATTGGTTTAAAGTTTAATGTTAGAGATATGGTGGCCTTTCATTGCAATAATTTCAGTTTCTAGATTTTTACACATTACTGATTATTTCTTACTTTAAGTAAAATATTATAGTTATTTTTTATTTAAAACCTATAACTTATTTTCAGGTCCACAGTTATGCTGCAAAAACTAGGTGCTCCTCAAATTATTTGGCTTCATTTTTATTCATTGAAATTGAAATTCCAGCAATTACTGAGTGATTGTTCTTTGTCTGTTAGTTTATTATTTGCAGAAAATATTTACTAGGCAATTTAAGCATTATTTATTTTGTGCTAGTGTTTTAATGCCAAATTAATTAGATGGAACCTTAATTTAAAATGAATTTAAATTATTTAATTAGTATTGCTAATATATTAAATATATAATATTGCACGGCTCAGCGTTGTCAACAGTATTGGACAAGGAAAATATGGAATTTAGTGTCTCTCTGCCAACATTCTTTTAAGCCAAAAAAGGGGAAAAAATCCTTTGTTCTGTTTTTCTCCATCTGCTTTGTTTCTGGAGCAGTTAAAGCTCTATTTGCATGAGATAGGCAGCGTCCTCACAGCATTCACACCTGTAGTAGCAGAGTTTCTTTACTGCTCTATTTGTTCTCCCTCTCTTTTTTCTTTCTCTCCTTTTCTTTCTCTCTGTTGGTCTTTGCATTTTGGATTTTCTGCTTCAGGGCATGGCAGCACAATGAGGGAAATGTTCGTGCAAGTGGGAAGTCAACCCGGTTTGTTGCTTCGTGTGTGTGAGTGTGTGAGTGTGTGTGTTTTTTTTTTTTTTTTAACAAAACAGGAAGTGGTGCTGTGTTAAAAATGGCATAATTGGTCTTCAGGTTGTGCACAGTGTGTCAAAACTCACTCTGTCGGCCCCTTCCTTTCCGTGTGCTTGTCTAAAAAAGGGAAGGGGGTTTGACGAAGGAGAGGGTTAGGGACAGAGGTGGAGAGAGAGAGGGGGGTGTGGGGGGGGGAGAGAAACATACTTGAGAGACGCAGTGCCGCTGCGCGGTGTCACCGTTTCCTGGTTCTTAAAAGCTGGCTCTCAGCTGGCTCTCCCGGGGACGGCAGTATGGGTTTGGGTTACTTGGAGCCCGTACCCCCCCTATCCCCCCCCGTCCTCCTCGCAGGGCGCCTGAACCCACTAATGCAGCCAACAGGAGCAACCCTTCCATCATGCCCCCGCACAAACCCACCACACCCTGCCCCAATCTGGATCCTCTGATCCATTTGAACCTTTTCCCCCACTCACACCCCCCCCCCCCCCCCCCCCCCCCACACACACACCCCCCCCCCCCCCCTCCCCTCTAGCCCCATACACCCAGAAAGAGTGGGAGGGGCCAGCTTGGACCATGTGACTGATGAGCGTTGCTTGCCAATACTTTCCACTGATAACACATATAACCCCCCCCCCCCCCCCCCCTTCTCCACCACCACCTCCACACACTCACACACTCACACACACACACACACACTCACACACACACACTCACACACACACACACACACACACACACACACACACACACACACTCCTCCTCTTTCCCCTCCCTCCCTCTCTCTCTCTCTCCCTCCCTCTGTGGCGTCCCCTCCCCCCTGCTCTGCCATGCTAATCAGTCCTTCCTCATTGCCTCCTTGCTCCCTCCGCCAGTGTGCACCAGCAGCGTGTGGGCTTTGTTATGGGCTGCTGCCTCTGACGCCGACGCTCATTCCAGCTCCCAGTTCTCCGGCACATTACTGAAGGAAAGTCAGGAGCTCTTTACCGCAAAACCGGCTCGGGAAGAAGGGGGAAAACAAATCGGCGTAAAAAAAAAAAAGAGGGAAAAGGTTGTGGAGGTTATCGGCTTTCAGTTGCTCGTGGGTGGAAGCTCCTAGCAGCGGTAGCAGCACTGAAAGTTAAAGCTCAGGGGCTTTCTTCTCCCTCATTTATTCGGAAACTGCCGGCAAACGGATAACATTGTGGTGAGTGTCTCCTTCTCTCCTATGCGCTCTCTCTTCTCTGGGTTTCAGTCTTAGCCACCGGGCTTTTGTTTGTGTCTTCTTCTTTTTCTTTTTTTTTTTTTTACTCCTGTTGGTGCTTGAGTGTTGTTGCTTCTGGTGTGGTTGGAGTGTTGGATGTCTTAATGGTGACAGTGTCCAAAAAGGAGGGAACATACAGTCTGACACAATGGCAGAGCTTCTGGGGTTCACATGATTTGTGGAAAGATTTCGATTTTGGTGTTTAACAGCAGAATGCTTTGCAGGCTGTATAGTTTGGGTTTTCTTTATATTTGTTTTTCTTTATTTTATCAATGATGAGTGCAATTTAGTTTTTTGAATTACCATTGCAGGTTTAGAAAACCTTCTTGGGTGTGTTGTTGTAGAACTTAATTAAATAAGGAAGGATCAAATGGTAAATGGCTTGAAATCCTTTCAGACTTCTTCTTGTGAACCACATTTGATAGAAAATACAGGATTTTATTTTCTGTGTGTGCCTGTAATCCTTGAATATGAACATTCATTTAAGTGCATTATTTACCTATTACATATTCAGATCTTGAAATGTATAAATGGAGCCTCCCAAACTCAATACAGCTGAAATGAGATTAAATGGCTGAAATCTAATTATTAGAAAAGGATTTCTGTCTGAGATGGTATCAGCAGGACTCCAGCTAAAGGATTTTTTACAATGGACTACAATGCTTGTTTTGACATCAGATACTCCAACAGATTGTATTGTTTAATTAAACTGCCTTGAGCAGTAGGCACCCTACATCCCTCCCTCAAGCCCCCCCCCCCCCCCCCCCCCCCCCTTCACGTGAACCTAGCCTCAATGCATGCTGGGCTGCCGGTCCACTCGCATGTGGTTCCGATTTTTCACCAGAGAGCTCAGTGTTCAATCAGTACCAGACCCAGATCCCCAATGGGCCGGGCTAGGGCTGGTGCCGGTCCGTGGCCAAATGTAAATATTGAGGTAGAGAGGGGTAATTAGCGCTGCGCTGTGGCCCCCTAGGAGCCCCTGCTGCCCCCCTCCCGACTCAGCACCCCCCCCCCCCCCCCCCCTAGCCAACCCTCAGGTCACTAGGTCAGGCCGAAAATGACGTACTGGCGATCGACTCCATATGCAGTGGAATAGTGAGGAGGGGGAATGAGATTTGATGGACAGGCATTTCCCCCCTCTTTTTCTCTCTGTGTATTGTTCCACAAGGCCATACGGATGGTGATAATGAGAGGTCCTCATTTAAGAGAGGGAGCCTTTAAGTGGATGCATGTGTATCAAATGAGCTTTCCTCTTCAGTCAAACGGTGTTCTCTCTCTCTCTCTCTGTCTCTCTCGTTCTCTTTCTCCTCATTCCTAATTAAGCACATTTGGGAGGAAAGCTTGTTCAGCCCGGGCGTCTATTCTTCGTCCCCCCCCCGTCCCCCCCCCCCCGCCCCTTTGGGGAACACTGCAGAGGCAGCTGTGGCCTCTCTCAAGCCTCCCAGACGCACTTAGAGGAAAGCCCTGGCTTTGACCGGGCCGGTCGCACGGGCCGCTCTGAAACGCGAGAAGTTTATCTGATCGCAGCCTGAGACACCAGAATGAGCTAATAAAGGCCGACTCTGGCCACGGAGGGACCGGGAGGGCCCCTTTTGTGCGAAACTCACAAAGCATCTCTATGTGCCACCTTACACTTCCCCTGACGGATGGGTCTGCACTTTTCAATTGCAGATATCTGATACTCCATTGCAGTCCATTGTCAGTGCAGCTGAATCAGACAAACAAGGAATAGAAGGGAACCTCACTCAGAAATATACACACACACACACACACACACACACACACACATGCAGGCTAACTCTCAAACAAGATACTGCATTTGTGTATCAGGCAAGGGCCTGCAAATGTAGATAAATATTTTATTAGCATAGTCTTAACGCCTCAACTGAATTTTGATGAATTTGTAATGAGCGAATAATTCGGTGCAATATTCATGTTGGGCTAGTTCTTAAAAAAAAAAAAAAAAGCTGCATTACTTTTTTTTTTACCCACATAATGTTTGCCCTCTCTTTTCTCCCTCCTGAAAACCTTTATCGCATTCATACCATTCCCATACCATTGTCATCACAGCATTCTCAAGTTTAGTATTTCATACGGAGGTGGTGGCGGCGGTGGGGGAGAATGCCATCTTAAAGAAGCGGCAAAACAAACAGCCTTTCCTAATCAGTCAGCAGCACAGCTGTGTTGCGTTTCCCTGGGACCAATGAAACGAGGGGGATGTTAACACAATAAGCCAGATGAATTCCGACAAATCCCAGTGCCTGCAGCCCTCGAAGCGCGGTGCCAGAATGGAGTGCCGCGTCAGAGCGTGACCCGCGTCATCATCAGTGGCTTCCTCTCAAATAGCTCTCCGTGCAAAAATTGCCAACATGTTGTCTTAACGAATCCGATCCATTAAAAAGGTGTGGGTAAAATCAATAAAGCGGAGCACAGAGAAAGAGAGAAAAGGGGGGTGAGAAAAGTGTGAGTGAGGATCAGAGTGATGTGTGGCCTGAGATGAGCAGGCACAGAGAGAGAGAGAGAGAGAGAGAGAGAGAGAGAGAGAGAGAGAGAGAGAGAGAGGGAGAGAGAGAGAGAGGGGGAGGGAGAGGGAGAGGGAGAGGGAGAGGGAGAGGGAGAGGGAGAGAGGGAGAGAGGGAGAGAGGGAGAGAGGGGGAGGGAGAGGGAGAGGGAGAGGGAGAGGGAGAGGGAGAGGGAGAGGGAGAGGGAGAGGGAGAGGGAGAGGGAGTGGGAGTGGGAGTGGGAGTGGGCAGTGGAGGTGAGGTGAGGCATGGCGCCAGTGGAGAAGAAAAAGACAGAGAGAGAGAGAGATAGAGAGGGAGAGAGATAGAGAGGGAGAGAGAGAGAGAGAGAGAGAGAGAGAGAGAGGGCAGTGGAGGTGAGGCATGGCGCCAGGGTGGCACTCCTGGTGAGGATTACCTGCAGGCCCTGGAGGTCTGACCTGTAACCGGACAGCTGCCGCCGAGAGGCACCGGGGCACAGGAGAGGCACCGGGGCACAGGAGAGGGCACGAGCATGGAGAGGCACCGGGGCACAGGAGAGGCACCGGGGCACAGGAGAGGCACCGGGGCACAGGAGAGGGGACAAGCATGGAGAGGCACCGGGGCACAGGAGAGGGGACGAGCATGGAGAGGCACCGGGGCACAGGAGAGGGGACGAGCATGGAGAGGCACCGGGGCACAGGAGAGGGGACGAGCATGGAGAGGCACCGGGGCACAGGAGAGGGGACGAGCATGGAGAGGCACCGGGGCACAGGAGAAGGGACGAGCATGGAGAGGCACTGGGGCACAGGAGAAGGGACAAGCATGGAGAGGCACTGGGGCACAGGAGAGGCACCGGGGCACAGGAGAGGGGACAAGCATGGAGAGGCACTGGGGCACAGGAGAGGCACCGGGGCACAGGAGAGGGGACGAGCATGGAGAGGCACCGGGGCACAGGAGAGGGGACGAGCATGGAGAGGCACCGGGGCACAGGAGAGGGGACAAGCATGGAGAGGCACCGGGGCACAGGAGAGGGGACAAGCATGGAGAGGCTGTGCACATGGGAGCATCTCTCCTATTCATGCTTTGATTGAACCAAATGAACAGCCATCTAAACCCATCCCTATGGTGTTGTCCTGGAGGTGTCTGGATCAGTGATGGCATTACCTTGAAGAATATACAACATATGGGGACAGGGAAAAGCTCTGGGAGCGTTTATGCAGAGCTTCAGCCCGCCTGTTCTGTTATCTGTTCAATTCAAACGGATGTAGGTCACTTATGTGGATCACTTTTTATAAAACAATTGTGTGCATTTGTTTCTTGATCTGATGAGGGTCATCATGTCTGAAACTATGCTTTTAATTTCACAAATAAATGTGGCGTGTTGTGAACCTCTGGTGCTCCTATGTGAAGGCATCAACTCGACTTTTGCTGTTCGAGCCCAACTCTCTTGTTTAAAGACAGGAAAACCGTGAAAACGAAACCTCCCCCCGCTCAGAAAGCGAGGTAGACGCATGGAGGTGAAACGTGACACTCCTCCTATGCAGAGCGCCCGTAGAGGGAGGGAAAGATCTGAAAGGCTAGGCATGAGGTCTTTGAGCATTGTGATTTAAAGTAGCAGAGGGGGGGGGTGGAACGAGTACAGCTAGGGCGCTTAGATCAAAGGTGTGTTGTGTTTTCTTTTTTTTTTTTTTTACATTGGTTCTGCGTTTTGATCTCCCTGTGTCGAGAATGTGTCGACAGCCTCACCTGCACGGAATCCTTAATGCGCATTAGAGCAGAGACTGATTGGACTGTGTTCAAGCATGCTGCTGGCGCATGAGCTCGCATTCTACGCGTCCATAATCCCCCATGTCATCTCGTGGGGTTCTCCGACGCTGACTGATTCAGCTATGATTTGTACGCTTTAGTTATTCTGTCAGAAGTCTTAACGGGGACCCAAATCAAACTCTGAAGCTCCTTGCATTAGATTGAACTGCTGAATGAGATTCCCACTAGGGCCTGTTAGTTTATATACCAACAAAAAGCAGGGAAAAGACCTAAGAACTACCTAAAGACAGAATGTTTGATTAAAAAAGGCAAGCTCTTTCTTATTTCAGGCTGTATTGTTGCTCAGGCTGCCCAGACTAGCCTTGCTACATTTCCAAATTCCTCTCCAATCTGCGATTTGAATGAAACTTTTGCCGTTAGAAAACAATTAGGCCCTAAAATCCCCTAAAGTCACAATGTAAAAACAACACCCTGCTATCAGTTGGCTGGTGCAGACGAAAAACCTGCTCTGCAGAAAGAACTTCTCTCAGGCAGAACATGTGCTGGAAATGTGTCTGCCTGAGTATGAAAGACTGAAGTTTTTTCTCACGCTGAAACACACACCCCCAACTGTCAAAAAAATCCCTGTGGTTTGTGAATAGCATGAGTTGTTAAAAGTGAGTGCCAACAATAAATAGTTGAGTCAAGGAAGTGGTGATACCAGCAGTTTAGTAGGTCACAGAGTATAGCTCTTTATCTCTCACCTGGAATAATGTAATTGGTCAACAAGTCACCATAAAGTAGAATTGCTAGGTGTTGATGCAGGCATTACTGGGGATTGGAGTTCATAAAGGGTGTATTGGTAGTGTGTGTCAGTATGGGCGTGAGCTGAGAACATTTTAGAGTTCAAGGGATAAAGGTTTGAACACCTTTTTAAAGGGGAAGTCTGGTATTTTTTAACCTGGGACTTATTTTTCAATCTTTTAAGGTCCAAATATTTACTTGGGACAAAAATGTTTGAAATGGGTCCAGTAATGAGTTAGAACGCCAGAACTGTCAACGTCAAAGTATACGATGTAAACCTATGGAGCAAGCATCTGTGTCAAAGTTACCTAATTAGAAAATGTCAGTTTCCAAAAAAAGCAGTTAACGGATTCTTGCCCTATAGGATTACATTGTATAGCCATTTTGGGGGATGATGGTAATAGTGTTCCAACTTATTACTGGTCCGATTTGACCCAAAGAGATGGCAGAGTTCTCCTTAAAGCATTGTTCGCCAATTTATATTCTTGAATCTTTAAAACATTACCATGATACGTTTATATTGTTGTATTTTTCATACAGAGAATGACGTTATTTCCACAGGAGTGGCATGATTCTATTTGTTTCTTGAAAATAACTTGATGCTCTTGGTCAATAGGGTTCGAGACACATGGTAGAGAGAAAGAATAAAAGTATTTTCTTTTTCTCTGACATATAGAAATGACAGATGTGCTACACGGTTGATGTTAGCTTAATTACCTGTAAACTAAGTATTCAAAATATGATGTTACAGCATAACCTATTCCTAATTAACACCATATTTTACTCAGTTTAGTTCTTTAACTGATATTTGAATTTTCCGATGTTTAGGCTATGTGAGCACCACCTTACATGTAGTTTTCAAATGTTTGACCCTCTCCTCTCTCTCTTTTCTCTTGCAGTCACCAAGAATCTCATCCCTGCCCAGTTCCCATCCAAAGCTTCACGGCGGTCCCCCATGCAGTCTCCCTACCACCTGCCCCACCCGCTGCCCCCCCTGCCCGTCAGGAAAGGGGTGCGGGGCCGGCGGCCCAAGAGCCAGACCATCGCCATGCTGAAGGCAGCCGCAGAAGCAGCGGCGGCGGCAGCAGCTGCCGGGCACAATGGGCCAGGGGTGGACGTCGCCAACAAAACCAATCCCGCTGGCCAGCTCGCCCCTAGACCCCACAAGAAGAGGGGGCCCAAACCTGGCAGCAAGGTAACCATAGCAGCAGCATCTGCCAGGGACCAGCTTCTACTGAATGAATTGAATCACTGGCAAATTTCATTCAATGTGTGTTTAGGGGGTTTAGTCTCATTTATTTTTTATGACAACATATAAACCCATCTAGAAAGGTTCCTCTAAGTAGTTCTGTAAGAGGTTTTTCCTCTGGCGATTTCTGTGAAATTGGCTTTGGAAAGTGGTTAGATTATGCTTGATTACATTAATCTAGTGTATGCTTGAAAAAGTGTAATTATAAAACTATAACACTGGAAATTATTCCAGATTTCTCATATTTGGGACAAGGATCTCCTAAAATGCACTTAGTTCATTATCTAGAACTGATAGAAATGCAGGCACACTGTGTGCCTTAATAAAGAATATCCTCCAAAAGCAACAAGAAAGCATTCCTTTGAGGCGGAGCCTTCAAAACGGTTCAAAACAGTTACCCTTTGGCATATATTGAATAGTATATTGAGCTGTCAAATACAAGATTGTATCCTAGATTCAACGAATTTGCACACGGGTGCATGATTCTGCACCCAACCGCCTAAATCAACATGGCTTTAACATTTCA
>NC_137922.1:1945910-1950910 GCF_963457725.1 Sprattus sprattus | reverse complement strand
TAACGCATCTCATCAAATTATACAGCTCTTCAGAATGTTCCAAAAAAGTTCCGTTGATTATTTGATTAACACCCACGTAAAGTTAATTGACTGCTGTCATTTGCAACGGTTTTTGTGCTTCACATCTTTCATAGCAAGTAGTCTGGTCAACTTGTATTAAAACTGACGGCTGACGAACTGTGTTACTGGTAAGTGTCAATATTTATCATCTATGTCATACACTATGTAACCTTTTAGCCTATTTAAAATCACATGTATGTACAATTCGCAACAAAGTGTGCGTCAACAATGTATCTGTCAGTCAGGTGTCAGCCACAGATAGCCTACTTGCTAACTAACAAACATTAGCAGTGATGCTACTTAAACCGTACTATGTATGCCTGATCAAGTTAGAGAGGAAGAGACCGACCAAGCAGCTGCAGCAAGTTGCAAAGTTCGCAATCCTGGTGAGACAACGGGCGGTGCAGAGTGTAACCAAGATTTTCAATGAGTCGCAGCATAACCATTAACTTACGTGACGGCAGCTGCATTAAAATAGGCAAATTCATAAATCGTCCCGACCTACCGAAACTGCACGTAGCCTCGCCATAGGGATCTTTACCGTCCGTTCATTTGATATTGGAGGTAATCGGGCCTACGTGTCGATGTAGCCAGCGAAAGCGCAGTCGCGCATGAGTTGCCTGCCAGTCTTTATTTGGCCCATGACAGAAAGACGCATCTGCAACGTTTCAGTCAAAGCCACACGTTGTGTGATGTTATTTAATTGAATTAAATGTAACTTAAAACATAACAGGAATCTCAAACATAACAGAAAATTATTTTCGCGCTGTAGGGGATTTTAAAAAAGTGACGTGAGTGGGGGCGGGGCTGGTTGTGCGTGTGAGCCGGAGGCACTGGCAGAGCGGGAGACAGAAGCAGAGTAGGTAGACGGCAGCCGCGGCTCGAAATGGCTGTTATTCGGAACAAATGTGCTGTACTTTAAACGGAAATGAAATTATATCGATGTTGACGATAGCGTCTCATTCCATATCTCGTTTTTAAAAATATCGATATACCTCAAATATCGATATACCGCCCAGCCCTACCCGGGCCACGTCGAGCCAACTCCGACCACAGTTGAAAATGAAAATGACCTCGCAGGAGATGAAAGATTAGGAGGTGTTATCCTCGAGTCTGACTAATACTAGAATACACCGCATGGGTTAGCGCTCTGCCACTACTCCGCTATGGAAGACCAAACCTGCCATAATTACAAATGAATGAATGAATAAATAAATGTCCACATCCATGCATTTAGACAGAAATAAATTAATAAATGTATTTATTTATTCATTTATTCCTTCCAATTCCTATTCCTATTTCTATTCCTTTTTCTTTTTAGTAACCTATTGTTATCGTAGGTATTATTATTCTCCTGCCATGGGAGTCAATGGCAGCCCCTAGAACCATATGGTAACTTTTTGTGAAATTTGGCACACTCATTAAGGACAGTCCCTTCTTCATTCACACCAAGTTTCATGGCTCTCATGACACCACTCTAGCGCCACCAACAGGTCAAAGTTGGACTTTTGTAACACACGCAACTTTTGAACCGTATGACCGATTTTCAAAAATGAGGTACCCTTGGATTCCCTGGATCAAGACAAATTTAACCCACCCCATGGCGACCATTTCCGGTTATATAGATTTTCCGCTATTTCCGGTTTTATCAAAAACCTTTGAAAGCCTACTCCTCCTACAATTTTTGGCAAATCTTCTTCAAAATCACCAGAGATGATCTTCAGACATAGCCTCGCAAAAAATAATTTTTAGAATTTTGATCCTCACAACCGTTTTTCCGGTACAGCCACTCAAATTCAGCAGAAAAGCGGCCAAACAGGAAGTGAGGTCATATGTCAGCAAATATTTGAGTGAAATTTACGTTTATTTGTTTATTTAATTCGTCTTGATCCAGGGAATCCAATGGTACCTCATTTTTGAAAATCGGTCATGCGGTTCAAAAGTTGCGTGTGTTAACACAAGTCCAACTTTGACCCGTTGGTGGCGCTAGAGTGGTATAATGAGAGACATGAAACTTTGTATGAATAAAGAAGGGACTGTCCTTAATAATTGTGCCGAATTTCACAAAAAGTTACCATATGGTTTGTCCGGTACAGCCACTCAAATTCAGTAGAAAAGCAGCCAAACAGGAAGTGAAGTCATATCTCAGCTAATCTTTGAGATATCAACACCAAACTGGTATGTCACTTGGAAGACACTACAACATGTTCCCATGTGCAAAGGCAACTTCATATCTTGAAAAAGTATTGATATAAAGCAAATTGGATACATTGTTAATGTTAAAATAATGCTTTACACATCTGCAGGTCAAAAAGTGAAACTCTGATTCAATCACAACTTCATATGAAGACACTTGAGAGTGTTTAGTACACAAATCTGAAAAAAAGTTGACTGTAAGATGAAAAGTAGATTTTTGGTGAATATTTAAAACATGCATGCTTGACTACTTGCTAGGGTGGTTCTCTATAGAATGTCTCTCTGTCTCCTCATCCGCGCGGCTCCTAAATCTCACACACTCAGTCTCCCCTTAACACACGCGCAGGCTTTGTTTTACGCACACACATTCTCACAGACACACAGCTTGGTGTCACACACATACATTCTCACAGACACACAGGGTAAGCGCACACACACAACCTCCACTCAGTCTAAACTTCAGGACAAAAGCATTGTAAATGTTGGATTTGAAATGTAATATCCCATTGGCAAGTCTGCAGCATGGATTTTTCTATACATGGACAAATTGTCAAAAAATTACATTTTTCCCTGATTCGCAGTGTTTGGAGGAGGAAACCGCCATCGCTGCTTGCTGCTATATTTCTTTTTCTTTTTCTATTTCTATTTCTTTTTCTATTCCTATTCCTATTCCTATTCCTATTTCTTCTTCTCAATATGTTAATGAGATGTGTCAATCAAAAAAAGGTAGGCGGTATTTGACACACCATTGGCTAATCGTTTTCAATGCGTTGTATCCTATTATGTTAGCCTTACCTTGCTGTCATGGAAGACATAAAAAGGGCAATTGCCAGAGACTTGGCCAGGCTGGCCGATCTCGTTGAAAACTAAAATGTATATCCAATCATACCTTAGCAACCGCTACTAAGAAAAGAAGGTCGCATGGCGAAAGTGTGCCTACGGGACTTGTAGATCTGACGCAAGGTACCCTGAGAGATTAGAGGGACACGTTTCTAAAGCCCAAAACATAGGAGGAAAGTTGCCAGCTGTGGATTAAACAGTGTGTGAGACCCCACTCCCAACTCAATACATTGCAAAATACACATATGTCTGCTCCAAATCAAATTAAGCTGCTTGCAGTTAGCTAGCTTTCTATCTAACTGCGCTTTCGCTAGTTATGATGACTAACTATTGTAATAACTATAGTTGAGAGAACATCGCATTACAACGCATTGAAAACGATTAGCCAATGGTGTGTCAAATACCACCTACCTATTTTTGATTGACACATCTCATTAACATATTGAGAAGAAGAAATAGGAATAGGAGTAGGAATAGGAATAGAAAAAGAAATACGAATAGGAATAGGAATAGAAATAGAAATAGGAATAGAAATAGGAAAAGGAATAGGAATAGGAATAGGAATAGGAATTATTTCTGTCTAAATGCATGGATGTGGCCATTTATTTATTCATTCATTCATTTGTAAATATGGCAGGTTTGGTCCTCCATACTCCGCTGTATCAGCATGAAATACACTGCACTGTGATCAAGGGGGTTTCGCATGTAAGGGATAATGTATTGTCCGGAGGTCATTCTACAAAAATAATTCCCGACGGGGCGAACAACACCCCGACGTGCAGCGGAGGGTGTTGTTTCGTCCTGAAGGGAATTATTTTTGGAGAATGACCTCCGGACAATACATTATCCCGCTTATTATACAGTTACTTGCCAAAAACGATAGAAGACATTCCTCCAACATACCTCTTTTTAATGATTTAGTTGCCGTTTCATGAGTCCCGTTTAGAAATAAATAGTTCTTCAAGTAAATAGAACTTTGAAGTTTCAGGTGTTGCATAGCAACCCATTACTTACTGACTTCAAATTACTGTCTACTGTTGCGTTAAAATGACTGGCCTTCTGGCGGAATGATATGAAAGATGTGAATTAGAAGTACAAAACCCGTTGCCAATGACAGCGGTCTTTATCTTTTCGCAGCGGTATGTTAGCAGGAATTAATGTGACCTATGACGTAGGGATGGCCCATTCAAATCAACGGTACTTTTTGGAACATTCTGAAGAGCCGTATAATAAGACCTGATTAATACGACAGTGGTGTAATCCAGTCCTATCTTGTTGTTCCCCGCCCCAGTTTGTGTGTACGTGAACAAGCACGGTAACTGCGGGCCACACCTGGACCGTAAGCTGGTGCTACAGCTGCCAGACCACTTTGGGCCAGGGCCGGTCAACAAGGTCCTGCAGTACTCCGTCCAGGCCTGTGTGGACTGTGCCTACCAGCCCAAACTGCTCTACTCCTTCCTGCAGTCCCAGTCTGACGGCGGGGAGATCATCAGAGGTAAGGCTCCCTGTTTGGTTCTTTCTGTGTTGATTGTGGGGCGCACCATCTCCTGATGCTTCTCTTATTTCTATTTTTTTATCTTTCTCGTTTGGTCTCCTGGTCCAACTGTTGTTTTTTTTAACTCAGTTTGAGTCTGTTAAATCTACTTCTCTTTTTCTTTTTCTTATTCTGTCTACGTGTCTCTTGTGGTGGATATCTCCTTTAGATAAACTCCCAGAACACACCCAGCAAAAGCTGAAGCGGTTTATTACCAACTTGCAAGTGGGGACCCAGCTCGGAGATAGAGCGAGACCCTGAATAAAAAGCCCACAGCTTTCACACTACTCAATGCACACACGACTCATTGTTCAGTGGAAAGTTACTTTTGGGCGGCGAGGCCTGCTGGTATGAGACGGCTCCTGATTAG
>NC_137922.1:1908410-1940910 GCF_963457725.1 Sprattus sprattus | reverse complement strand
CTTCTCTCTCTCTCTACTGGACCATCTCTCTTCTCTTCTCTCTCTTCTCTTCTCTCTCTTCTCTCTTCTCTCTCTCTCTACTGAACCGTCTCTCTTCTCTTCTCTTCTCTCTCTCTCTACTGAACCATCTCTCTTCTCTTCTCTTCTCTCTCTCTCTACTGGACCATCTCTCTTCTCTTCTCTCTCTTCTCTTCTCTCTCTTCTCTCTTCTCTCTCTCTCTACTGAACCGTCTCTCTTCTCTTCTCTCTACTGCACCATCTTGCTTGTCAGCCATGACTGCCTACTGGACTGGGATGGTTAGATTAGTTTGTCTGATCTAGTTTAGATGAGTTGTATATGTGTATTTGTATGTGTACTTACATACGTGTGTGTGTGTGTGTGTGTGTGTGTGTGTGTGTGTGTGTGTGTGTGTGTGTGTGTGTGTGTGTGTGTGTGTGTGTGCATATGCCTGCTGGACTTGAATCTGTCTGCTTAGTTTAGTTTGTATGGCCGTCTCTTGAGCATGTAGATATGCTTTATTTGATTTTGTGTGTGAGTGTGTGTGTGTGTGTGTGTGTGTGTGTGTGGCTTTATTTGATAGTTGCATTCCTGTGTCAGTTTGTGTGTTAATGATTGTCAGGTTAAGACTGTGTGGGTGTTGACACACCTTACAACCATCTGCTGGATGATTGGATGACGGTGTTTGAAGTTTAAGACTCAGAGGAAATCGTGTTAGCAGCAGTCTTAATTTGGAGAGACCCCTTTGTCTGGTCTTAGAGACATCACCAGAAATACCCCTCTCACAGAATACACTATTGACAGGTATGAAGAAGGCCAAATTGCAATCACGGATTATTTGAGCAATTTCAACGGTTCATTATCCATCACAGAATAAGAGCAGGCATCTTAATACAGCCCTTGATGATCTCAGCGAGGGGGCGGGTGGTGACGGATCAAAAGTGGGATTGTTTCGCTTGATCTGGAGTGGCATCCGTCTCATTCTCTGGAAACGTGTCAACATTCCTGTATTTGCGCATTGCTGCCCTCTGGTGGAGATACTTGCACATAACATGCATTATAGCTGATCTATTTAAAGACATTTGTAGCTTTTACCCTCTCATTTTACAGATACAATTAAGTCTTAACCTGAACCTTCTCATTTCTTTATATTTTCTCTCTCTGTCTTCATCTCTTATTTCTCTCTCTCTCTTCTCTCTATTATCTTCTCTTTCTGTCTCTCTCTTCTCTTTCTCTCTCTCTCTTGCTCTATCTCTTCTCTCTCTCCTCTCTCTCTCTCTCTCTCTCTCTCCTCTCTCTCTCTCTCTCTCTTCTCTCTCTCTCTCTCTCTCCTCTCTCTCTCTCTCTCTCACTCTCGGGGTCTCCTGTAGCAGCCAGCTCCACCACCTGAGCACCAGAAGGTGGAGCAGGACCCCGCCAGCCGGCCCCCCACTGGGAGTCCCTCCTCTTGGAGCATCGTGGAGGTGATGCAGTTTGTGCGAGACGCCGACCCCCAGGCCCTGGGCCCCCACGCCGAACTCTTCAGAAAACACGTGAGTGACTCGCTCGCCCAGCGCTGGATCACGATTGGTACCATTGTCACTTCTCCCTAGTTTCAGAGAGATGGCGCCGACACGTCGTATTAGGGGTGCAACGGATCAAAAAACTCACGGTTCGGATCTTTCCTCGGATCAGAGTCACGGATCGGATCATTTTTCGGATCAGCAAAAAAAAAAAAAAAAAATAGTCAAGACAAATAAACATGTGGAGGAAGGGGCTGCTTAAATACCGCGGTGATGAGCGGTTGTTGAGCCGCTTTCGGTTTCACTCCTGTCAGTGAAACACCGGGGTGATGTCGCTGTAAATGCGTGGCCATGCTCGATGTGTTTCCACTGTTGTATGGCTTTCTTGTGCCACAGTGCCTACACACCGTCACGGTTTTATCCACCAACCTCTTTCCTTCTGCATTCAATTTGACAGGGAAGCCAAAATGCTCCCAAACAGGGGATTTAAATGTGGGGGGTTCAAGTTCTTCTGTTCCTCCGCTCGCCATGACCACGCTGTGTTGCAGGTTTTTCTTTATGTTAGCAATCGCTATGTCAGCTACGTGTTACGTCTGTGTGGTAACCTAGGCGACAGGTTTGTGTGGCAGCGAGAGTATATGGAAACAGACGTAGCACTAGAGGCAGCAGTTATCGTTACAGTAGTCACCGAAGTCTAGCCTACTTTTATTTTCCATGCCCACTGTTCTACATGTTGTACGCTGAGTACAATAAATCACAACGAGCCATAGGACTGTTTGCTTATTGAAAAGGGAACTGTTGCAGACTTTTACCCAGAGCGTGTTAAGTAGCTCTGTCCCTGGAACTAGCAGGAATGGTTACGGCTGTGTGTGGACTGAACATGCGCACAATTTATTTTTTTCATAAATCAATCCGCGGATCATACGTGTGCCGAACCGAAATAGATGATCCGAACGGATCACGGATCAATGATGATCCGTTGCACCCCTACGTCGTATGCTAAGTGTCTCTCGTATCATGAATCATCTACCCCTACCTCCATTCCCCTTATTTACGTCTGTGTCGGAGGCAGGAAGCCTCCCGTCTCCAGCCCCGCTGGCCGCTGTCTCTGTCTCTGTTTACGCTTCACCTGCCAGCCCCCCCTGCCTGCCCGCCCGCCTGGGGAACATCAGCCTCGTGCCGAGAGAGAGAAAGATGGCGGGAGAGGGAGAGGGAGAGGAAGGAGGGGATGCACTGATGTGCTTCCCTGACCCTCTGTCAGTTTCTTATCTTATCATGGATGAATGAGTGTAAAATGTATACCACTCGTGTTACCAATGTGACTTAGGGGCCCTGAACAGCCATCTTTCCAGAATGGAGCTGTCCAAGGATCAAATATTTGATTTCTGTTTCAAGGCCTTGTATGGCTCTTGTGTATACAGTCCTTGGCAGCCCTGTATCTCAGTCTAGATTTTTGCAATAGTTCCTTCAAATGCAAAATGGGAAACTAAAAGAAAAACTTTTAGCCAAAAGGCAGTTTAAAAGTACTCCAAGTCCACTGTAAAAATCTAGCAGATTAATTTAACTTAACATTTGACTATGTTTTAAACATACAAACTTTCTTAATGAACACTGTTAGGGATTAAGATCACAAGAGGCCCTCACAATGTGTTGTAATTTTTAAATGTGTATTGTACATTGTGCTCCCAAAGAAGAATGGTCTGAATGTTTAGCTAATTGTAGTGGGTTTTAAAAGCTATTGATTGTGTTACAGCAGTGGCCCCTGGTGGACCAGAAGCTCATTTAAAACACTGATAATTAAATAATTTAAGATTAAGAGTTGACTGATATGCTGAGATAATTGGCTATGACAAAGTACACTGTTCCAAACACCCCCCCCCCCCCCATAGGGGTACTCCGAGTGTTAACGAGGAGGCTTATTCTCCTGGGTCTGGGCGGAGCTGTGGTGTCTGACGGCAGCGTTGTGTGTGTTTGTCCCCCCCCCCAGGAGATCGACGGCAAGGCGCTGCTGCTGCTGCGCAGTGACATGATCATGAAGTACATGGGGCTCAAACTGGGCCCCGCCCTCAAGCTGTGTCACCACATCGAGAAACTCAAGCAGAGCAAGCCCTAGCAGAAGCCAATGGACACACACACTAGCACACACACACACACACTAGCACACACACATACATGCCAAGATGGGGCCCCTAATTTCTTTGACGGTCAACTGGCAACAAGTAAAGCAACGAGCACAGTCCACCGCGCATGAACTTCAGCTTTTTAATGACTTGGACAAATCATTAGGCTCATTTACTACCACTATCCTCAGCGTAAACATGGACGGGTCAGCACAGTGCTACCACACACCACACGGCAGCTTTAGTTCTTGCACGATGGACTTTGCTCGTTACTTTTCTCGTAGCCCGTCAAGGAAATTAGGGCCCAAAATGTGCTGTGGATGAAATATTGACACCCAAGAAGCTCAATACTTACCAGCTTTGTACTTTAGGACTTGACTTCATGACTTTGGTCAGACATCTTTTCCGATGCTCACACGAGGACTAGTTTCACTTGGGTCGACAGCAGAGCCCACCTTACCTCATCACCACTCTAGCACACGAATGCAGGGGACTGTTGACATACGCGTCACGGAGGAGGCTGAAGCCCAAAGGATACTCCGATATTCTGTTGACATATGGAGGAAGCTGCACCATGCCCCGCTACCTTCCCTTCACCCCATCGCCCACCCCGGGCCGCCGGAATGCAGGGGACTGGAAGCTGAAGCCCAAAGGATACTCCGATATTCTGACGTGTTTATGCATACGACCTTCGGCTTTACGGACATGGAGGAACACTGTTTATATCATCTCGTTTGTTTGATTTGTACAAATTATTAGATTTCCGACCTTTTGTTGAAAAGAACAATCTATTGTGTAAGCTGTACCCTGATTCACAGGGTAGTCAATTAGACCGTGGAGAACATTTGTATCATAAAGAAGCAGAATTCTGAGCATTTGCTTCCCCAAAGTGGTTTTCGTTTGCGGTAGTCCAGCATGCATTTGAGCGTATGGAATATCTGGTGGTGCGTTCTGGGCTTTATTGCATGTCTAAAGAGCCAATGGAGTCCAAGGGGAGATGTTTGTATGTTTCTAGTGTGTTTTTGTAATGCTAAGCTTTCTGCTGCTGTTTGGACAATTACTGGATGCATCTATTCGAGATCAATGCAAAACCATAGGTTGTAAAATAATATATGTGTAAAAAAAAAAAGTGAAGAATCTCTTTGAATATATAAACCAAAACAAAACATACTTTGTGTTTTTTTTTTTTTTTTTTTTAAGACTGAACAAATAATAACCTGAAAGATTCTGACTCAAGTTAAAGTAAAAAAAATAAGGGTAAAAAAACAAACAAACATTGTTGACCTGTATGTTCAGCTCGTTCAAACCTCCATTATGCTTATCAGAATGTGAAGAGAAATGCTCTCAAAAGCAGGGCATAGATCACTGTTGCCACCACCAGCCTTTCCTGGTAGAGCTTCCATGTCAGAGGTCAGTTAGGTGGGGCACATCAGGCTGGGTCTACGCAGAAGCTCACTACTGTTACATTGTTAATGCTGTTATTTATTTGATCAAATGTACAACTCAGGATGTTCATGTTCTGTATGGTTGTCATCAGTCAGGCACTTGTCAAATCATTTAGCTAATTCCTACAAGTAATGTTAAGTCAAGTATCTCTTTACAGACGCTGGTCAAGAGATGTGGAAATGCTGCTCTCAGTAGATGCTTATTGCTGGCCCACCATATCACCATCGATTTGTGGATGATCTAGATCTTTTCAGATATCTGATTTCATTATGTCTTGACACAATGCATATGCAACTGTAGATAACACACCATGCACATGGGCAGACTGTTCCAGAGAAGCTCAGAGGAAAGAGATATGACGGGGTTAAAGGTCACCACTGTGGGCCATGCCTTCAAATACTCTTATTTGCAGGACCATACCACGGTCAGGGTGTGTAGTCTGTAGCACAATTCCCAACATGGCACTGTTCTGACTGTTAGTCATTTTGAAATTGCATGTTTGTAAGACTATTTGTCATATAAACCTTGTAGGTATTGCTAGAGGCATGACTGCGGCCACTGGGGAAGATGAAGTGTTTGAGCCTTGGGAATCGAGTGCCCCCTAATTATGGTGCTAAAGACCAGACCTTGGTATATTTCAGTGTGCTTTTGTGGACAACCATCAATACTGGCAGCTAGTTCAATTAGACTACCTTCCAACCGTGGACCATGGATTCATTTGACTGCCTGTCATAACAATAATGAACATGTTTGTGAGCATTATTTATTCATATTATTCTTTTATATAATTGTGGCTTTTTTATACTTATTTGTTGAACCTTTTGTTGTCAATCATCTATCAAATTGATAAGAATGTTAATTTTTAATTATCAGATTTATACCATTAAGTAATGTATTTAATGTTGAAGATTTCTTATTGGAAGGATTTCTTTCTTTATTGCATCATTTTTGTATACAACTGTTTAGTTTGAAAACGGATTCTTGTTGAAACTGGTGACTTTATTTTGATACTCAGGTTTTGCTAATTCAGATTATTTGATACTTTTTATACAACTGCACTCCTGGAAGGTGTACAGTGCAAGTTGATTCTCCAAATCATCACACACATGACACACAATGTCTGCTCATTTTATGAAAATACATGTTCATTTCCCCACCTATTTTTATAAAATTGTCAATGAAAGTGCACTGTACTGTCGTCTTTTACAAATACTAAATGTTCTGAACTTTACAGAAGGAATGACTACCGACAAGGCAAAAAGTTAAGTAACAATATGTATTCCTCAAATTCTGAACCCTAAGACTAATACCTAATACCACCTACACTTCATTCACTTACTACAAAGGATACATGCTTTTTGAATTAGAAATGGAGAAGGTTAAAGAAGTACCACATATTAGCTTATTTATTGCAAAACGTTTGGTTAAATAATGGCATTATGCAATGTTTTCTTGTGGGGAAGGAGAGAAGACTGATGTAGTCTTTATGTGCAGCATGGACTTCAGGCTCTTCAGAAACCACATATCCATAAAATATGATGACTTTAGTTAGGTAAGATAAACTGTCATGATACATGGTTCAGCTAAGTAGTTCCATTACTCATGTTTGTCTTTGTTGGATAGACTAAATACTGTCCATGCCAAGCAGCCATATTGATTATTTTAAATGATCCGGAATGGAAGGTGCTTGGATGTTGTCCCTAGAGTTCATATTGTAAATATTTTCTCGTCCACCAGAGCCAGCAGCAAAGGACTCGTCCAAGTTTTCATTAGTTCCACACGCACCGCAGTGTAGCGTCTACTCTCCGTGGAAAAAAGGAGCAAAGCGCTGCTTCTTAAAAGGGAGGATATTGATCTCCTGTGAGTTGACCTTCTTACATTTCACTGTCCTGTTTCGGGGAATGCTTCTCCTAGGGTCAGTAAGGTGACATGTTTCGCTTTGAGCCTTGAGGACTGGGCTGCAATGCTGCCGGACCAAAGCCCCCTGCTGTGTGTTCTGCTTGGAAGGGAAGGTATTGGACGACATTCCAGAAAGATCTTTGCGCTTTCCACAGAAGATGGTCGGACGGCTGTCTTTGACGGCCACAATGACCTTGGCTGTCTGCGAGGTGCTGACGACATCATAGTTTCTCGCACTGTACTTGGGTTCATGACTGGGGTGGCCGTCCACCAGCCATCTGCGGTGCCTGCTGAACTCCAGCGAGGTCAGGCCATTCAAAAGTTTAGAGTCCAGATTCTGGCCGTGCTTTAGAGGCTGAAGGAACTCTAAAGACCTTGGCACATCCTTCACCGGCTGCTTGACATCTGGAAACAGGGGCTTGTGGACATGGTTTGCCATTGACAGGTCAAGAGGAGAGTCTTGGGGAATCAAAACCTCTTGCTTCATTTGACTTGGCCCAGCCATCATAGACAGGTCCAGCACACTTCCCTCTGAGTCTGCTGTGTGTGAAAGACAGACAGGACTGAAAAAACCATCACAAGTCTGAGTACCTACAGCTGCAGTACTTGCTGGTTTCTGCACTTTAGCTTTGGACTCTACGTGAATTGGGATAGGTATGGGAAAGGGAACAGGTACAGGGAGAGGAACAATGATTGGGAAGGGAACCAGCAGAGTGGCAGGAGGCACCAGAGGCGCCAGCGGGGAAGAGTATGGGAAGGGCAGAGGCACTGATGGCAGAGTTGGTAAAAAGCTTGGGGGAAAGGCCTGTGTCTGGTTTGGCCCAGCCATATGGCACGGAAATGGTGTGAAACTGTTGTGGGAGGTGAACTGGTCCTGCGAAACGGCAGCAAAGCCAGGAGTTGGAACGAAAGCAAGCCCATCCTGTTCTAAAGTGGATGGCTCTGCCCCCTTCTGCTCCATGGGAGAGGGCTGACAGAAGGAGACAGAAGGGTTCTGGCAAAGGGCGCTCCTCGGCAGTGGTGCTGCGGAACAGACAGGGCCTTGTGGGAGACACTGGGAGTTGAAATGTTGGAAGACCTGCTGCTCTAACATCAGCGGCAGGGACCCTGGGCCGTGGCTGGACAGGAGGAGTGGCGCGGCGCCCGTTGGACTGCCCTGTGCTGGAGTGCCTGTGTGCATCTGGAGGTGCACAGGCAGAAGCACAGTGCTCTCCCCGAGGCACAATGGCAGAACAGCCCTCTCCATTTTCAGAGTTATAGTTCCAGAAGGGTCTATGTTGGGAGTTTGGGCTGGACACATTGGGACTGAAGCGATTGGAAACCAAGCCTTCTCTGGTTGTAAGCTTGAAGGGTTACTTTTCATTTCCACACGGCTGCACTGGGATATTTCACTTGTCTGGGTCTTGATCCAGTTTTCTCCTCCCCCCACAATGTCAACACTCCTGGACTGAGGAGCAGTTATGATTTCAGCGTTTGAGTCGTCCATTTTGGTTCTTGCAGTGGCTTAGAGAGTTCTCTTAGAGGTGGCTGGCGGATCAAGGCGTCACAAAACACAACTTTTTGCCTGGATCTTCAGTGCAATCCATCAGTAAAGGGATTTGCAGGTCCTGAAATAAAGAAAGAGTTGTCAGACATATTTCAACTATTAAATATTCACGAATGTTAAGAACTATGACAGAAGCAGGGCAGAAAACAGGTTTAAGGCTCCAACTTCTAGAAGAAAAGAGTTGTTTTGCAATGGGTTCAGCAGAAAGAGTTGAGGGGCTGTGTGCTCCAACAACACTTCAGTATCACTGCTGAGATCAGCACTGCTTTGGTTTAATGAAAACGTCTGACCTGGGGACAGATGCACAAAGCTCACTTAGTGCACATACAGGTGCATCTCAATAAATTAGAATATCATCGAAAAGTTGATTTATTTCAGTAATTCTATTCAAAAAGTGAAACTCATATATTATATAGATTGTTTACACACAGACTGATCTATTTAAAGTGTTTATTTCTTTTAATTTTCATTATTATAACTGCCAGCTAATGAAAACCCAAAATTCAGTATCTCAGAAAATTAGAATATTGTGAAAAAGTTACATATTGATGACCAATGGTGTCACACTCTAATCAGCTAATTAACTCAAAACAATGGCAAAGGCTCCCTGAGCCTTTAAATGGTCTCTCAGTCTAGTTCAGTAGGCTACACAATCATGGGGAAGACTGCTGACTTGACAGTTGTCCAGAAGACGATCATTGACACCCTGCACAAGAAGGGTAAGACACAAAAGGTCATTGCTAAAGAAGCATGCTGTTCACAGAGTGCTGTATCCAAGCACGTTAATGGGAAGTTGAATGGAAGGAAAAAATTTGGTATAAAAAGGTGCACAAGCAACAGGGATAACCGCAGCCTTGAGAGGATTGTGAAACAAAGCCCATTCAAGGGAGATTCACAAGGAGTGGACTGCAGCTGGAGTCAGTGCTTCAAGAGCCTACACGCACAGACGTATCCAGAACATGGACTTCAACTGTCGCATTCCTGTGTCAAGCCACTCTTGAACCAGAGACAACGTCAGAGGCGTCTCACCTGGGCTAAAGACAAAAAGGACTGCACTGTTGCTCAGTGGTCCAAAGTTCTCTTTTCAGATGAAAGTACATTTTGCATTTAATTTGGAAATCAAGGTCCCGGAGTCTGGAGGAAGAGAGGAGAGGAACAGAATCCAAGTTGCTTGAGGTCCAGTGTAAAGTGTCCACAGTCAGTGATGGTTTGGGGTGCCATGTCATCTGCTGGTGTTAGTCCACTGTGTGGTCCAAGGTCAGCGCAGCCATCTACCAGAAAGTTCTAGAGCACTTTGTGCTTCTCTCTGCTGACCAGCTTTATGGAGATGCAGATTTCATTTTCAATCAGGACTTGGCACCTGCACACACTTCCAAAGGTACCAGTACCTGGTTTAAGGACCATGGTATCCCTGTGCTTGATTGGCCAGCAAACTCGCCTGACCTAAAACCCATAGAGATTCTATAGGGTATTGTGAAAAGGAAGATGCGAGACAACAGATCCAAACACACAGAAGAGCTGAAGGCCACTATCAGAGCAACCTGGTCTTCCATAACACCTCAGCAGTGCCACAGACTGATTGCCTTCATGCCACGCCGCATTGCTGCAGCCATTCATGCAAAAGGAGCCCCAACCAAGTATTGAGTGCTGTACATGTTCATACTTTTCAGTAGTCCAACATTTCTGTGCTAAAAATCCTTTTTTCTATCGGTCTACAGTAATATTCTAATTTTCTGAGATACTGAATTTTGGGTTTTCATAAGCTGTAAGTTATAGTCATCAAATTTAATGGAAATAATCACTTGAAATATATCAGTCTGTGTGAAATGAATCTATATAAAATATGAGTTTCACTTTTTGAATAGAATTACTGAAATAAATCAACTTTTCGATGATATTCTAATATATTGAGATGCACCTGTATAATGAACAATAAATCCCATGTCTTGAAAGAATCATGAAATAGTCTCACAGCAGGACAATAGCAAACATTGTATGATGGTCATCCTATGATCTTACTCTTCTTGGCAATATGTTATTACACATAATTGCATTTACCAAAACATCTTCTAGGACAAAATAAGAATATCACTATGAATATTTTTATAAAGAAGTATACGTGTGTTGTCTTCAAAAATACCAGAGCATCAAATGACACCTAAACCTTCCATGCTGAACCAATTCGACTTGAGGTTTTTAGTTCAGGATGTTCCCAGTTTTGCATTGTTCTGGATTGTTTTGCATTGACATCTTTGTGAATCCACCCAGTCTGTCACAGCATAGGGTGATGGTTAGTGTGGAAGGGCAGCTGTAAGCTCGTGCCCACGGGAAAGATTCCAGCATCTGGAACTCTGGAGCTCTGCAGCCCTGCTAATGTGGAAAGCTGGGAAACTATAAAGATGGAACTGCTTGAGCGAAACGTTGCTGTTTCCCTCTGATTGCTGGTGCGTTGAGTAAGATCCAGGACTGGAAACGTTTCTCCCTCTCTCTCATGCACTGTGTGTGTGTGTGTGTGTGTGTGTGTGTTTGTGTGTCAAAGAAAGCCTCTCTTTCCTCTTCCACAACTGGAACCTAGAGTTGAGGAGGTAAAGCTGAGGGTAACATGCCATATGCAGCAGTTTAGTGGGAAGCTTTCCATTTGAAAAGACTTGTGGAGCGTGTGGTTGATTATTGTGGAAGCCAACCCTTCCATCAGTGCACACAAATACACACACTCTCACACACACACGCACACTCACATGCAGACACACACACACCACACACACACGAATCCCAAGAAACCATAATGCCCAAAAATAATTTGAAATAGTTTCTGCCAGAATGCTGCTGTGCTCATACCAAATAACAGCAATGTTTTCCTTTGCGTGTTTGCCTGTAATAAAATAAAATGATGTGAATTATTTACGTGACTGCTTTTGCATTTGCCCTCCAAGGAATATCGTGTGTGCTTTCGGTGGAGAGGAAAATGTTTCCTGGCGGCATGTTGGTCTCTGGCTGGCTGGGTGCTCTTCACCAAACATAATATTTTGAATACTTGGTGTCGGTAGGACTAAAATGGTCAGCTGTTAAACCAAGCACTTCTCAACGTTATGGCTGTCGAATGTGCTGTTTTAAGAGGGCCATATTTTATGGACTTGACTTCAATTTTTCGTGCTCCTTCAGGCCAGTGGGATGATGTATTAAATGATCAAATATAAGTTTAAGAAAGCTAAAATCCACGGAAAACACACATGTGACTTTAATGCTACCAGTCCTGTGAATTCCTCTTTATTGGTCTGAAATCTATTAAACAGCTTGCCAAGAACTTCGAAATAAATCTTCTATAAAACAGCTTTATAAATCGTAATCCAGAATTGGAAAAGCTACAAGGCCGGTCCCTGACTTCAGAGGTGATTTATTTTAGCAGGATTCCTACTCTGGGGAGAGAAAACTCTGTAAAGCACAGATTTCTCCAATTCAACTTTTCCAAACACACCCAATACCTGACCCAAACTGGGTTATGAAACTACTGTTATGCTTCCATGCACGATAGGACAATCTAGGAAATCCCTCTGCTTTAGTCTAACTTCATGACAAATACTGTGCAACATCACATCATTGGTTGCCTATCCGAAACACTGGCCAAACAGAGTGTCAAACGCTTGTGTTTTAGGAAGAACAATGCAGAGGACGAACAGTAACCAGAGGTTAGTGGTTCCAGATGAAGGGAGGCGAATACTCCCCCCTAAGGGTCAGGCGGCCTGTCCACCCTGTCTCAGCTGAACTCCAGCTGCCTGATGTAGCACAGATGCTAACATGGCTATAAATTACAAGCTACCCAGATGGCCCCTTGGACCTGCTGACCTACAATTGTTTATAAAGCCACAACAAATCCATTTAATTGCAGGAGACAGGCTTCACAAAATGTTTTGGGTGAAAGTGAAACACAAAAATGTTCAGGTCTCGAGCAATTTCTTCCTGCCTACTCCAATCGTAATTTATGGTAACCCAAAATGAATGACCTAACTTTAAACTTGACATTCAGTGAGTAGCCAGCTCAGAACTAAAACAAGAAGGGAGAGCTGTAGAGACTATCTTTGAGTTCCTTCTTTGCAAGCCGTTGTCATGGCAACACTGCACTTAACTGTTCAGCACTCTCCCAGCAAACAAAAGCAGCCATTTTAGACAGAAAAATTCAGAAAAGCAGGATGACTTCTCTGGATTTGATGGTAAGAGGTTAGAAGTTAGAAGGCTAATTGTCTTAGGGTTGAGCAAAGACCGAACATGTGTCATGATTACTATAATTGCCTCTTATTTCTGTTTATATTTGCAAGAAATCAATTAAGCATCAGCACAGGTAATCAAAGCACAGGTATTTATACACTGTGTGAAGGGAGAGTGATCAGACATAGTCTTCAAACACTGCTTTGTGTTTAACATGAACAGAATGTGTATACCTGTTATTCCAAATTTAACATCATTTGACCTGAAACAAAAACAACACAAGTTATGAGATACAGCTCCATGCTGTAATAGCTTTTCAGTGAAAGCCCCCTAAATGAGAAGATGCAAATAAGATGGAGAACATGCATGCAGATTAGAGAGGGCACCACAAAGGGTCATCTTAGTCCTACATTTTTCATTCACCTTGGCCTAATACAATTATAACCCCCTTACACACATGCACACACACACATGCACAACATGTAGAGGTTCCCCCAATGTTTCCCCAGGCTTTAGCATGCACAAGTTAATTACACTCCCACCTCAAACAAAAGCTTTGAAAACAAAACAGGCCATCCAGGAAAAATTAAATAAGATATAATGGCATGCTGTGTGTCAAAACAGTCTCATGGAAATAATTTCAGCACTGACACACTAGAATTTAAAATTATGATACATATATATTCAGAAGAATAGAACGAAGGCCACAGTTAAGAGGCGCAATAGGCTCGAGTGAGATCAGCTGGTAGAGTGAGTGGGGACACTGAGGAAGCATGACCTCTCTATCATAATGACTCCCATATTGCAGCCGTCATAGCCGTCCCTTTCACGCCGCTGGCGTGAGCGCCACCCTCTTTTCTCTTTCCAAGAAAACATGCAGAGGTGAAAGCAAGACGGAAAACAGAGCCTTCTGACTATCTGTTGCGCACGCCGTCCGCAAGCACAAGCTATCTGTTTAAAAGACTCTTATGCACCTACACTATAGATTGTTAACCGAGCTAACAATGAAATGAAAATGTGAGTCGTATGCCTATTTATTGGTGAGGCGAAGGTGTTCAAAAATGTTGGGTACTTTAATTTTAATAAAGGAACCCAAAATTAAAAGGCTATACAGTATTACACACATTGCTACTTTAATGTAAGAACAGTTTGGACAGCATTTCGAGAAAAATATAAACGGAAGAGTTTCGCCTGGTTAACCCAATAAATACATGGCGTCAGTTTTTTTTATAGCTAGTCCTTATAACTGCAGACTGCCGATAGCACTTGCAGTAAATATTAATGATTTATTTTGTGTTATCTGGGACTATTATTATCGGGGTTTTTTTTAAACAAATAATTACACTGCGGTATAGTGAGTGTTTAAAGCTGATGTAATGTAATCCAATAAGCCCACAGTTCTGACAGGCTACGATGAAACTTACAGGGGAGACCGGGTAGCCTACAGCTCGACTCTACCGTATGTGATGAAACTCACAAACAGCATGTGAGGGCACAAGCATGTTATATTCAAATTCTCATCTTGTCTCAATATCTGTCAAAAGTTGTAAACAAATGTCGTTTCTTGGGGTTGCAACGTTTGATGCGCTGAACACAAGAAACAAATGGTTTTGATCAATGATGATTATTAGCTGCATAAGTTACAATGTGTTATATTGCAATTATCTTATCAAACATTAGGAGAGGACGTCTGGGGACGTATTACATACAATCTGTTGCAACAAGGGTAGCTAGCAAGTGAAATAGGATAGGCACATTTTCTCGAAAATTTGACACCCATTAGTTTGTAAGCGACTTTCTCATTGGCATTTTGACCAAGCACTGAAAAGACTACGACTTACGGAAAACTCCTTATCCACTACTATTTTGGACAATAATGCATAATATTGCATGGCTGTTGTCTCAAATTTGAGGCTACTTTACTCCTTCAGATGGGGCAGTTATAACAAATATATCACTGCATTTAGCTTACAATTAAAGAAAAAGTAAGGCACGTGTGTTTGAATTACTGAATTACTGAAACAGACGAGAGAGATGTTACATATGTTGAAATGTTTTACCACAAGGCAACATACAGCGTAAAACAAAACGTGTTACAGCTGTAGCCTACCCTGTCTCTCCCACACATTTTGTTTTCCATAGCTTGATATTTAGCCTACATTACATAATTAAAAGAGGTCTATAGTAGCCGTTAAGACAAACTGACGTTATGTAGGCTAGCCTGTATAAAAACAATTGGAATTTCTAACTTTATCTTACCCTGTTTTGTTCGAATGCCCGGGACAGTCTTCAATTAATCTTCATTTATGGCGAACAACTCTATTTTCTACATACTATAGTCCATAGCAGATAGATTATAATTTGCTGTATTGGGCAATGTGAAGCTTTTCCAACAGAAATGGACTAGGCTGTTTAATTGGCTCCGGCAGATAAACCATACCCATTTACCGCAGAAAACTTCAAGCTCATCATTTTCTGTAGAACACGGGGTCCAATGACAGCATCGTTCTGTTCGCGTTCCTCCTACTTTCCGTTACCATGACTGGGTTGCGTGCGTGAGAAAGTAGAACATCTAAATGATTGCGTGACTCGCCTCTAAAATCTTCAATTACTGATTGTTTGATGTTTGTTTACTTTGTTACGTTTGTCACGTTTTCACATAGCATGTTATTGTAAATCCTCAATGATTTTCAAACCACATCACCGATCGTATACTGTCAGGTCAGTGCTTGCCATTGCCAAGAAATGTGACTGAAATTACACTTTAGTAGAGACACTGCCTGACTCTTGATAGTATATGTCTCAAATTATATCTCTCTTTGTTCTCAGCTAACCCTTGCATAACGTTGGCCTAAACACACTGTAACCCTCCCAACATGGTGGCAGTATGACAGTGACGGACAAAATCATTTTGACCCTCCTGTCAAACGCCTTCTGTTCAGTCTGCTGTTCAGATCTCAACTCTGATGGAGTTAAACACTGGTGCCTCTGTCATTGATGTCTTAATCAAGCAAACTGACAGATGAACAAAGAGGCACGGACCAAGTCAAAGTTCTCTGTCCCAGAACTCGCCCTTAGCAATAGAGAGGAATGCGTCTGAACAGACAGTCCTCCCTGCTATGAAGATCCTCTGATGCAGCCTCTGAATGCAGTATTGTTTCGATGAAGATCCAAAAGGCAGACGGTGCACCATGTTGACCTCTGAAAGCCCAGCATAAAAAGGTGGGAGACCAGCACTAGACTATTGAGTTTTAACCCCAACAAAAATCCAACCAACCGAATCACAACGTAAACCCCCCTTCAAATATGATTGAGCTGAAGCTCAGTCAAAGACAAATTCATTCTTAATTTTATTTTTTTTGTTGATAATGGTCTAGTGCTCCAGGGATTTAGGATGTCATGCTATAACCTTTTAAGAAGCTTGGCCTGTTACTTTTAAAAGTTGAAAGGCTGAAAATATCACAAGAAGTTGGATGCATCAGGTTTTGAAAGTATACGAAACAAAACTTGCTGAAATTCAGCATTTTTTGACATTATTAAAATAATGCTATTACTTAATTTATTAATCCTAATCAGAGTAAGTGTAATGATGAATGATTTCGTGCTACAAATTCAGTTATCAAGATCACCAAGGACCAAGGACAGTTTGGTTTCAATGACAGTTTCCTTTATGCATGTACTATAAAATTGTCTTTGATCTCTGCATTCACATGGAATATGAATTAAGTATGTTCCCTGTCTTGTGATAATCCTTTTTTCACTCTCTCCAAATAAGAGTCAACAACAGAAAAGTCTTGTGCATTTCTGTACCTGTGGAGTTCACATATATTTAGTGCCCCTGAGTTCTTTGAAGGTCTCTTTCAAGATGAACATTTTATACTGAGGACAAAACGGGCGATGGCAGGGGTATCTTTTTTCCCCCTCAGCCCCACACTGCCATCTACTGAGTAAATTGGGGTATAACAACTTAAATCTCTACTCACATCCTTGCCCAGTAGTAATGAATTTTACAGGATCAATGATAAGGTCAACAGGCAGATTATTGTTCAACGCAATCACATTTATTGGCCTTTTTCTATGCACAGTTACTAAGCAGCCAGTTGACCTGGCAAATGGTTCAGATTTACAATGAGATTTCCACAATGTGTACTAAAAAATAAATACAAGAACCAAAGTGTAGCACAAGCTCAAAAATATACAAAGGCTTGGAATAATGTAAACTTTTGAAAACTTGTCTGAACTCTTCTTTTCTTCTTCTTTTTCTTTTTAATCATTTCAATATTTTTTCAATTATTTTTTTTACGTTTTTGTAACAAAAGCAACATTTTCCCAACAGTTTAAAAAGAATATATGTACAGGTTTTTTTTTTTTTTTTTTTTTTTTTTTTACAAAAATACAAAAATGGATGCAAATCTGTTTAACTGGAGCTTTCAACCTGAATGAGATGTATCTTAGCCAGTCCGCTACACTGTGGCCCTCATGGATTCTTTTGTTGCCTTTTATTATTTCATATGTCTGTATCACATCTGTACATACCCTTTGGCAAACATAAGAACTGTGCTTTTTCCATTCACACACCATGAAGATGCAATGCATCATGAAATGTTATTTAAAAAAAACAACACCGGAACAGTCTAAGGTGATTCTTCACATGATCACTAACTTCAAGATACAGCAAGGAAAAAAGACCAAAAATATATTAATGCGTTTCTCAGTAGAAATGTCAAAATGTTCCACTGTGTAAGTGCCAACATGTTTCAGACAATGGAATGACATTTGATTATGAAGCAGAATTACTCCAAGGTACCATGAAAAACAGCGATGGTAAAAAACAGTCCTAAACTGAGGTGCCTCCTGTTCGGCACACAAAGATAAAAGACATGATGACAAAATTGTCTGAGATCTCATGTTATGTTAAGACATTGTACTGAGACACGTAAGAAAAGTCAAGTGTCCAGTAAGTTGTTCCCCTTTTTAAAATGTTCTAAAACATTTGTAAAAAGCATGAACAGTTGCACCATGAGTGCTGTCCCTCTTGGATCAAAGTTAGTTCTAGCGGTTTGGGAGAAAAATCAAACAAATCCTCAAACAGATATGGCTACAGTGCTACAATATCAGGTCTATCCAGACATCACTAGTGTTGCAGGTGAGTTTATGAGTGCCTTATATAGTCAGCACAGCAAGGTGAGCACTATCGTTTGCAACTCATGTAGGATGAAACATACAGGAGTGGTTTCTCAATGGCAACAATGAAATACAATATGGCCAATAATATAGAATAAATTCAGAGCACCAAAAACATCTAACTAGAATTCAATAGCATACACAGTAGCTTATTTTTTAAAGATTGTAAATTACAGCTACTTTCAAAAAGGTTCTTAGTAGTTCTTAGTAGTTTTTTTTTTTTTTTTTTTTTACTGTAACACAGCTGTGTTGATATATCCTCTCATATCAAATATCTTCAACCAGCATTCATTTAAATAAAGATTTATTGTCATTCTTTCTATCTTTATTAACAAAATAATTCTCTGGATTAAAATATCCCATAATTAAAAATATTTTCTATTTACCGTATTGTGAGCATTTAACAGCTTCAATAGATTTGAATAGTCCTATATGTATGAGCCCAAGGTCCAACACTATAGTGTGTTCTTCACACAAAATGGAGAAATCAATGATCCATTTTCTCTTTTTGTTTGTTTTTTCTCAAAGTAACAAAAATAAATAAAGACATCTAAACCATTGACTAGTGTAATTACATAAGAGCGAAGACAGGTGAAAAGCATAACAGGGGAACCTTGTTCCTTCCTCTGACCGTTTCCTTACGAACAAGAACATATTTTAGCCGCAATCCATTCGTTCTAGCACAGCTGTACGTTATAAAACTATCATCCGAGCTCAGCCGAGACATAGAGTACATGGGCCTTTAGCAACAGTCCACTGACTGGTAAGGGTATACTCGTGAGTCATGGGTGAAACAACCACTGCTATTGAGCTCGGAACAAATATGGGGTGCGGAGGGAGAGGGGGGGGGGGGGGGGGCACAGGGGTTATGCAACAGCGTGAATGTTTGAGAGGAAGGGATGCAGAACAAATGCACATCAGAGATCATACACCGAGGCCAACCCTATCCTGTGTTTCACACGTTTCTCCTAAGTGTTACATCACCATTTGTTTTCCGACTGTCACTTAGTATAAGTACACATACACTTGTATACGTACACTTGTATACGTACACTTGTATACGTACACTTGTATACGTACACTTGTATACGTACCATGTGCACCTTTTCTTCTACATGCTACGATTCACTACTGAGGATTCAACAGTGCCTCGTAAGATTGTCTGGTTGACCACCCACTGATAAAGTTCTGACTACGTTTACAATGGTACAACAAAACCATACAATGGTAAAACATTTTTTTTTTACATTTATAGAACATACTCATTAAACAACTTCAAGTCATCTGGAAATATGATATTTTTTTGTGTACTGGCAATGTTTGCCGCTGGATAAGCTCCCTGTAATAATTCTCTAGTGCTATTGCAAGTTATGACAAATTGAAAAATACACGTAAAACAAAGATACAGTTTTAAAGTTTCTGTCCAGCAAAGGATGTGATAAATGCAAAATCGATTAAATTGTCAGCTCCCCCCGCCTCACTAGCACAGTGTAGGTTCATCAGATCACACTATTTGTTTTAGGTTATCATATCAGTCATGACATGGTCACTCTCTCCACTCAGCCTCAAATTTACAATGAATTTCAATGCAACGGTATTCATAGAATACATCAAGGAATTTGCTCTACAGTTTTCCCCAAAGATAGTCTTTTAAACAACATTTACTTTTAACATTGGCCTCTGCATTGGTAAGGTATGTACTGTATGCAGCTTTTTCATATACCTGAAAACTTTGGAACCACAATTATGTTATTTGTTTTATTCAAACAATAATTATTTTAAGGAAGTATGACCTAAACATTGGTTGGGTGTGGAAACCCAACTCAGGCGACAACTTAAAAGACTTTATCTACATAATGCAGCCCTGTGACAAATCAGTAAGATACAATACCTTGCCTCACTGACAAGGATATTTAATATGCACCTTGACCTCAAGTCATTTCAAGTGTACGATTCAATGGTACTTATAGTTAACTCATATTCATGAAATACATGATCTAGTGTGATCTTCTTAAGGTATACTGTATTATCCTCACCAAGTGCAAAGGACTTTTAGGTTTTAAAGACCTTTCAATCTCTTACCAAAAAGGCTCATGATAGAATGTGTACAGGAATCGTTAGGAGTCTAAGCATCCCTCATTGGATGTTAATAGTGTTATACTAGCAGTTCTTGGGCCTTTTTCCACTACCCTCTTATCACGATCAGAAACGCCAGGCTTCAGGTATCAAAACCCCCTTGCTCAAATCCAACATAAAAACACAGGTCTGTAGGGGGAGCGGGACATTCCACAATCGTGGATTCTGCTCTCAAATGAAAGTTGCAGCATCGTTCTCAACCAGGCCCCAAATTGCATGTGTAGTTGTTTTGTAGTACAAGTACTTTGCTTTACATAGATGTTCCTGTGTAGAACAAAATATCACCTGTGGGAAATGTTAAAGGCAAAGGTAAGATTGTCCCAAGTACGCCTGCCTTTGACAGATATGTGTGTCTATGACAACAGAAAAAAACTTCCTCTCTGTGGCACCACAGTGCATGTTTACATGATATATAAGATGCACTAATTCTTTAGTTTTTTAAAAAACAAAGTGGAAGTTAGTTGCCTTCATCTACTGTGTTGATGGAAATAGTTCAAATGATCTCATTTCTAAATGTATCAGTTGATATGAAGAGGTTGATATACCAGTGAAACCTCCTGAAAGACCTATGTGTTGTTCCTCCAACGCAAGGACAAGATGTGTCACATCCAAACAATTCAAAACTGCTCTGGAAGTTTTTACCCCATCCATAAAGAAATGTCAAGTTGTCTAGCACTCCGAAACCTTCTCTGGCCATGTTTTGATCATGTTCAGATGATGTTTTAGATAATAAAAATGATTCAGTTGAACACAGGATATTCCCACCTCTGAGTGTCCTCCAGGTCAAAGAGATGTATGGGATAAGTAAAAAAACGGAGTCTGTGGTAAGTATGACACAGTCTGTTTTCTGATTCCTCTCATCATATTCTTCTTTTCGGTTTAATTTGTTGAATTGTATATTTTTTCTGTTGAGAGAATGTTTGCTTTATTAAAAAAATGGGTTCTAAGAGGAGCGGTCGTCATGAGGACTTCCGTCAGAGTTCTCCGTCTCCCCCTCCGAGATGGCCTGCATGGGTGCCGTGTAGAGCCGACTGCGGGTGCTGTAGCGGCTGCTGTTAGCCGCAGGCGGGATGCGGGAGCGGCCCTGTCTGGAGGAGGCCGTCATCGCGAGGACCTTGGGTGAGAAGCCTTCAGTGTTGTCTTGGGGGTATTGAGGACTGGGTAGCTGCTCTGGACCCGAGGGAGACTCGTGTTGGGGTGACGGGGGCTCCTCGGGCGGCCTGACCCCCTCCAGCAGAAGCTCGCCCGGGGACTTGGGTGCGATGGGGCTCTTGAGGATCTCCGTCGCTGACATGCGGTAGCTGGAGTCTGTGCGACTGCCCTTCTTCAGCAGGAGCAGCTTGAACTCCTCGCTGGAGGTGCTGGACTTCTTGGCGCTACGGTAGATGGGGCCTGGAACTCGTTGAAGGCTGACGGGGAGTGGGGGGGCAGTTGGTGTGCTGGGCGACGTCACGGGAACGCTGACGGGGACGCTGACCGCTGGGGGACACACTCGACTTTTCACGCACAACTCCCCCGAGTCCTTGCGGCCCAGAACTTTCCTCTTGGACCTTAAACAATGATGAAGCCACCAGATTTAATCAAATATTGATGTGTACATTAATATTTATTAACCAAAAATCAGTACATAAATTCTTTAAATGCTTCAATATTCCTTTAAACTGTCTGAAAGTCAGTACTGAAAGTACTGAAAAAAGCACAGAGTATGTCTATCATTTCATTCTCATGAATTTAACCAGATTCTAAGAATCTAAATATGCATATCTGAAACACAACCCAAATCCTGTGAACAGCATCACCACCCTCCATAGTGTTGATAACTATGCTGTAACTGTATATTTAGCTAACTCACACTTCAGCATCAAAAGAGCTTAGCCAAGCTAACATTCCCAGTGATCATGTTTCAAAAAACCAAGCACAAAACCAAGCACAAAACAGCTAACACTAAAACTGTGAATAACTTTATCTGACAACACTACATGTACTATTACACTTACATTTGCCAGGTTCTAATGCTATCTAGTTATCTCGTTAACAACATGGTCTAACATCAGCAGTCATGAATGTGTAATGAGCTGCTGGGCCAACTAGGAGGCACGCGGAAGTTTTCATTATATACTTCTTATAGGTGTAATTGTGGTTGTAAAATTATGAGCTCTTGCCTGCTTAATTCAAATTTAGCATCTCCAGTGATATTTTGCTGGTTGGTTCATGGTTTAGATTTAGAGGGGTTGTAAGATTTGACAGGTGGTGCCTAGAAGTTGATCCCATTTTCCAGTATACTAACCTGTGGATCATCGCAAACAGGTCCTCAGTTGTGCGCAGTCGGTTTGGTGATGGGAACACACCGTCCTCATCAGGTCTGGTGTCATCAGTCAACGGAGAGATGGAATTGTCACTGGGTGTAGAATCTGCAGGATGAAGTGGCATGTTAAGGTATGCTGGGATCAAATCGTTATTCATCACTCTCCTTTAAACCCTGCACGTCCAGTGCCACGTTGCTTTCAAACTCAGGATGTCATCCATTGCAACAACATAAGCCAGGGGTGGGCAATTCATTTCCCCAAGGGGCCACATGAGATAGTGGGACTGTTGCGGAGGGCCGAACCAATAGGCTGAACTCAATTCAGCATGAAAAACATGAGCATGTTTTTGCAGTATTAAAGGTGTGCCCAGACAACCAATACACATGGCACACACACACACACACACACGAGAGCAAGCTTGTAATGCAAAAGTATACACATTAATAGTTATAACCATTTTTATCATTTAACATTTGATTCCTAATTTACCATTGACCTCCGAGGGCCGGTCAGGGACAGCCAAGGGGCCGCAAATGGCCCTGGGGCCGCACTTTGCCCAGGTCTGACATAAGCAGTGTTTTACACAGAAGGGCAGTCCTCACCTTTACTGAAGTAATCCTCTGTCTCTGGAGTTGAACCCTCATCTCGATTGTCCTGGTAGGCACTTCTGGCTTGAACACCTAATGATTCGCAGTCGCCCTCTCTGCTCCGTGCATCGCTGATTTCGTAAGTTTGCGATGCGTCGAATGGTCTGGCAGGCACTTTGTCGGGGCTGCTGAACAGTACAAAGTCACAGCTCGCTGTTGTTTCAGTCTGAACAGGGGGGGACATGGTGCTGGTCAGATACAGCGAAGAGGATCCGGTGTCCGCCACCTCGTACTTGGATATCTGAGTGGGGGGTTCAAACTGGAGACTTCGGCTAGCGGTTGGATGTCTTGAGCTGCCGAGTCCTCCTCTGTAGTCAGGCTCTTTCTGCAAGTCATAGGCTGCTCCTGACTGAGGTATAAGGTCATCATCATCCCCTGTCACATCCACAGGAGTCCTGAAAGCTGTCATGGCCCAGTATGTGCCAGGCATGAGCCTCTGTTGCCTCTGCTTTTGTCGTGGTTGGGGCCCTGTGACTAAGGTGCTCTCTCCTGATGAGACCCTGGTATCACTTGACTCCTGAGATGGTGCATCATGGGACTTGTAGGCCGGAGGCCTAGTGGATTGTGTCTGTCTATTATCAGAGTACTGAGCAGGGAACTTGGGCCTAGCTGTGGTGTCCATGCTGGATTGCTCTTGTTCCTTTATGCCAATGGAGCGCAACTGGACTGACCTCAGAACAGTGGGCGTGATAGCCAAGTGGGCTGGGCAGACTGTATTTGGGTTAACATAAGCAGTGGTATTTATGCTGGCTGCAGCGCTAGCAGCAGCAGTAGCAGCGGCAGCAGCCCTAGCCTCAGAGGCAGCTAACGCAGCCGCTGCTGCCCTCTGCTTGCTGCGGTGGAGGGTATGAATCATGTAGGGTGGGGGCTTGGGGGGAGCGCTGTGAAGAGCACTTAGGTCGAGGTGAGTGGGATGTGCAGCAGGCAGCTCAGGGTCCCATCTGGAGGAGGAGTAGCTGGCGTCTCTGAGACTGAGGTGCTGCTGCTGCTGAAGGGAGGCCAGAGAGGACTTCCTCTCAGGGACTTTGGGCTTTCTTTTGCCACTTGTTGGGGAGAGAGGGTTGGGGAAGAAGGCAGAGGGAAAGGAAGATGTCGGTGTTTCTGATTGGCTGGAGTAGCCACTGGAAGGAGAGGCCAAACCTGCTAACTTTTCGGGGGATGAGAGCTTGAAGTCATTTTCCGCAGGGGGATGAGACGGTGACATGGTCTTGGGACTCGGATGCACGGTCTGAGACTCTGTGGTCTCCGGTGACTTGACGCATTCGATAACAGTTGTACCCGTAGCTGTGCTGGAGTTGGACATGGGCCGATAGTGGTCATTGGGCCTCAGGTCATTAAGGAGCCAGAGGTCTGCATAGTCGGACTGCACGGCCCCTTCGTCCTTGAAGGAGTGTGTGTCACTGGAACAGAAGGGGGACGCGTCGTCCACCTCTCTTGAACTTTCAACTCCCCAAGCACCTAAGGGCTCAGTCTCCAGGTCCAAAACCTCTGACTGACCCATAGAACCAGCCAGATCCAGCTTCATTTCCCTGGAAGACAACAACAGGGGCTGGTCACTGATCAGTGTCTTTGGTTCACTCTGGTCCGGTGCTTCCATACAGCTGGTTTCCTTCAGTGACGAACTCCGTTTTGGTGGGGGTGGCTTCGCCTTTGGCTTTCTTAGGGCGAGACATTGCCTTCCGAGTGACCTGGTGCCTCTGTAGTCTGACTGAGTAAAACCACCTTCGCTGGGCCCCATGCTTGTTCCCGTGCCACAGTCAGCTGCATAGTTATAGACATAGCTCCTGCTTTCCTTAAGACCACAATCAAAGTGCATCGACGCGTAGAGGCCTTCTGTATCCGTATAGTGCAAGTTGGTGCCCCCTGTTTCCCCAGAAGTTTTTCCACTGAAGCCCTCGTAAGTGGCTCTGTAGCCTGGACACGCCAAGCCGCCCTGGTCCTCCCTGGACCGCTTAGGGCTGAAATCCTGTGGACATGGTTGATCCTGCTCTGCCTGGTCTTGCGCATAGTTCCACTCGCCCTCGCTGGCCGTGCTCACCCCTGCATCATCCATCTGGTCAGTGGCAGAGGATGTGAAGGAGCTGGACCGGTGGCCCTGAGTCTGGGCCCGGTCACTCTGATAGGGGTCGATTAAAAAGCCGGTGGTGTCGTCGATGATGTGGGGGGCCGTGTTGAGCGAGAGCTCCGAGTCACAGTGAGACGAGCCCGTCAGAGGGGGCGAGGAGGCAGGAGGGAGGGTTTCAGACGTCTGCGAAGGACAGGTGGAGCTGCTGCCACTCCAGTTGCCGCTGGAGGACTGGTGGTCCTCTTTGTGGTCCATCTGGCCCCCGAGCACCCCCGTAGTGGACATAGAGTGGATCGGGCTGCTGAAAGTGTCTGAGCTGGAGGAGATCTCACAGCTACCCATGTCCGCCTTGCGCGGGAGCCGCGAGCGACCTCGCTCTATCCAGCCGTGGTCAGGGCTACCAACCCTTGTCACGCCACGCTTCAGGCTTCCCAGCTGCAACTCTGGCCCTGCCTGGTCATCCGTGCTTTCTTCCTCGTCCTTGAGGATGTGCTGGCCAGGCACAGGAAGGAAATCCTCCCCCTCATAAGGAGAAAGCTCTTCGTCCTCATCGTCATCCTCGTCGTCTTCCTCGTCATCCTCATCGCTGTCATCCTCTACCTCGTCCCGGATACGGCCACCTTCTCGGGGCAGACTTCGGGAACGCAGGCGCCCCCCGGAGGTGGAGGTGTACATGGCGTCCGAGCGGTCAGGCAGGGAGGAGATGTTCCCCGTGGAGTGGGACAACGAGGCCGGACAGCCTTGGCCACGCTGGGCACGAATGCGGCGGCGAGAGGGGGCTGCGATCAGGCAGTCGTCCGTCTGGCAGCCGGAGTCCTTAGTGCTGTAGCGGCCGCAGATAGAGAGCTCATCGTGGCACAGAGACAGCTGCTGGTTGGCGTGGATAATCACCGTTCTTTCTCTGGCAACAGGAGATTCATCAGAATCTGGAAAATAGGAAATTCAAACTTCACATGATATCAGTACTACTTGTCTGGGTCTTTTTAATTGAGCCTGAGGAATTTAGAGGTCCAATGGGTTCATTATTTTGTACTGTAAATATACTGTCTGTGTCTGTGTCTGTGTCTGTGTCTGTGTCTGTGTATGTCTCTGTGTATGTCTCTGTGTCTGTGTCTGTGTCTGTGTCTGTGTCTGTGTCTGTGTCTGTGTCTGTGTCTGTGTCTGTGTCTGTGTCTGTGTCTGTGTCTGTGTCTGTGTCTGTGTCTGTGTCTGTGTCTGTGTCTGTGTCTGTGTCTGTGTCTGTATCTGTGTCTGTGTCTGTGTCTGTGTCTGTGTCTGTGTGTCTTGCCTGGTTCTTCCTGTTCACAGAGACCTTATTGAGTCATACATTTTTAAATGACAGACACAGGGCCAGTTTCCCAGACAGGGGATTAGTAGACAGAGTCTTGGATTGAATTGCATTTTGAACGGAGATTCAGCATTTAAAGTCACATTTAATCCCGGACAACCGCTTAATCTCTGTCCAGGAGAGAGTCCCATAATGTTTTAGTCTATTGCACAACATGACTCTTTTTTTCCAAAACCACATGCTACTTCTGCCCCTACTGTCACCCTCCATGAAGCAGAGGCAGACAGACAGGTTAAGTGAGGCGGCCATACCCATGTCTTGTTGCACTCGTCGGGGAATGCCTGTGATGGTTTTCCTCCGTCTCAGTTTTCTTCGTCGCTGGAGAACTGACTGTGAGTGCACAAGCGAGCAGCGGGCACTGGCTTCACGGTCAAAGCCCATCCCTGTGGAGAACAACATGCCACTACTGAGCCCCAATACAAACTCCTGTTGTTATATCACTAACAGCTCATTTTACTCATTTAACTCAAACTCCTGTTGTTATATCACTAACAGCTCATTTTACTCATTTAACTCAAACTCCTGTTGTTATATCACTAACAGCTCATTTTACTCATTTAACTCAAACTCCTGTTGTTATATCACTAACAGCTCATTTATTATTATTATTATTATTATTATTGAGGTTTACCAGACACATTGATGGGGATGATGCAGGAGTTCAGCACAGTTGAGTCATTCTTCTTCCTCTCCTCGGGGGTGGGCAGAGGCAGGGGCTTAGACCAGTTGGTCTTCTTGTCCAGGGTTGAGGGGACGTTGAGCACCGGACACTTGGGCCTGCGCCCTAGGGTCGTGACCTCTGGGTCTTTGTCTGTGGCAGGGGCCGCCTGGGGCAGAGAGAGAGAGAGAGAAAACTGTTCAGTTGAAGAGGAACATCTTCATCATTTGTTTTTTTAGTCTTATTGAGCAGTTTAAAGTAAAGTTGTTTTCCTGTTACCGGTCAAAAGTAACATATTTTTTAAGTGAGTTTGGAGTATGTCTACACTTCCATAATAAGAAAAGTTTATAATTATATAAATAATTATTTGGTGGCACTGAGGAATGTTGAATGTGATATTTTATAAGCTGCTGAAGGAAAATACTGATATCCTCAGGGAAGCCAATTGACAGCAATTTGGCTAGCCTCCATTCTCAATGTGCCAATTGACGTGTTAAGCATTATAGAGTAAGCAGTGACATGCTTTTTTCAAACTAGGACTTTCAATCTCTATAAAAGCTGTGATTCTGCAGCTGCCATTCCCATAAAACACTGTGGGTTTTTCATTTGGATATAAAGTTCAGTTGAGACTAGTTCAGGCTTGAGAGAGAGAGGAGGAAAGAGAGAGAGAGACAGGGAAGAAAGAAAGAAAAAACGAGAGAGGGAGTGTGAGAGAATGAAAAGGGGTGTAAAAGCAGTTGGGCAGAATGCCAGGTTTGAATTTTGTCACTGGCTCTCGTCCAGAAGCTATTCCATTAGAGCATAAAGATGCAGAGCAGACTGGAGTGCACAAGAGTGACATTCATGAAGTCTGAGGCGGCGACAGAGAAGGGCAGAAAGTCACTTTGCTCTCGAGGGTAATAAAACAACTTTAAATGGAAATCTGGGGAAAGCTCTGTGTCTGTCTTTTCTCAGAAATGACACCAGTGCTCAAGGGTAGCCATTCACTATGGAGACCTCTGCTCCCACGGCAACCGCAAAGCCTTCTGACAATTAGATGAAAGCTTATATATTTAAATGAGACTTTATCACTGTACCACAGCAGAGTGTCAAAGTTGTTTTCTTCAAATGGTAAAGATCTTTTCTTACATTTATGTCACCAAAGACTCTCAAACGACCTTAATCTGACACATAGGTATCACTATTGAAAAGAATAAATAATCAGGTTTGGGGTGAATCCACCATCACTATCACCTAAGAAAGACTGAAAGGCAAAGAAAAGGAAGGAGATAGAAAATTAGTAAAGACATTTTTGCAGGAAAAGAAACAACAGTCAAAGAGCAGCGGCAGCAGGAAAGGAACACCTAGAATAAAAAAGAGGGAAGAAGAGAAAAGGATGGAAGAAACAAACGACAGTGACGGGCCGGAGGAAGAATATACCTTTCTGCTCCAGAGGAAGAAGAAACAACACGCTGAGGGGGATGAGGAGCGGGTTCGGGCAAACTACAAACACAAACAGTAAACAAAACAAAACAAAATGGAGGGATGGTTTTTTTAGGAAATAAAATCATAGAATAACAGAAAAACACACACACACACACACACACAATGATGACTGACTGGAAGGAGGAAGGGACCAGCATTAACCAGCAAGTTGAGACGAGACTGAGATCCTGTTGACCTAAGGAAGCCGAACAAATGATGAATTGTTTACAGATGATTGATTAGTATTTTTTGGTTTTCCTGTTCACAACACGCTGTGGAAAAGTTATTGTATGGTTAGATGTGGCTGAACAGCTGCCTGGAGAAAGTTCCCTGACCATTTGTTGCGTTTGTGGATTCTGTTGGCAAGAGAGTCCTAAACGGAGGATCTTCTACCTTGAGTAAACATGTTTAGAACATAACGCGATAGAAGGGCCCATTTCAGTTAGAGTGTGACCATCCTTGATTGTTTACCTTTCGTGGTATTGGCTGAAACTCTGTTTCTCTTGCAGGTCTCTCCTGCAGCATTATTGGGAAAATATGCACCATCAGATATATACACACATATACAGACATATACATCAGATATATACACACACATACAGACATATACATCAGATATATACACATATACAGACCTATACATCAGATATATACACACATATACAGACCTATACATCAGATATACACACACATAGACATACATATACATCAGATATATACACACGTATACAGACATACATCAGATATATACACACATAGACAGACATATATACACATATAAACACAGCACTCAAAGACTTGGGATGGTCTCATGCACTATAATCTCCAAAAACATGCCATAGAGAAATGTGTGCAAACACAAATTAATAATGTATCTGAATAGCATTCGCTTTTGTAGTGAACGAGTATGGCATGCTGATTGACATGCAGTCCAATGAATATTAATACAAATCGAAATAATAACAAAAAAAATACAATCGAAATATTATTACAAAAAAATGCAATGTAAACAAATAACAAAAATACCATAGAACTAAAATGGAAAAATTACTATAACATAAATTATCCATAATTTACAATTTACCGAAGGATGAACTGTTACAATGATGCTGTTCTTGCAGGTAAAATGAACAGTAGTTACCTTTCTCTGTACGGTCTGAATCTCAGACTCTTTCACTGTCCTTTCCTACTCAGATGTAAATTACAATACAGAAGAAAGAATATAGGGTACTGATAAACTGGGACCAAAGCTCTTGACATTACAACTTTAACTACCACCAGAAGTCATTCATTCATCAATTACACATGCTATTAATTAGCATTAAAGGTACAGTATGCAACAATAGCTATTCGCTAAAGGTATGCTAGCAGCTAAAACTAACGAAATCTCTTGAAATGTGCTGACTTTGACATTATGACAAACTAGTTACTCAACGACTGTCCTTACACAGTCAACAACATCAAGCAAGTGCAACACAAGACTAAGCAAGACGGCAAATAAGCTACTTACTAGATTGGCACAAGGTAAGCAAGTCAGTGCGGCAGGCTGCGGCAGGTAAAACTACATAACGCAGTTTTATGCCTATCGACCCTGCAATGCCAATGGCAACAACGCGATTCTCCATATTAAATGTCATTGTAGCGCCCCAATTTTTTTTAAGCTGTTATTTTAAGGTTAAACTGCTTATCCTAACCCTAATCCTGAAGCATAATTGTTGCATACTGTGCCTTTAAGACAGCTACACACACACACAACAGAAACCTAAGCAATGTACTGAGACGAACCTCTCCACCACAAAACTCCAAACATTAGTCCCACGCTCTAGTGCAGTCGTACAGTCTACCAGTCTTGGTATATACTGATATTCACACAATATAGTGCAGTAGTAAAGTCTACCAGTCTTGGTATATACTGATATTCACACAATATAGTGCAGTAGTAAAGTCTACCAGTCTTGGTATATACTGATATTCACACAATATAGTGCAGTAGTAAAGTCTACCAGTCTGGGTATATACTGATATTCACACAATATAGTGCAGTAGTAAAGTCTACCAGTCTTGGTATATACTGATATTCACACAATATAGTGCAGTAGTACAGTCTACCAGTCTTGGTATGTACTGATATTCACACAATATAGTGCAGTAGTACAGCCTACCAGTCTGGGTAGGTACTGATATTCACACAATATAGTGCAGTAGTACAGCCTACCAGTCTGGGTAGGTACTGATATTCACACAATATAGTGCAGTAGTACAGCCTACCAGTCTGGGTATGTACTGATATTCACACAATATAGTGCAGTAGTACAGCCTACCAGTCTGGGTAGGTACTGATATTCACACAATATAGTGCAGTAGTACAGCCTACCAGTCTGGGTATGTACTGATATTCTACCTCTCTGCCTACACTCTCCTGATGTTGAATGAACATTCATTTAGGGCACGTGTTAGCAGTTTAAATGAATGCATCATTTCAGTGTTACAGTTCATGTCAATCACATATTACATTTGCTGTGGCCGCACAGGTATAAGCTGTAAGGTTAATTGTTGTGAATAGCGGAAGTGAGTCCAGATCAAGGGCCACTAATAGTGATAGTGTACTAGAAGTGGTCCAGCAGTAACAACAGGGCAATTAATAACATACAATAAGATGCTGCTGTAGCAGCTATAACAGAAGCATCTATATGTTCTAAACAGGATGTTTGAATCAATGTAATAAATGTATTCAAATAAAAGTATGAAATAAATGTAGCGGAACTATTACCGTGCGCGTGTGCTTGCCCCTCTGCTCCTTGTGCCTGAGGGCGCGCGGTGACGGGTAGGTGGGCATAGGGGGCGCCACTGAGACGGAGATGGTCACCTGATGGCGCTCCCGGCTGGTGGACCTTTGGCGCTGCTGTTGGTCTGTAACACACACGCACACACACACACACACACACACACACACACACACACACACACGCACACACACACACACACCACATACACACACACACACACACACACACACACACACACACACAGCGTTCATGTTAATGTCAGGTATCAAGTGTAACCTGTTTGTAACATGCAATATACAATATGGAGGACATTTTGAATGAGTGCGGATTTTTCAAACAAATTGAATTAGTTAGAATGGCATACAATTGCAGTTTTGGTTTGAATAAATGTAATATAATAACTTCCATATTATTTTAAATAATAATCAAATTTAATCTGCACTGTGTTTGTTTTAGTTGAAATGGGTGGGTCAGCATTGCTCCACTTGTACACAAGGGGGCAGTGTGAGCAGCATTATCTTCAAAGCCAGGAAGAGGCAGAGAGGAGGTTTCCTCTGACAATGTTATCAATTTACTGATGCTAGAACAGCTTTAGTGTTTGGTATTTGCATACTATACAGTGTGAAATAAAGTAGTTCACTTACAACTAGAGTTTTAGTAGAACAGCCATACTTCACCATAACTACTGCAAATGTAGGCCAAATAGTTATGTAAATAACCTCATTCGATAAGCATCATAATCTAGGGCCACGATGTGCATTTCTGTCCAAATATAATGTGTAGGAAATCAATTCACCCATTACATCAACACAGACACTTAAAAGCTTATTCATCTTAACTGCACAACCTAACTAGTGTATAGGATTTGAGGTGTAACCATTGCCTGTGACTGCCTGATGTGCACCTGGCTAAGTGTACGTGTGTGTGTGTGGGCGTGTGTGTGTGTGTGTGGGCGTGTGTGTGTGTGTGTGTGTGTGTGTGTGTGCGTGCGTGTGTGTGTGTGTGTGCGTGCGTGCGTGCGTGCGTGCGTGCGTGCGCGCGTGTGTTGAAGTGGGCACCTCTGTGAAGAGCCCGCAGGTTCTGCTTGGCATGGCGGTGGAGGTCCTCCACGCAGGCTGGCCGTGAGGACGGGTGGAACACATTGTGCTGCTGGTGCCAGGGGGCCAGGTAGTGTGACGTCAGCTTACTCTCC
>NC_137922.1:1890910-1903410 GCF_963457725.1 Sprattus sprattus | reverse complement strand
TGCCCTCCATGTTTGACGGTTTAAAGAGCCTTTAACGACACCTTTTGGTGCTGGTGCTGGTGGAAACCAAACGCCTGTAACCACAACACGTGCCCTTCTGCTTTATGACTAATACGGAGGGGTAAAATCATTAGAAGTCTGTGAGTATTAGCACTGCTGAATCTAGGTCACGCTTTCTGAGCGGAGCTGAGCAACTTGGTGTGCAAATCTCGCTCCGATGTGAACCGAAGCTGCCGCTGTGTTCCGGAACAGAGGAAAAAAAAGCCAGGCTTAGCTTTGCTTAGAGACATTGTGTGGCACACTGGGTTAGCAAAGCACCACCTCCACTGCCCTATGGCTGTTTTTTTATGGCTGTTTTTTGACCAAGTTCAGGCCTGAAAGGACAATGTTCATGCCCAGAGACGGACACCCAAGGCTGGCTGGGCATCGTAGAGGGAGCCAGTCTGAGGGTGCCTTCAGCGGTTTCGCAACACTTAGTAGCAAAACACTTCGTACATTCCCTGCTGTGTTGAAGCAGAGGACCACAGAACATCTAAGGCAAGACTCAACGTTACCAGGAGCGTAAACGTGTCATTTCATCCACTGAATGCTGAATTATCTTTCACTGGTGCCACGAAACAATTCTCAATGGTTGTCTTATCCTCGACGACTTCCCTTGTTTTAAAGTGCCAAACAGGACCTGAGCATTTATCTCACCGAATACACGGTTACAAAGTGGACTCACTCCTCAATCATGTGCAAGATCTTCGGTCATTGATTCCAATAAACAGAAGTGTTTGAATGACTCATGACAGTCAGTCAATACTCCATGATTAGTATGTATTCAGATAGTGGGCGGAAGCACTCTGAATCCTGCAGCCTGTAATGGGAATGTTTTGGTACAGATGGAGCTTTGCTTTAGATGCTTTGATTGTTGGTCTGGCGTGCTTCCTCTTTGGCTCAAGTGGGGGCTGGGGCAAGTGCATACACACACACACACACACACACACACACACACACACACACACACACACACACACACACACAATCACAGAGGAGTGTTTAATGAGTTGTAATAACACAGATAGACTGATGGGGCAGCTGAAACTGTAGTTATAGCTCTACAGTGCTTACCAAAATGTCCTCCACACATGCCTGGTGATATTGAACAGTGGAAAGTGACACCTGCATGGAAGCCTTTGGGTTTTATTTCTTCTTCTGTAAATGGAATAGACTGGTCTGTTTTTTTCCTTTCACAAGATCACAAAATTGGAGGGTAAAATGCAATGAAACTCCAAAGGCTTGTCTCTATGTGGAAAGCATTTAGTTCCTTCGCTATTAGCCTCGAATGTACCCAGGCTTCAGGTGACAAGACAAGCCCAGAAAAAGACAACCTTGACCTTATATAACATACTGAGGTTTTGAGACACTGCTGGAGCATGTTAGCACCCTATGATGCACCCTATGATGCACAGCAGGTAACTCACTACACCACCACCACACATACACACACACACACACACACACACACACACACACACACACACACACACACACACATACACACACATACACACACACACACATACATACACACAGTTGAGTTTAAGATAAAGGGTTCCACCATGCCATGTTTAAGTGGACTGTGAAGGGGCAGACTGTCAGCATGCTTCCCCCATTACATAGCTTCATGGAGAGGAAACTGTTCTGGCTCATAGAGTGATTGATGAAAAACATTTCAGTGGCTCAAGAAAGAATACAAACCAAACCAAACCAAACCAAACCAAACCAAACCAAACCAAACCAAACCGTAGTTTCTTCCTATACACACACAATGATGTCAATTAGAAAGATTCAAATGTGAAACCTGGAAAAGATAGACTTAGAAAGACTGAACACCGATAAATATAGTGATAGGAAATGTCATGCCTGTATCATTAGTCCGTAAATATGACACTGAGCACTTTAACATGCTTAAAAATGAACGTCTCAAATCAATGGCAAGTGTGAGTTCATGCACGGGACTCACCTCTGGGTGATCCCACAACCATTCTCACCCTTTCTAAAGCCCTTCTCAGAGGCTGGAACACACACACACACACACACACACACACACACACACACACCTCTCAGAGGAGGCCCAAGACAGAGATGCAGGTAGAACACACACACCACACACACACACACACACACACACACACACACACACACACACACACACACCTCTCAGAGGAGGCCCAAGACAGCCGCCAGCCCCTAAAGCAGACCTGGGCAAAGTGCGGCCCCAGGGCCATTTGCTGCCCTTTGGCTGTCCCTGAGCGGCCCGCGGAGGTCAATGGTTAATTAGGAATCAAACGTAAATACCTGTATTTATTATATAAGCAATGTCATATGTGTTTTTACTTTGACTGCACCACATTTTTCATACCAGTAGCAGCAAATCAAAACCATACAATTTAATGCTTTTTATAAAGAGCTAACATTTATATTGAGCAGAATTGAGTTCAGCCTATTGGTCCGGCCCTCCACAACAGTCCCACTTTCTCATGTGGCCCCTCGGGAAAATTACTTGCCCACCCCTGCCCTAAAGCCTTCCACAGGCTGCTGAATCCTTGGAATGACTCGCGGCTGGTTTAGACACCAAATGGGTCCTAACCACCCCCTTCCTTTACCACTGCTGGGTTTAGGGTGACCTGAAAAGTGCCACTGTGTTGTCTCCTTAAGCCATGCTCATCATGATAGTACCAAGCAAATGTTCTTTTGGGAGAGATAGAAAACAAATCTGCTAACAAAATGCAAACATGAATGAACTACCCTGAGAAAATCAGGGCTCAAAGATGACACGCCAGGCACTGTGTGCAAGAGTGCAGCATAATAGCAGGCTCAGCCTCTGTCTGTTGACAAGAGGATCATACAAGAGATGCACACACGATCAAACCCATCCTGTTCACAAAACATACATCATGTGCATGAAAGAGGAGAACTGGCTAAAGGATATTATTTTATATTGATAACCTCCCTCGGGAGCCTCACTGCATCACTGTGTTTAATCACCAGGAAAGTCATGCATCTATGCATACAACGCCTAGACATCAATGCATCGCTGTATATAACACCAACACATCAATGCGTCGCTGTATAAAACACCAACACATCAATGCATCGCTGTATATAACACCAACACATCAATGCGTCGCTGTATAAAACACCAACACATCAATGCATCGCTGTATAAAACACCAACACATCAATGCGTCGCTGTATATAACACCAAAACAACCAACATAACAACAAATCATTTTGGGATATAAGCTTAAAGTAAGTCATTCAGTGGGAGGGAATTTAGGTAGAGGGAAATCAAATAATGAAGACAGCTAACGAAGAAAAGGATGAGGTCTATCAGAAAGGATGATCCATTCTGTGGCTGAAAGGATACTGAGAGGAAGAGGAATGGAGATGGGAAGATGAAAGGATACTGAGAGGAAGAGGAATGGAGATGGGAAGATGGGGGAAGCGGAGGAGGAATGGGGATGGGAAGATGGGGGAAGCGGAGGAGGAATGGAGGAGAGGGGGAGCATACCTCTCGACCGTAGGGGAACACAGCAAAACAGAGCCATGGCCGAGGACAGTCCCAGCACACACACGTCCAGTGCCCACTGGCACACACTTCTCTCTCACGCTCCCCTAACCAGCCCCTCTCTCTCTCTTTCCCTCTCCCCCAGCTCTCTCTCTCTCTCTCTCTCTTTCCCTCTCCCCCAGCTCTCTCTCTCTCTCTCTCTCTCTCACTCTCCCCCAGCTCTCTCTCTCTCTTTCCCTCTCCCACAGCTCTCTCTCTCTCTTTCCCTCTCCCACAGCTCTCTCTCTCTCTCTTTCCCTCTCCCACAGCTCTCTCTCTCTCTCTCTCTTTCCCTCTCCCACAGCTCTCTCTCTCTCTTTCCCTCTCCCCCAGCTCTCTCTCTCTCTCTCACCCTCCCTTTCTCTCAGTGCCTTAACCTGCTTGTTGTGGTCTGATCTCAGTCACTGAGCTCCAGCTCAACATCTGGATGGCCTGCTGCAAACCCCCGCCCCCCCCCCCCCCCCCCCCCCCAACCCTCCACACAGAACAGCCTTCACTTCCAGGCATCAACCCCCCACCCCTCCAGTGACCATGGGGGAAATGGTTCGGCCCAGCCTCAACATGGTCTGCCCCTAATCTCCTCATGGTCCAATAGAGAAGCCGCAAGAGAATGCTGGTTGCTAATCCATGCTGTGATAGAGAGCAAGAGAGAGAGAGAGAGAGAGAGAGAGAGAGAGAGGAGAGAGAGAGAGAGAGAGAAGCCCTGGGTGCTTAAGCCTATAGTACTGTGTGTGTGTGTGTGTGTGTGTGTGTGTGTGTGTGTGTGTGTGTGTGTGTGTGTGTGTGTGTGTGTGAGGTAGACTGTGTTTTCAGTGAATGCTGATTTTGGCCAGGACCCATGAGCACTCGGCTGACCACGAGTGGGCAATGCAGGCCTGTCTGATTCCGGCTTTACCAGCCGGCACACGGCACAAGGGGGCAGGCGGAGTGTGGGCTGATGCAATGGATGGCAGTTTTTGCCAGAACTGAAAATAGAGCTTTACAGATCAAGGTGAAACCATTCCAAAAAAACTAAGCCCCGGCATTCTTGGGAAAGTACTGATTTAGTAGTCAGCCCCGACTAGTCTAGTCCGCTTACGCAACACACACAGACAGCTGGGGAGAGCCATGCAAGTCAATTAAAAGAGGACAGAGTCCATGCCAACCTAAGGGCTATGATCTAAGCTTCAGTGGGCGGAGATAATAACGACATCGAATAACATCTCCAGCTCAGCTAGAAGAGGCATCCTCACTCATGCCAGCTCAACACAAGGACACGTTTCAAATACTTCACATTTCATAACCTTAGCTGAGGACTTGGGGAGGAAGGATTGATTCATGTCCTGATCTCCCTTTGTTATGATGATACTTGTACCCACACATTCATGCACACACACACACACACACACACACACACACACACAATCACACACAAACACCCATGCTGCCATCGAGTCAACTGAAACCTGGCTACTCTGTGTCGGTGTGTGTGGGTGTGTGTGTGTGTGTCTGTGTGTGTGTGTCTGTGTGTGTGTGTGTGTGTGTGTGTGTGTGTGTGTGTGTGTGTGTGTGTGTGTGTGTGTGTGTGTGTGTCTGTGTGTGTGTGTGTGTGTGTGTGTGAGTGTGTGTGTGTGTGTCTGTGTGTGTGTGTGTGTGTGTGTGTGTGTGTGTGTGTGTGTGTGTGTGTGTGTGTGTGTGTGTGTCTGTGTGTGTGTGTGTGTGTGTGTGTGTGTGTGTGTGTGTGTGTGTGTGTGTGTGTGTGTGTGTACCCAGCATGTTTCTGAGAGGCTGGAGTAAAAACTGGCCCCATCTACACTAATCCACACTAATCTGCAGCCTGCTCAGGCGGTGACCTTGGCGCTGCCACCGGTCTGCTGTAGGTGAGCAGTTAGCGCGACCACAGGGGCACAGGGCGGGGCACCAACGCACGCTTCCGACCTGCAGGCCCGCGTTTGGCAGAGGAGAAGGGGGTTGGCAGCACTCGGACGCCAGTCGGCAGCACCGGTCAGACAGTTTGACGGCAATGGAGGCTGATCCTTGTGTAAAGCCAGCAGGGTCACATGCTAACAGTTGGTCAGATTAGTTGCTACCTCTGTAGCACAATGGGTAGAGCATGTGGGCGTCATGAGGCAGTGTTCAATGGGGTGCCAAGTGTAACACACCTCATTTAGTATACCACTGTGCTACAAAATGCATTCATTTATTCCCAAACCATGGAACGCCTTAATACCTTGTGACCACGAAAAACTAGACTGTGTCAGCAGCAATCCAGTCCCTCCACAGTGTACAAGGTTCATGGCTATTTCTGTTTGTTTTGTATTTATTATGTATTTTAATTATTTTGATAAGTGAATTATGAACAGACTATGAACAGACACATTCCACATCAAAATCCTACTTAAAACTTTGCATGTTTACAAACTCATACTGCTCTACTGATATATATATATATTGATAAGTGACAAACATTTTGCCAAATAATCTTGTATATAATTGCTATTTTCTTCCAGATTGAGACTGATTTCACTGACTAAAGAGCAGGTCTACCTCATTATCCATAGTGAAACGTCTCGTAACCAAAGTTAGGTGAGAAAACCAGCCAGCATGTAATGCACACCCCCCCTCCCCCCACACTGTCAAGCCTCATTTAGCACACCTGCTAACACCAACAACCCTTTGCACTCACTCACATTTTAAGAGAAAAGGAAGACCCCCCCCCCCCCCCCCCCCCCCCCGCCCCCTACCACCGTCTAAACCCTGAAAATGACCTGTGTCATGTCTCAGGGAGGGGGAAGGGAGCGATAGGTGGGGAAGGGGTGTGAGGTTTGAGGCCTGGAATGTTGCGGGTGGGAGAGAGAGAGAGAGTGTGGGAGAGGCGTCAGCTTGTGAAACGAGCCGCCCTTGTCGTCAGGTTGGGTCGTTTTGGTATCCTCACCTGTCGTTATGGGTGAGCTGCTCTGTAATTAGAGACTGGGCCTCTTCCTCTGCACCTTTCAACCCCTCCAACCGCCCTCCCTAAATCATTTATTCAGGGCCGGTGCAATTACTGTCAGAGCCGCCCGAGTGGAAACCGATGGAGCCACGGCTTCAACCATACAGGTGAATACACTCCACGCATCAGAGAAAGAAAGAGGATGTCTAACTAAGTTAAACAATCACAAATGGCTGCCAATGAATAATAGAAATGGCTGCTTGTTAGTTTCTAAAGAACACAGTCATCAGGTATTTTAACGTCTCGGTGAGCATAACACAAAGCTACTGTCCACGATTAACAGATTTCTAGGAACCACAAGCAAAAGGCTGACTACTCAACAAAGTGTGGAGGTTATCCACCTGATTTGAAGATCCTTCCACAGTTACTAGCTCATAAGTCTTGTCCCGTTTCAACCAACTGTTTCCACTTGGAGCACTAGATAAGAGAATCACTCGATGACAAATGTACTGCCTTCCCATTTAATCATTAGAACGCAACCTAGACCTTCAGACTAAATGTCTGCAGGCGCTGCATGCCTGAAATCAGATGTGAAGAGACAGGAGGTGGTTGAAGCCTGGTCTAGTGAACACAGAGCAGCTCACCTGTGACCTGAGAGAGCAACTCTAACACACCCAACACAAGTACAGAAGCACACACAGTAATGCACACATGTACATATACACACTTACACACACACACACTGCCAATACATAACTGCATTCATACATTAATACACTGACATACACATACACAAAAATAAATTACACACAAACATAAACACATAAACAGCAACGTAAACAAACAAACATAAACAGCTACATCTGCCATGAGTCACAAAGCCCCCTACAGACTCATGTAGGAAACAGCGCCCCCTGGTGTTCGAATACTAAGCTTCTCTACAACTTCATGTTCAGTGTCTTCAGTTCTCAGTGAAAGGTACTTCAGATCAGAAAGCATTACTTGTTGGGGAATGCTGGTGTGTGAGGGGTATATGAATGTGGGTGGTTAAAACACACAACACAAACACAAAAATGTCACGCATTCATAATAATAGATTTTTTTTTTTTATCAAAACAAATCTGGTCTCCCATGCCCTCCACCCCCCTATTTGTAAGTGACCAGGTGCAAGGTCACTTGGTGACTTACATCTTTCACCAAGGACCACTAGCACTCCCTGTCTCATTGAACACCTGCTGTGTAGTCTCCCATGTCTCCTGCAGCACACAGCCACACCTTGTGACCTTTAACCCTGCTCATTCCTGTTGTTGAAGCAACCACTTCCTGTTATATACTTGCCCAAAGGAACACATCCAAAACATGAAATGCATAATGTGTTATAGGGAGCCTTCTTGCTAGTCTGCCTGCCTCCCAGGTCTAAGAGTCCAGGGCAGACTTACATGGCAGTATTCATGTCCAGTGAATGGTAAATGGACTGTTTTTCTAAAGCGCTTTTGTACTCATTAGAGCATTCAACGTGCTTTACAGGTTAATACATCACACATTTACCCATTCATACACGCACGCACACACACACACACACACACACACACACACACACACACACACACACGGTTAAGGGTTCAGTGTCATGATTAAGGACACCTAGACACATGGTCAGGAGGAGTCGGGATCAAACTGAACTGAACTGAACTGAACTAAATTGAACTGAACTGAACTGAACTGAACTGAACTGACCTGAACTGAACTGAACTGAACTGAACTGAACTGAACTGAACTGAACTGAACTGAACTGAACTGAACTGAACTGAACTGAACTGAACTGAACTGATCTGAACTGAACTGAACTGAACTGAACTAAATTGAACTGAACTGAACTGAACTGAACTGAACTGAACTGAACTGAACTGAACTGAACCGATCGAACTGACTGACTGACTCCTCTACCTCCTGAACCCCACCCCACCACCAGTGCTGCTCACAAAGCAGGCTACACAACAACAACAACACACTGAACGAACCCAGGTCAAAACTGTGTCAGTGTAAATAGAGGCACAGCCAGGACAAACAGGAGAAGGGAGAGCGACGACAGCAATCTATCATCTTCCATCACCCTGCTACTCTGCCAAATCTCCTCATCTCATCCTGCTTCTCCGCCCCTCCTGGCCCCCGAGGCAGAGAGGGAAAGAAGCTTCACCGGAAATATCTGCTAGTGGAGGTGAAGTTTAGTGAGATTCATTCAGCTGTTGGAATAGAACACAAAGACTTGTCACAGACTTTTCCTACAAGTCTTTTATGCCTTAGATTAGAACAAGTCTTAATGTTATTAGAATAACAATACCGTGGACATTTACTATACACTAACAACATCACAGGTACAGGTTCATCTTTCAAACAAGAGATAAAGATAGACTTGAGTCCGTCTCTTATTATCAAATCATTTGCGATCACAGTGATGGTCAAGGATGCTGCAGACTGTCGATTCTACAGTTATATCAGTCTCATGCAGGTCAGACACTATAGGTAGATCTCTATGCTATATTAGACACCATAGGTAGATCTCTATGCTATATTAGACACCATAGGTAGATCTCTATGCTATATTAGACACCATAGGTAGATCTCTATGCATTATTAGACACCATAGGTAGATCTCTATGCTATATTAGACACCATAGGTAGATCTATATGCATTATTAGACACTTTAGGTAGATCTCTATGCATTATTAGACACCATAGGTAGATCTCTATGCATTATTAGACACCATAGGTAGATCTCTATGCTATATTAGACACCATAGGTAGATATCTATGCATTATAAGACACCATAGGTAGATCTCTATGCTATATTAGACACTATAGGTAGATCTCTATGCTATATTAGACACCATAGGTAGATCTCTATGCTATATTAGACACCATAGGTAGATCTCTATGCATTATTAGACACCATAGGTAGATCTCTATGCTATATTAGACACCATAGGTAGATCTATATGCATTATTAGACACTTTAGGTAGATCTCTATGCATTATTAGACACCATAGGTAGATCTCTATGCATTATTAGACACCATAGGTAGATCTCTATGCTATATTAGACACCATAGGTAGATCTCTATGCATTATAAGACACCATAGGTAGATCTCTATGCTATATTAGACACCATAGGTAGATCTCTATGCTATATTAGACACCATAGGTAGATCTCTATGCTATATTAGACACCATAGGTAGATATCTATGCATTATTAGACACCATAGGTAGATATCTATGCATTATTAGACACTATAGGTAGATCTCTATGCTATATTAGACACTATAGGTAGATCTCTATGCTATATTAGACACCATAGGTAGATCTCTATGCATTATTAGACACCATAGGTAGATCTCTATGCATTATTAGACACCATAGGTAGATCTCTATGCTATATTAGACACCATAGGTAGATCTCTATGCTATATTAGACACCATAGGTAGATCTCTATGCTATATTAGACACCATAGGTAGATCTCTATGCTATATTAGACACCATAGGTAGATCTCTATGCTATATTAGACACCATAGGTAGATCTCTATGCATTATAAGACACCATAGGTAGATCTCTATGCTATATTAGACACCATAGGTAGATCTCTATGCTATATTAGACACCATAGGTAGATCTCTATGCATTATTAGACACCATAGGTAGATCTCTATGCTATATTAGACACCATAGGTAGATCTCTATGCTATATTAGACACCATAGGTAGATCTCTATGCTATATTAGACACCATAGGTAGATATCTATGCATTATTAGACACCATAGGTAGATATCTATGCATTATTAGACACTATAGTTAGACCTCTATGCATTATTAGACACCATAGGTAGATCTCTATGCATTATTAGACACCATAGGTAGATCTCTATGCTATATTAGACACCATAGGTAGATCTCTATGCATTATAAGACACCATAGGTAGATCTCTATGCTATATTAGACACCATAGGTAGATCTCTATGCTATATTAGACACCATAGGTAGATCTCTATGCATTATTAGACACCATAGGTAGATCTCTATGCTATATTAGACACCATAGGTAGATCTCTATGCTATATTAGACACCATAGGTAGATCTCTATGCTATATTAGACACCATAGGTAGATATCTATGCATTATTAGACACCATAGGTAGATATCTATGCATTATTAGACACTATAGGTAGATCTCTATGCTATATTAGACACTATAGGTAGATCTCTATGCTATATTAGACACCATAGGTAGATCTCTATGCATTATTAGACACCATAGGTAGATCTCTATGCTATATTAGACACCATAGGTAGATCTCTATGCTATATTAGACACCATAGGTAGATCTCTATGCTATATTAGACACCATAGGTAGATCTCTATGCTATATTAGACACCATAGGTAGATCTCTATGCTATATTAGACACCATAGGTAGATATCTATGCATTATTAGACACCATAGGTAGATATCTATGCATTATTAGACACTATAGGTAGATCTCTATGCTATATTAGACACTATAGGTAGATCTCTATGCTATATTAGACACCATAGGTAGATCTCTATGCATTATTAGACACCATAGGTAGATCTCTATGCATTATTAGACACCATAGGTAGATCTCTATGCATTATTAGACACCATAGGTAGATTTCTATGCATTATTAGACACCATAGGTAGATCTCTATGCATTATTAGACACCATAGGTAGATCTCTATGCATTATTAGACACCATAGGTAGATCTCTATGCATTATTAGACACCATAGGTAGATCTCTATGCATTATTAGACACCATAGGTAGATCTCTATGCATTATTAGACACCATAGGTAGATCTCTATGCATTATTAGACACCATAGGTAGATCTCTATGCATTATTAGACACCATAGGTAGATCTCTATGCATTATTAGACACCATAGGTAGATCTCTATGCTATATTAGACACCATAGGTAGATCTCTATGCTATATTAGACACCATAGGTAGATCTCTATGCTATATTAGACACCATAGGTAGATCTCTATGCATTATTAGACATTATAGGTAGATCTCTATGCTATATTAGACACCATAGGTAGATCTCTATGCATTATTAGACACCATAGGTAGATCTCTATGCTATATTAGACACCATAGGTAGATCTCTATGCATTATAAGACACCATAGGTAGATCTCTATGCTATATTAGACACCATAGGTAGATCTCTATGCTATATTAGACACCATAGGTAGATCTCTATGCTATATTAGACACCATAGGTAGATCTCTATGCTATATTAGACACCATAGGTAGATCTCTATGCATTATAAGACACCATAGGTAGATCTCTATGCTATATTAGACACCATAGGTAGATCTCTATGCTATATTAGACACCATAGGTAGATCTCTATGCATTATTAGACACCATAGGTAGATCTCTATGCTATATTAGACACCATAGGTAGATCTCTATGCTATATTAGACACCATAGGTAGATCTCTATGCTATATTAGACACCATAGGTAGATATCTATGCATTATTAGACACCATAGGTAGATATCTATGCATTATTAGACACTATAGTTAGACCTCTATGCATTATTAGACACCATAGGTAGATCTCTATGCATTATTAGACACCATAGGTAGATCTCTATGCTATATTAGACACCATAGGTAGATCTCTATGCATTATAAGACACCATAGGTAGATCTCTATGCTATATTAGACACCATAGGTAGATCTCTATGCTATATTAGACACCATAGGTAGATCTCTATGCATTATTAGACACCATAGGTAGATCTCTATGCTATATTAGACACCATAGGTAGATCTCTATGCTATATTAGACACCATAGGTAGATCTCTATGCTATATTAGACACCATAGGTAGATATCTATGCATTATTAGACACCATAGGTAGATATCTATGCATTATTAGACACTATA
>NC_137922.1:1865910-1878410 GCF_963457725.1 Sprattus sprattus | reverse complement strand
GTGTCTCTCGACTTTATGATAGATGTGCAACGTCCTCTGTTTTCAAATAATAATCAAAGCAGAAAACACAAAATCAGCCCACATGCTTGAATCCTTTGCTCCTGAAATGATTTTAAAGAACTCAACACTGTTAGAATACGGCCAGCAGTCAGTACTGTGTCACAGCAAACATAACACACATTTCATACACAGGGAAGATCAGGTCCTTGGGTTCATCTAGAAGCTTCCGCCACTAAACAAGCCCTTGTTTTGTGCTGTCTCAAAGATAATTAGTTCTGGCAGGAATTGCCAAGCCATGTCAGCCACTGACACGGTCATCATGTCACACACAAGCCATAATCACTTTACCGTCCTCTACTGACATCTCACTGCAGATGTCAGAAAGCAACTCTGACACGCATAAATGTTGTGCCTGACTCGCCTGTGAAGACGGGTTAGGGACAACAGGCTAACGTGGGAGGATGAATCATATGTAGTGCTTACTGTAAACACATAGTTTCTCTCGTGTCACTCAAGAGAGGGGGCTTGCAGTAGGCTTGAGGTTAAAGACTTATGCAAGACCCAATTGTAAGGCATCTCTCAAGACTTAAGAAAAGACCAAATTAACTTCAAATTTCAGCAAAGCTCTATGACCCTAAAAACTTCAGCTAACGGTTCAGCGGGTAAGATATAGTCTATATAGATAGATAGATTGATAGATAGATAGATAGATAGATAGATAGATAGATAGATAGATAAATACTGTATTAATCCCGTGGGGAAATTCTGGGATCTTGCAGCTCTCTCATATTTACAATAATTACAAACAATATACAGACTATATGATACAATTCAAACAATACAATTCAGCTATGTACAGTGTAGGATGAAGGATGTATGGTGTATAGTAATTCAAGTTTAATGGCAGCTGGGACAAAGGACCTCCTATATCGCTCAGTCCTTGAACGTAGCGTGTTGAGCCGCCCACTACGGAGGCTGCTGGACTGTCCTGCCAGGACATGGTGGAGGGGGTGGTTAACATTGCCCATGATGGCCAAGAGCTTGCCCCGCATCCGTCTCTCAATCACAGTCCCCAGGTGAGTCCAGGTTCTGCCCCACCACTGAGCTCGCCTTTCTGACCCAGTTCATCCGGCCGCTCGGTGTCCCTCTCAGACATGTTGCTGCATCAGGGTGCTGGGTCTGTACTCTCGCGACTCGTGTCGTCTCGTGGATGACGTCACACGCCACTGCCGGCACAGCCCGTGGCTGGATGTAAACAACAATGGCGGCGATGTGTAAGAATTCCCTCGGAACATAGTACGGTCTGAGCCCAACTTCCAGGAGTTCAACGTCCGTAGGAAACAGTCTATATAGGATACAGTCTATATCCCATCTGGCATTGCAGGGGCATATAATGGGTGCTGCAGTGATCCTTGAATCACTTCAGCTGTGCACGAAATCTGCTCTGCTCCATCTTTTGAATTCAATGCCCATTGTTCACTATCTCCATCATCCCCGAATATATTTTCAGTTGAGTTCTGTGGTTTTGTTGGCCATTCCCCGGATGTTTTTACAGTACATAGGGGTTTCTATATGTTCTGGCAGAGGATGAGTAGACTGGATTACTGTGACCTGAAACCACCTCTCCCCAGGGGGAAGGACTAAACAGGGCCACCAGCACACACACACATGGTCACACACTCACACACACACTCACACACACATTCACACTTTGCACACGGTCACACACTCACACACACACACTCTCACACACACACACAAAAACATTGTACACTCCATAACTGACCAGACCTGTCACGTTTGAGAACCAATCAAGAACTGCTGCTAAGCATGTGCATTAGGATTCACCTCTATACTTATCACACCCATTAGACACCAGATGCTACTTGCATTAAGTCTGTGCACAAATATATGATAACAACCATAAAACATGTGCGTTATTATGACAGGTCATAAAACACAATACGTACAATATTGGTGGGGCATCCAACAGACATTCTGTGTTTTGACTCTTGACCTGGACGTGTTTTCCAGGAGGCTCTCGCGGGAGGCATTCCCACATCTAAAGCAGCGCGTGTGACGGAAGCTCTTCCCATGTCACAGTGCGGGCCGGCAGCCAACCCAAACACCCATCGGACACGGAGCCCAATCACTCCTCCGACCCTGGGCTGCCGTCGCCATCACACAGTGACCTATTTCTCCCAGACCCCTTTCCTTTCCGTCTGGGTACACTTATGTGCCGCACGCTTAATAATTCACAAGCAGCTGGAGATTTCCGCCCGCTCCGTACACACACCGCCACAAATACACACATGTATCTGTGCACGAAACAGACACTATTATAACTATGAGTTGTTTATTTTATTTTATTTTATTTTATTTTATTTTATTTTATTCTTCCATAATTTTGTATGGGGATTACATTCATGTTGTGTTGTGATGCATATTAAATTCAAAGAACACCAATGAAAGACATCTATTCAATGACCTATTGTTAATACCATGCCTTAAAGGGCCTAAGTCTACAACCGTAGTAGGCCTTTGCAGTGAAAGAAAGCAACAACTTAGTGATGACATTAATTTGTTAAGAAATACTCTAAACACTGATGGTCTCCATCGTGATTGGCTGGTGAGATATAAAAAAGGAGCCAATGGGGAGGGGGAGGGGGTGAGTAGCTTCTGCTGCTGCCTGGCAGGCCCTGAGGGAAGTTGTGTACTCATCAGAAAGCAAACAACAGACTGCGCTGGGCGCTCCGAAAGGAGAGAGAAGCTCCTTTTGTCCCTTCTCTGGCTCTCTTCTCATCTCTCCGGGTGCAGCATCACAAGGTTCTGGCCTATCTCTGCTCATGTGTGTGCAGGGTTACACTGCTGTAGAAGCAGGAACCATTATGACACAGAGGAAGACAGAACAGATAGTGCAGTAGATATGAATGGGCAGCCTCTGACTTTGGTCTATGTGGAGTAACAGACTTGACAGCAGAAGAGAGAGTTACAATCAGCCACAACATCACCGCCTTTTTGAAAGAAACAAAGCAAAGCGTACCTGGGACTGACCTTCTGATGTGTATGCATTTGATTAATATCCATAGGTGCGATTAGTGCAGCCATAATGGCATTAAAAGGAGGAGCTAGCTTAACCTTGCGGACAGGCTCCCTAAATCCCAAACATGTTAATGTGATTAAAATCTTTCTCGAGTGCAACGTTTTGCAGTGATGTTGGTGGGAGTGGTGGAGGCCTCTGATGTCTGTTGACAAACAAAGGAAGAAACGTAGCAAATGTACATTCCAATCCTCCCCCAACCATCTCCTTCCGTGTAAGTCACTGCTGCTGGGTAGACCAGAAGCGATGAGGGAATCGCCTGGTGATTTTTTCTTAAGTGTGCTGTTCTCTGGAAAAAAACCTGACTATTAGACTACGAATTCTTCTTGGATGATGTGCCATATTAATGGAGGGCACAAGAACAGAAGAGAGGAGAGGGGAGGGGAGAGGAGAGAGAAAGTGAGCACGGTGGCCTAATCGAGTTAGGGTGTGATGTTGCTGTCTTATCAATGTGACAGTGAAGATGACTCTGCTGAAATCCCACTCTCGTCTCTCTCTTTATCTTTCACTCTCTCTATCCTCTCTCTTTATCTTTCCCTCTCTCTCTCTCTATCCTCTCTCTTTTATCTTTTCCTCCCTCTCTCTCTGTATCTTTCCCTCTCTCTCTCTCTCTCTCTCTATCTTTCTCTCTCTCTCTCTCTCTATCTTTCCCTCTCTCTTTCCCTCCCTCTCTCTTTCTTTTTTGCCTCTCTATCTTTTCATCCCCCTTCCTACCTGTGTCTTACTCACACACCGGAATTCCTCAGCGCGCGAACCCACATCCACCTGCTATTTTAGTAGTTTGAAAAACAGCTTCTGCAGTGTGTCATCGCTAACAATAGGCAAGTGTTTCCTGTAGGGAGAGGTATATGTTTCAAACAGAGCCAAAGAACTGACACCACTGACCTCATGATATTTGCCCTGAATGAGTGAAAGACGTGTTTGAGTCACAGCTTATGCAACTGCAGCTCTCACTCCAGGCAGTGTGCTACCGCTAGCCTCTCTCACTCCAGCCAGTGTGCTACCGCTAGCCTCTCTCGGTCCAGTCTGTGTGCTACCGCTAGCCTCTCTCACTCCAGGCAGTGTGCTACCGCTAGCCTCTCTCAGTCCAGGCAGTGTGCTACCGCTAGCCTCTCTCACTCCAGCCAGTGTGCTACCGCTAGCCTCTCTCAGTCCAGGCAGTGTGCTACCGCTAGCCTCTCTCGGTCCAGTCAGTGTGCTACCGCTAGCCTCTCTCAGTCCAGGCAGTGTGCTACCGCTAGCCTCTCTCACTCCAGGCAGTGTGCTACCGCTAGCCTCTCTCGGTCCAGTCAGTGTGCTACTGCTAGCCTCTCTCGGTCCAGTCAGTGTGCTACCGCTAGCCTCTCTCGGTCCAGTCAGTGTGCTACCGCTAGCCTCTCTCGGTCCAGTCTGTGTGCTACCGCTAGCCTCTCTCAGTCCAGGCAGTGTGCTACCGCTAGCCTCTCTCGGTCCAGTCAGTGTGCTACCTCTAGCCTCTCTCACTCCAGCCAGTGTGCTACCGTTAGCCTCTCTCGGTCCAGTCTGTGTGCTACCGCTAGCCTCTCTCAGTCCAGGCAGTGTGCTACCGCTAGCCTCTCTCGGTCCAGTCAGTGTGCTACCTCTAGCCTCTCTCACTCCAGCCAGTGTGCTACCGTTAGCCTCTCTCAGTCCAGTCAGTGTGCTAACTCTAGCCTCTCTCAGTCCAGTCAGTGTGTTACCGCTAGCCTCTCTCAGTCCAGTCAGTGTGCTACCGTTAGCCTCTCTCAGTCCAGGGAGTGTGCCACCGCTAGCCTCTCTCAGTCCAGTCAGTGTGCTACCTCTAGCCTCTCTCAGTCCAGGCAGTGTGCTACCGCTAGCCTCTCTCAGTCCAGTCAGTGTGCTACCGCTAGCCTCTCTCACTCCAGGCAGTGTGCTACCGCTAGCCTCTCTCGGTCCAGTCAGTGTGCTACCGCTAGCCTCTCTCGCTCCAGGCAGTGTGCTACCGCTAGCCTCTCTCAGTCCAGTCAGTGTGCTACCGCTAGCCTCTCTCGGTCCAGTCAGTGTGCTACCGCTAGCCTCTCTCGGTCCAGTCAGTGTGCTACCGCTAGCCTCTCTCAGTCCAGGCAGTGTGCTACCACTAGCCTCTCTCACTCCAGGCAGTGTGCTACCGCTAGCCTCTCTCGGTCCAGTCAGTGTGCTACCGCTAGCCTCTCTCGGTCCAGTCAGTGTGCTACCGCTAGCCTCTCTCAGTCCAGTCAGTGTGCTACCGCTAGCCTCTCTCAGTCCAGGCAGTGTGCTACCGCTAGCCTCTCTCAGTCCAGGCAGTGTGCTACCGCTAGCCTCTCTCAGTCCAGGCAGTGTGCTACCGCTAGCCTCTCTCAGTCCAGTCAGTGTGCTACCGCTAGCCTCTCTCAGTCCAGTCAGTGTGCTACCTCTAGCCTCTCTCAGTCCAGGCAGTGTGCTACCGCTAGCCTCTCTCAGTCCAGTCAGTATGCTACCGCTAGCCTCTCTCACTCCAGGCAGTGTGCTACCGCTAGCCTCTCTCGGTCCAGTCAGTGTGCTACCGCTAGCCTCTCTCGGTCCAGTCAGTGTGCTACCGCTAGCCTCTCTCGGTCCAGTCTGTGTGCTACCGCTAGCCTCTCTCAGTCCAGGCAGTGTGCTACCGCTAGCCTCTCTCGGTCCAGTCAGTGTGCTACCTCTAGCCTCTCTCACTCCAGGCAGTGTGCTACCGCTAGCCTCTCTCAGTCCAGGCAGTGTGCTACCGCTAGCCTCTCTCAGTCCAGTCAGTGTGCTACCGCTAGCCTCTCTCAGTCCAGTCAGTGTGCTACCTCTAGCCTCTCTCAGTCCAGGCAGTGTGCTACCGCTAGCCTCTCTCAGTCCAGTCAGTGTGCTACCGCTAGCCTCTCTCACTCCAGGCAGTGTGCTACCGCTAGCCTCTCTCGGTCCAGTCAGTGTGCTACCGCTAGCCTCTCTCGGTCCAGTCAGTGTGCTACCGCTAGCCTCTCTCGGTCCAGTCTGTGTGCTACCGCTAGCCTCTCTCAGTCCAGGCAGTGTGCTACCGCTAGCCTCTCTCGGTCCAGTCAGTGTGCTACCTCTAGCCTCTCTCACTCCAGCCAGTGTGCTACCGTTAGCCTCTCTCGGTCCAGTCTGTGTGCTACCGCTAGCCTCTCTCAGTCCAGGCAGTGTGCTACCGCTAGCCTCTCTCGGTCCAGTCAGTGTGCTACCTCTAGCCTCTCTCACTCCAGCCAGTGTGCTACCGTTAGCCTCTCTCAGTCCAGTCAGTGTGCTAACTCTAGCCTCTCTCAGTCCAGTCAGTGTGTTACCGCTAGCCTCTCTCAGTCCAGTCAGTGTGCTACCGTTAGCCTCTCTCAGTCCAGGGAGTGTGCCACCGCTAGCCTCTCTCAGTCCAGTCAGTGTGCTACCTCTAGCCTCTCTCAGTCTAGGCAGTGTGCTACCGCTAGCCTCTCTCAGTCCAGTCAGTGTGCTACCGCTAGCCTCTCTCACTCCAGGCAGTGTGCTACCGCTAGCCTCTCTCGGTCCAGTCAGTGTGCTACCGCTAGCCTCTCTCGCTCCAGGCAGTGTGCTACCGCTAGCCTCTCTCAGTCCAGTCAGTGTGCTACCGCTAGCCTCTCTCGGTCCAGTCAGTGTGCTACCGCTAGCCTCTCTCGGTCCAGTCAGTGTGCTACCGCTAGCCTCTCTCAGTCCAGGCAGTGTGCTACCGCTAGCCTCTCTCACTCCAGGCAGTGTGCTACCGCTAGCCTCTCTCAGTCCAGGCAGTGTGCTACCGCTAGCCTCTCTCACTGCAGGGAGAGTGCTACCTCTAGCCTCTCTCAGTTTACTGGGAAAGCCACGCCCTCGCAATGCCCTCATAGGATTGTGCTAGACACGAGGGAAGAGGCAGACACATTTGTTCTTTCTAACTTTAACTACCTGTTGTTTTCCATTATGTTCCAGTATTCTTGCTGAAACTGCGTTATAAAGTGTGTGTGTGTTTATTTGATATATATATATAATAAACACACACAAACATAAACTTAAATTAACATATATATATATATACAGATATATATATATATGTTTGTGTGTGTGTTTATAATATAGTCCTGTTGGATATAGACGTTCCCACACATCATGGCCGCCAATGCACATATGCCACCAGTGCCTTACTGCGGCCAAAAGTGTCTCTTCAAGTGGGACTCCATCTGGCCATGTGTTGTACTGAGAGATTTCTTAATTATTAACATAAAGACAGCTGGAAAATATAAAGGATTCTGCCATGTCTGTCCGACTCGTCCCTTCATCGTGCCTTTGTGTGTCTGCTGGGGTGGGGGTCTGGTGTGTGTGTGGGGGAGGGGGGGGGGGGGGGGGGGGGGGGCCTGGGGGAGAGGATGGATGGGTGGGTGGATGAGCAGTGTCTCTGTAAAACTACTGAAGCGATGCAGCTCTGCAGTGAAGCCATGCAAGATCATCTCATTGTCTCGCTCTCCCTGCTCCAGCCATTAGACCATTTGCCCATTAGACCAGTGCATGCCAATTCAGCTCAAATGAATCAGGTGGCAATACTCTCCTCCTCCCTAACTCTTTTCATAAATTCCCTTATTTCAAATATACAAGGTTGGGAAGGTTACTTTTGAAATGTTAAAGGTTACAGATAACTAGTTAAAAATGTAATAAGCAATGTAACTATTTAAATTACTTCATTAAAGTACCAAGAGAGTCAATCAAAAACAATGTTCAAAATTTGAGCGCATACTACATACTGCCAAATGAATGGAGCCTAGACAGCAAAAAAAGGCAACAGAATTCATGTAAAATAAGTATATATATATAAGCTTTAAAGCTTTTTCACCAGATATAATATATTCAGATGAAACCCCTTTATAATCACCAACACTGTTATTAGTAACTGTAATTTAATGACTCAATAACTGTAATTACATTACATTAATTTTGAAATTATGTAACTCCATTACATGTAACTAGATACTCCCCAACCCTGAATATATACATACATCCAGTATATTGTATCTGCAATTTATAGCCCTCCAAGTACTACTGCAGTCTAAGATTTCAGCCATAAAGTGAAATTCCAGTTTTCTAAGAGCAAGCTCAGTATTCCTTAAAGCCCAAGAGCTCCTGGCAGGTTTCAGCGAGGAGGAAACCGTTTGCAGATGCTAAATCTACCGGATGATGAATGCAACTTTCCCACCAATGGTTATTTTGGAGGGATGTCAATGCCAACTGCCAGCCAGACCAGCCCGCCTGGCAACAGCAGGCTAACAGATGGGCATGGTCGGGTTGGGCCGCCCAATCCGATGAGCCCTGGGATCCGGAACACAGTTTCCATGCAACCCTTCATCATTGCAGTATAAAAATCTTGCAATTTTGTCTGGGAAGAGAATTCCTGTGGATTACCCAGTAGCAGGTTGTCTTCAAGTAGCAGGGTTCCAAACTCCACAACACACCACCTCCACCTGGTGATGATCTATGAGGCAGGGTGCACAGTGTCAACAGGAGCCCCGTGAAACTCTAGCTTTAGCTCAGCCATGCTTTCACAGAATATTCTGAGAAAACACTTTTGTTGTTCCACCAGCGTGTATCGTGGAAGTTCATATAATTTTAAAGATTCATTTGGGCATATTGCATGCATTCGCAGACACACTTAGCCGGCATAAATATTTGATCTGGTTGGATGTTTTGAGCTTGTGTTTTTTAAATTCATTGTATGCTACTGACTGAGCTCTGGGAGCCATTGGGCGTCGGGGAGCAGAGAAATCTTGGATAGAGCCACTGGGTCTCTCTCTCTCTCTCTCTCTCTCTCTCTCTCTCTCCCTCTCTCTCTCTCTCTGTCTCTCTCTCCAGGCAGGCAGAATGAGATGAGTTACTTCAAGCACACAGCACAGCTCGTCTGCAGCCAGGGTCAGGGCTGCAAATTAAGGCTATGCCATGGACCTCATAAACACAGTTTGAGCTCTGAGAGAGTGGAAGAGTGGAAGATTGGAGAGACAAACTCTCCTTGTGTGAGTGCGTGAGCAGAGTTTGTGTGCGTGTGTGTGTGTGTGTGTGTGTGTGTGAGAGAGAGAGAGAGAGTGACTGTGTGTGTGTGTGTGTCTGTGTGAGAGAGGGAGAGAGTGTTTTTAATGAAATGGGGTGGGTATATCAATGAGTCATTGAGACGTATATGTTTTACAGTGGTATTTAGCTGAGAGTTGGTAGGGTGTGTACAACTGAGTGCCTGGTGTTCTACACAGAACGTGGCACAACAAGGTTGTTTTTGTAGCGCACTGCACAAACCAGAGCTCAAAGTTCTGTGGGAGATGGTGCTGGAAATAAAGTGTGGTTAGCTGCGCCTTGTGCTGTGTGTGGGAACATCACAGCACCACCAGAGATGGACGATGAATGAACGAGTGAGAGACCAACATGCGTGAGACAGTGTGTAAAGGAAAGACAAACCCCTTGGCCCTATCGATTCTCCTTTGACAGTGGCAATGTAAGCATCAAGCTATCTCTGCCAGTGGCAATGTTAGCATCAAGCTATCTCTACCAGGGGCAATGTTAGCATCAAGCTATCTCAGCCAGCTGGTGTCTACATAGCAGACAACAAAGGACTCTACAGTCAGCTGCTGTGGGAGTTCCGCTCCCTGACTATGTGGTCCCAGTCTGGGCTCGCCCTGGCCTGAACCCGCTGGGTCAGTGGTGGATCCAGTCAGGTCAGCAGCTCTCTGTGACCACGCTGCAAACCGCACAACCGGCCCAGTTAAATGCTGTGGCATGTGAGGTTCAGACTCATGACTGAGTTTTCATTTCTCTAATTGAGAAGAGTAATGGGAAAGGATTTAGACTTCGTTTTAATGTTGCTGTCAGCAGCTGGACACATTCAAAAAAGTGCAAGGATTGAAAGTTGTGAGAGTGGGAGAGTGTGTGACAGAGAGGAGGCTTTGGTTCCCCATGGCAACATCATTAGTTGTACTCTTTGATTAAAATTGCGAGTACTTTAAAGTATTTTGAGCTCTGACTGCTACTGAGGCTTGCAGTTGTAGGAATTTTGGATTGTTGGGAAGGTTGATGAAAGACGTCGTCTGCTTTAATATTGCAGAAAAGAATGAATGGATGGAGGTCAAGGCCCTACAGTAGTACGATATGGATGCAATTTCTAAAAGGTGAATTGAAAACTTCACAAAAGGAAGTTGATGAGACAATCACCTCAAAGATACATCAAAATGGGCCACACACACACACACACACACGTGCGGGAACACACAAACACACACAAACGCACACACTCGAACACACAAACACACACACACACGTGCGCGAACACACAAACACACACAAAGCACACACACGGCACACACAAACACACACACACGCACACACGCACACACACAAACAAACACACACACACACACACAAAATATACTAGGGTACTAGATACAAACAGAGATTAAAAGAAGGGAGGGAGGATTTCATGTGCACTCTAATCACATCTGTTAGATGAGATTTGGGGGGGGGAGCGGGGCCTGTGTGTGATTGCGTGCGTTCCTCTGCTGGCTTTTTGACCATTTGTTTGTTTGTATCTCTGGCCGGCTGCGTACAAAAACATTTACATTTGTTCGTAGACTGTTTTAGCAGGTTTGAAACATGCAGGTTCCCACTGACTCCATGGCTAAAGACCTCCATGAAATAAATTGAGGTTTGTACAGCATTTGGCAGTTATATTACAATAACTGTCACAGTGCCGCATCTACTTTTTCGGAACACTTAGGAAATATAGATTTTAAGGTGTGAAGTGTGAAGTGTTTTGGTGGTGGTTGTGCATCTTACATGAAAGTTTATCTGATTTATTCAGTTTGATAAGCACACTGTGTGAAGACTTTTGAAAAAGTGAACATGGTATTGAGACTAGCGTGAAAATGATTGTAAAAAGGTTCTATTCATCCACACTGGTTATTTTTGGCTGCAACTGTGAAACCTACAGCTTGGCAAAGTTTGTCTTTCAGAATGACGGCAAGTTTGCTGCAGACTAATCATGGCATTTGAGACTGGAGCAGAAGAATGGCCGTCCCAGCAGGGTACACATCAGACACGTGCTGGGAGGCTCGTTAGTATTTGAGCTCATGGAACGCTGATAGCTTGATCCAGTCATACGTTTCCAAAATCAGATTACTTGTTCTCGGCTTAATATATTTGGTTAGTTCAGGAAAGGGAACTTGGCCACACTGTGATTGTTTATAGTTTCCTCGCGATCAGGACAAATACATCTGACCAGCATATAGCCTCATGATCGTGAAGTGAAAGCTGTTAAAGTTACATATGACCAGCGTATGCCCTCATGATCTTGATGTAAAAGACCAGGGTATACTGTCATGATCTTGATGTAAAAGACCAGGGTATACTGTCATGATCTTGATGTAAAAGACCAGGGTATACTGTCATGATCTTGATGTAAAAGACCAGGGTATACTGTCATGATCTTGATGTAAAAGACCAGGGTATACTGTCATGATCTTGATGTAAAAGACCAGGGTATACTGTCATGATCTTGATGTAAAAGACCAGGGTATACTGTCATGATCTTGATGTAAAAGACCAGGGTATACTGTCATGATCTTGATGTAAAAGACCAGGGTATACTGTCATGATCTTGATGTAAAAGACCAGGGTATACTGTCATGATCTTGATGTAAAAGACCAGGGTATACTGTCATGATCTTGATGTAAAAGACCAGGGTATACTGTCATGATCTTGATGTAAAAGACCAGGGTATACTGTCATGATCTTGATGTAAAAGACCAGGGTATACTGTCATGATCTTGATGTAAAAGACCAGGGTATACTGTCATGATCTTGATGTAAAAGACCAGGGTATACTGTCATGATCTTGATGTAAAAGACCAGGGTATACTGTCATGATCTTGATGTAAAAGACCAGGGTATACTCTCATGATCTTGATGTAAAAGACCAGGGTATACTCTCATGATCTTGATGTAAAAGACCAGGGTATACTCTCATGATCTTGATGTAAAAGCTGTTAAAGTTACATATGACCACAATTGCCCCCATGATCTTGATGTAAAAGCTGTTAATAGCAGAATTACAACCTTTCCTTTGATCCCCTAAACATTCAATATGAGATATCAGATCCTTATGAGTGTGTGTGAGTCTCTGTGTGTGTGCTGATGTGTGTGTGTGTGTGTGTATGTGTGTGTATGTGTGTGTGCTGATGTGTGTGTGTGTGTGTGTGTGTGTGTGTGTGTGTGTGTGTGTGTGTGTGTGTGTGTGTGTGTGTGTGTGTGTGCTGATGTGTGTGTGTGTGTGTGTGTGTGTATATGTGTGTGTGTGTGTGTGCTGATGTGTGTGTGTGTGTGTGTGTGTGTGTGTGTGTGTGTGTGTGAGAGAGTGTGACAGCCAGAGAGTGTGTGTCAGAGCATCTTGGCCCA
>NC_137922.1:1665254-1865710 GCF_963457725.1 Sprattus sprattus | reverse complement strand
AGAGAATCCCCTGGAAATTACAAGGCAGTTAATTGCAGCTGTGTATGACTGTAATTATGCAATTGAGTAAAAATAGTTTCCTTCAATTATTTGAGTACAGACTGGATGAAAATGAGTCCTTGACAAGCGCAAAAACAGATGCTGCAGAGTTTTTGTTGTAGGACTGATCTATTTGTAATTATAGTAATAACGAAACACATTTGGGCAGAATTCAATTATTATGAAGCAATAACACAAAGGAGAAACCGTTGTCTATCCTCCCTGACTCTGTCGTCGCCCTCTCACTCGGTTGCTGTATCTTTCCCTCGCTCTCTCAGTCTGTTTTGAAGGTGTCACCACGGGGGGCTGTTTGGTGGGTCCTATCTCATCTCCTTCTCTTCATGCACTGTTCCTGTAAGCTGATGTGCATACTTAGTCAGATGTGCAGAGCTAGTAGTATGTGTCTGCAAACGGCACGTGTTTGTTTGAGGGTGTATGCATCAGAATGAACGTGAGGGTGTATGAGCGTGCACATGTAGTGTCTGAGTGCAGAGGAGTTTGCGTGTGGTTTTGTGTGTGTGTGTGTGTGTGTGTGTGTGTGTGTGTGTGTGTGTGTGTGTGTGTGTGTGTCTTTGTGTGCAGCACAATGTCCACTGGAGCAGCTGCGCTCGGCCGGCGCCCGCAAGCGCCTCTCAGTGCTGTCAGCACTCGGCATGTCATTGGGCTCATCAGGCCGGGGAAAAACACACATACACGCGCACACACACACACACACACACACACACACACACACACACACACACACACACACACACAGTATAACCTGTCCTGCTCCTAACAACATCAGCACTCTTCATCCACCATCCACAGAGCAGGAGAGGAAGAGGAGAGAGAGGAGGTGTGTGTGTGTGTGTGTGTGTGTGTGTGTGTGCGGTTGGAATGAGGGGATCAATACTGACAGAGAGGGCTAATTATACACCATCACAGGCCCTGCTTCCCTCCTCACCAGCGACTCTTTAAATTGCTTTAATTTGTGCCATGCCGCCATCCTTGCCCATGGAGTCAAAAGAGTTAATGTACACTCTACACAACTGGGGTTCTGGTCTTCATTTGATCTCCAACAACCAGCAATTAAAACGTTCAGGGTTTTGTAAAGGTGTTTTTTATGGTTTAAGAAACTTGAAAGTGTGTGTGTGTGTGTGTGTGTGTGTGTGTCACATGTGTGTGTACAGCCCTGCCTGGCTACATCTCATTGTTTTCCCCCTAAAGGAGGTCACTGTTTATTAAAAACTACATAAGACTAAAAACGGCTTTGATCTAGAAAGCTGGGGGATATAAATGGTACATAATGCATGAATCAGAAGTGAAGCAGGACTTGGCCAGTCTGGATAGCAACCTCATTTTATCACGGTCAACGGCAAACCCCTGCAACTTTGGGGAGAAATGTGCCTTGGATAAATATATAGCAGCAGGGAAACATCTGTCAGATGCACTAGTTCACATTTCTACTTTAATGTTGTTCACAGCAAGCACTGCCTTGGTGAGGTTAATTAACAGTGTAACTAGAGGTTCAGACTAGATGTTGCATTGTGCAACACTAACCTAGTCCTCTGTATACCGAGCCACATAGTGAAGGTGCAATCAGTAAACCACATCTTGGGGACCCTGTTGGCACCATGTAAACCAGAAACCCATTACTGCAGGGACCTTGGTCCAAGTATCCAATGTATTACCTCCAGCATGGCCAGAATGCACTCAAGCACAGCGGACAGCATTCACAGGCATGACACACAGCATCCACTGCCACTGTTAAGTGAAAAAGGCCACATGCATCAGACGCAGTCCAGTGGTAGCCTGTTTCTCCAGCACAGTTGTAAAGGGAAGAGTTTAATGTATAGGGAAGAGTTTAAAGGCACCCAGTGCAACTTTATATAAACATTCAATGAAAAATAAACATTCAATTTCTAGTCTTTTTTACACGTAGTAAGTTTCAATAACTCCATACCATTACATATCGACATTCGAGGAGCAAAGATGAGACGTCGTTGTGTGGTGAGAACTGATAGAAAATCGTACACAACAACAATCGCCGGTGGGGAGAGGCCATTTTTCCATTGACTGGAATCCTGCTTTTTTTATTGTAGGTTAAAAAAAATAAAGAAAATGGCGGCGATTGTTGTTGTTATCGATTTTCTATCAGTTCTCGCTACACAACGATGTCTTATCTTTGCTCCTTGAATGTCGATATGTAATCGTATGGAGTTATTGAAACTTACTACGTGTAAAAAAGACTAGAAATTGAATGTTTATTTTTAAGCCTCGAAAGTTGCACTGGGTGCCTTTAATGTATAGGGAACAGTTTAATGTGTAGATCAAAATGGCAGCAGTAGAAGACGGGGGACAAGGGAAGTGTAGGGAGACTGCTCTGGCCAGACACTACCGTGCTCACTGTGTGACAGCGAGGATTCACAGACCAATTAGTTTGGGCTGGTTTCACCGGCATCTTGTAAGGTGCTTAAGGAGGCAATCTGTCTCCACACAGGAGATCTTTAAGTATTTCCGATCCCTCTAACAAACTGTTGGATTTCCAGTTGATCCAGTAAACCACACAAACTTCTGTGCTACTGTGCAGGCCTGAAAGAGCAGTTCAGTTACCTGGCATGGCGAAACATATATATTTCCAAACATACTTCATGGAGGATCAACTGTCAGGGATCTTGTGTCTTTAAACCTAATTAGGGACTAAGGGGCATGGATGAGTCGCATTAAGAACTTCCAAGAAACGATTTGATCTCCTTTCTATAATCCCCTTCAAAAATTAAACTCCTTTAAGCTTGGCAAAGATGGTTGAGGTTTCACCATCAGTATCATAGACACTATCGTAGTTGTTCCCTTTACGTTGACAATCGCTGGCAGTGGAAAGCCATAGTGAGCCAATATTGGGCTAACTTCTGTGGGAAGGGCTTCAAAACACAGCCTGTTTCTATCACAACCTCTTTCAGTTTTGACACTGTTATAATGGCAGTGGGCTTAGTCAGACAGCCATCTGCAGAACTACAGATGGTAGCGGCTTCCTTCCTGGGTAGCTCTAATACACTTTCAGTTAAAGGGTTCATTCAGTTTGGGTTGGATACCCCAGTTGCCTCTTGGACATGGGGCAAGTCACTCTCCATCTGACGTGACAAAGTTTAAGTCCAGCGCTTTTAAGAAGGTATTTGGAGTAAAGTCATACCACTGAACCTGGTTTCCAGATGAAAAATCAAACAAGTTATAGTTCCCAGTTAAAGTGGTTGGTGACTCCCCACACAAAGGTTGGTGACCAAGAGAGGTTTTGTTATTGAGAATCCTGAACCTGAAATGTAGCTGCCAGAACCCCAGAGGGAGCTTTCTTTTCAGGTTCTACTGAAAAACCTTTCAGAGATTCAAGTTTTTTTTTATTTTTTTTATTTCAGCATCACTGTGGCCATGGTTTGGAAATGGATCTGAGCGGGCTTGTCAGGTAGCACATTCAGATGCGTATGTAGTATATGTGATCTTCAGCCTATTCAGATGCGTGTGTAGTATATGTGATCTTCAGCCCATTCAGATGCGTGTGTAGTATATGTGATCTTCAGCCCATTCAGATGCGTGTGTAGTATATGTATGTAGTATATGTGATCTTCAGCCCATTCAGATGCGTGTGTAGTATGCGTATGTAGTATATGTGATCTTCAGCCCATTCAGATGCGTGTGTAGTATATGTGATCTTCAGCCCATTCAGATGCGTGTGTAGTATATGTGATCTTCAGCCCATTCAGATGCGTGTGTAGTATATGTATGTAGTATATGTGATCTTCAGCCCATTCAGATGCGTATGTAGTATATGTGATCTTCAGCCCATTCAGATGCGTGTGTAGTATATGTATGTAGTATATGTGATCTTCAGCCCATTCAGATGCGTATGTAGTATATGTGATCTTCAGCCCATTCAGATGCGTGTGTAGTATATGTGATCTTCAGCCCATTCAGATGCGTGTGTAGTATATGTGATCTTCAGTCTTCAGCCCATTCAGATGCGTGTGTAGTATATGTGATCTTCAGCCCATTCAGATGCGTGTGTAGTATGCGTATGTAGTATATGTGATCTTCAGCCCATTCAGATGCGTATGTAGTATATGTGATCTTCAGCCCATTCAGATGCGTGTGTAGTATATGTGATCTTCAGCCCATTCAGATGCGTGTGTAGTATATGTGATCTTCAGCCCATTCAGATGCGTGTGTAGTATATGTGATCTTCAGTCTTCAGCCCATTCAGATGCGTGTGTAGTATATGTATGTAGTATATGTGATCTTCAGCCCATTCAGATGCGTATGTAGTATATGTGATCTTCAGCCCATTCAGATGCGTGTGTAGTATATGTGATCTTCAGCCCATTCAGATGCGTGTGTAGTATATGTGATCTTCAGCCCATTCAGATGCGTGTGTAGTATATGTGATCTTCAGTCTTCAGCCCATTCAGATGCGTGTGTAGTATATGTATGTAGTATATGTGATCTTCAGCCCATTCAGATGCGTGTGTAGTATATGTGATCTTCAGCCCATTCAGATGCGTATGTAGTATATGTGTATAGTATATGTGTGTAGTATATGTGTGTAGTATGCGTGTGTAGAATATGTGTGTAGTATATGTGTGTAGTATATGTGTGTAGTATATGTATGTAGTATATGTGTGTAGTATATGTATGTAGTATATGTGTGTAGTATGCGTGTGTAGAATATGTGTGTAGTATATGTGTGTAGTATATGTGTGTAGTATATGTGTGTAGTATATGTATGTAGTATATGTGTGTAGTATATGTATGTAGTATATGTGATCTTCAGCCTATTCAGATGCGTATGTAGTATATGTGTGTAGTATATGTGTGTAGTATATGTGTGTAGTATATGTGTGTAGTATGCGTGTGTAGAATATGTGTGTAGTATATGTGTGTAGTATATGTGTGTAGTATATGTGTGTAGTATATGTATGTAGTATATGTGTGTAGTATATGTATGTAGTATATGTGATCTTCAGGCGTAAGAGGGCAGCCATGTTTGGCAGATGGAGGGCGAGTTGTTACATAAGCCAGACTCCTTGTTTTGGCTGTATATCCATCCTTGCTAACAGCATGTGTTTGGTATTAAGGGCTCAAATTAGACGAGGATGTCAGGGGGGAAACAAGCCCAAAGTATTCTGGGTAAATAACATTATTTATGATTCCTTGATCCAAACCACAGAATTATACATTTGATCAATATAAGATGAAAGGTGGCCTGGGTCTTGAATGCCAAACAATCATCTATTCATAAACTACTTGTTGTATTTGCAAATAAAACCCGTCGCTCAGCTTGTCATACACAAACAGTTAGTTACAATTTTGCTGCCAAACTGAATCATAGCAAATACCTAATGACTTAAATGGGAAAAATCACCAGTTAAACGAATCTCAGAAGTCCTGATGAAACTAGCTAAAGCTACGGAATTCCCCTGTCATGCATTTACCTCTTCAGTTGTTTATTTGACCTGTTAGCCCTCAAAAACATGCTAACATCTAGTTAACGCTGACTCCACAGCCATCCCACTACAGTATGTTCTTGCACACACAGCCATATCTCCATCTCTGTCTCCCTCCCTCTTTTTCTGACAAAACCACTTGTGGTCCAACAGCTTGGCAGTCAAATGCAAACAGCTCTGTCTGTTTGTGTGACACCATGTGGCTTCCTCCTGTAAGCAGTGATTTCCAAAGGCCTTCACAATGTTTGGATCCTTTTCAGAAAGCCAGTATTGAGGAATACCACCCGCCTCATATGTACAGTAGAACTTATTAAATAATCTAAATATTTAGAACTGACTGAAAACATAAAATAAAATGAAAATGATATTTAAAGTGAACTGCAGTGTTGTGCTGATGTGAGTATTTGTGAAAAGAGATGTCCAGTCCTGATATGATATAATGGCCTGAACACAAACATGTGGAGGGAGGCATTTACATTTGGTTGGTGGTTTTTGAACCATTTCAAGCAGAGACAGACAAGAGGGCTTTAATGTTACGAATAACAGACAGATGCCAACAATCATTAAAAAAGGCAAAGCAGCATGCAGCCAGGGGAGGGGGGGGGGGGGAGGGAGAATCCAGGTACCAATCCCAGTACTTCCTATAAGAATTTAACAGCTGCAATGTGATGTGTCTGCTCTAGTAGTTAGCATGTGATGATATCTGTCAAGGTCGAGGCAAAAAAGATTAAATGGAAGAACAATCCAAAGGTTGAAATATGCATTCAGAAAAGTTTACCAAATGAAGGTGAGAAAAAACCACATAGAGGAATCGGGTGAGGGTGGCTGTAGAACTCTAATTAAAGACGCTTAGGCATTTGGACTTCTGTGGTGAAACGGACAATAAACAACTCCTCTTACATAACAATGTGGCCTAAGGTCATAGACTGGCTGCATGTACTGTAGGTGAAGCTAGTAAAATCGTATTGTGCGGCGCTTTGACAGAAGAGGGGCAATAAAGGAAAACCAAGAGATAGAAGAGAGAGAGAGATAGAAGAAAAGACAGAGAGAAAGAGACCGAGGGAGGAGAGGGGTGATTGTAAAGAAGCCCCATGAATGGACAAGAGTCTCTCTGTAGTCAAAGCAACTGGCGACGGGTTGACAGGCCCAAACCTCTCCGATGGGCACGTATGCTGCAGCAGCAGCAGCAGCAGCTCAGCGACTCCACCGCTATGATCCAACAAAGCCCTCACCCGCCCCAGGCACAGGCGCTGAAGACTGTGGGCTTCATTTCCATAATCACATTGCCCTGCTTTAGTTTTTCTTGTAATTTGCATTTGCAAGACTGCAACTGCATCAGCTGAGATGTGATGTACAGGACCAGTCGTTCAGTTGGTTGAGAGATTTTCTTCTTTCTTTTTATCTGCTTTTATGCTAAGTTAGCTTAGTAGTTTATCCAATATATGTTCTATGTTCCAAAGATCAGGTTTGAGGGGGGTGTTGTAGTTATAGACACACTCCACAGTTTTGTTTTAGCTGTGGATAGACTCATTTTAGGCATTCACGTTGAAGGATGATGATCAGTACTCCTAGCAGTCTTATACTACCCATTGTTACAGAAGAAATGCATGCCAACGAGTGAACAGCCACAGACTTCTGTATTTGCTCAAATACCTTTAGATGTGATCTAAACACAATTGTTTCTGTGGTAAAGTTCCAGTAGAGAATATAGCAAAAATGGCCAGTACTTGAGCCTTTCAATCTGTCTTTCCCACTTTACTAGAAGAGAGATGTGGCTGGTCCTTAAGAGTAGTGTACTCTTCGAACTTAAACAGACTCGGCTGGTCTGTGAGATGCAGACAGAGCTGTTATGCTCTTGCGGTTAATTATTATAGTTTTTTTTTTTTGAAGGACAATCTCACCTAAGTTACCTGTGCCTAAGTGACACAGGGACCAGTGGACGACTTCCCATTCATAATTGACCAACATTTCCCTCTCTACCTGAGGAGGGAGCTGATGGCACTGCGTAGGAGACCAGATGTGTGTGTGTGTATGTGTGTGAACACCCGGGTCACTTCCTGCAGCTGAAACCTGCAGGAAGGCTGCTTTAGGGCCTTAAACATGACACACATGGCACAACTGCGATAGGGGAGCAATAAAAATGAGGCTTGCCATTGTCCTGCCCGAGTGAGGTAGCCTCTGACAGACTTCCTTTCCTATTTCAAAGAATTACTGGAAAACCCCCTCATAACTCCATGCCTAATTACGACAATACTTCCACGTTTTTTTTTTTTTTTACAAATGCAAATTTTCCAAGAAATGTAATTGCACAAACACAGAATTGTGAATAACACAAAGTGGCACCTTGGTCACTGGGGACCGGAGGTGGTTGCGAGGTTCAAGAGAGATGGCTCTGAGCTTTTAATATTTCATCATACACCATTTCTTCCACCACTACACCGCAACTAAAAGCACTTTAAGTGGAATAGGAAATTCGAAAGTCCCACTTTTGAGGTGGAATTGTGTGCCTTGGTATTTAACGACATTTCTTTCGTGTGAATCTAAATCCTATGGAGGGGGAAACTATCCAAACTCTATAAATGAATCAGACGGTGTAATTCTCTTTTAACACTTGGATTCCACAGAGATGCCCCTCAAAATTCCGCCCTGATATTGTATGCATGCTATTAATGCGGTGTGAAAAGACACAGTGAGGATCATTTTTAATTGTATGTATGCTGATATTTGGTTTAAGCTCTGCACCTTTTTCGTGAATATAGATATATATTTTACACATTCACTGACTGTGGATTATAAACTAAAACAGCATAAGGTTAAGAGGCAGGAATTCATCTATCAAATTCATTATTAAATGCCTCTCGGGAGCCCGTCTTGAGACATGAGGAACAGTCTTGACTTACACAAAGAAATGCAGGAGACCACAAAGACCACCAATGATTGTTTGAAATCTCACGACAAGAAACCCCCAGACAACCCGCTCCAGCCTAACAAGACTGAACACGCAGAGGGAAGCCCCTCATGACTGAAAATAGGGTTCACAGAGATGCCTGTGCGTGTGTGACAGACAAATCTCTGTGCCAGAGTGGCATTGTTGGCTCATGACATCAGTTTTTCATATACACTCTTTTGTCTTTTTGGGGGTGGAATCTGTACATTTGCCCTGCGTGTGATAGTATTTCTCTAAGGAACGAAGGACAGTCTGAGATGATTTGTAACAGGAGGGAAACACTGATTGAATACGCTCGCTGTCAGTCTGGTGAGTTTCCAGGACAACGTAATGACATTAGTGAGCAGTACAGAGTGTTTGGTCAGGGAAGGCACACATCCCTGTGGTGAGTAGTGGGGTTGGGCCCACGTCAGGACGATGCTATACAGAACTGCCAGAGAAACCGGGAGAAGGCCCTGATGTCTGACAGCTTAATGACGCCCGCATTGGCACACCAAGGCAAAAATCAACAAGCAAACCAGAGATGGTCTTTAAAAGAAACCATTCCTATCCATGGCTTTATATAATGGGAAGAGATGCAAGGAGTTAACATCCCTTCAAATGTACAGAATTACACTACAGAATCACCAGAAAGTAGAAGAGTTTGCTATTTTGTCATCATCTAGTTAACTCTCAACATTAATGGGATTTTCAGATTTTCAGTTTTTTTTACATTAAAGGCAAATCATTTACAGAGTAGCATAATGCTATATTTAGTTTTTACTTGAACTAACTGGCTATTCAGACTCTTCTCAGACCAGCCATGTGCAGCTAAGAAGAAAGTCAGTCATGTCTCATACGGCGGAGGCTAATTGAGTGGGGGCAGAATGGCTGTGGCCAGGGAAAGGGAAGGTTTGGGTTAGGGCTTAATTGGAAATGTTCCCGTGTCAATTAGCAGAGGTGGTTAACCCAGAGGTCCTCTGGCCAGTGGCAGATGTTCCAAGAAATCTGGGAACTGCGCCATGTACAGTAAAATATGAGGCTCTAAGAGCGTCCAGTGTGCACAGAGTCTTCCGGAAGAAATTCACTTCCACCCTAAAAAGGCACTTTTAAAGGAGAAATAGCAGTAACTTGATTATGTGATCAAAAGTTGGGCAATTGAACTTGACATCACCCTCAAGACCAAAACCGACACAAGCGGTTTCACATCTGCAAAACAGGAAAAGAAATGTCAATCCAGATACAAAAAAAAAAAAAAAACAGCACCCAGCGCTGTGCTATAAAGAGGCTGCACTGGGATTCTAAAATGGCCACCATATTTATATTCATGATATGTTACTGTGGCTTCACCTGTACCAGAGAGCCTCTCTCCATTTGCTCTTTTAAATGTGTCGGCAACAGCAGGAGGACGCGCTCTCCCCTTCCGTCACACTGCACATTTTTCAGACAGGCCGCATGAAGGGGGCCTTGATGTGTCTCCAATGGAAATCAAAGTGCATTAAACATTAAAAGTGCTGTCAAGACCCAGAAGTAGATCAACTGCCAGGCAAAAGTAGGGCAGAGAGGCAGCTAAGAGGCAGCAAACTGTCTACTTAATCAGGCACACACATACACACACATACACACACTAGGGGGTTACCTGTACATTTCCACAGATGCGCTGTATGTAAACACCACAACTCTGCAGTAAGGATGCACAGTATGAAGAAGTATGTCTGCTGTACGAGATCTCTACCGAACAGGAGAAGGATAGAGGGGTTTTAAATAATTATCAATCTTTTAACAAAATATTCTGAACACAAAATTCTTAAATGGTAGTAAGGGCTTACTAACAGAGACAGAGAAAGGCCTGTTAATGAGCAAGTAACCATACAATTAAAAGTATGAAAAATCCAATTTCCCCTCGCACTAAAACCTGCCAGAGGACGAGCCAGCTCTAGTTTGGGAGGGCTCTCTGAACACACCACCGCCGGTCACGGCACACCCCGTCTAGTCTGCACTGCACCTGACACACAAAGCACCCTGGCATCCGCCCAGGTGGTCTGCATCTGGGGAGTGTCTTTCCCAGGCGGGGTGGGGGTAGGGGTGGGGGTGGGGTGGTGTGGGATGGGGGGGTGCCGTGCGTGTGTTTTTTCACCCAGGCCCAGGCAGCAGGGCGGGGGCAGGGTGGTGGGGGTTGAGTGGATGTGCCACAAGGGCCTGAGTGCGGCTCCATTTCCCTGGTGTTTATCTTTGTCTGCGCGCCCAGTCAAAACACAACCGCAGATGAGTGTCTCGCAAAGCCCACAGAGCTTTTAAGTCTCACTCAGCTTTGAGTCCTTTAAGATGTGGGCAAAACTGACATCCCCACTCACCCAAGTTCCTGGAATACCTACAGTTCTGCATTTAACTGACCTTCTAACTGAAAGGGTTCACAAGCAAACTACTAGTTTGCTAATGTTAAGCCGCAACAAAATCATTTGAGTGAGATATCAAATATGGTGTCTATCAGAAGGGAAACGATTGATTGTTGACCCATTTAAAACCTCTTTCAGATCTCTTTGAGATAGTTAGGGGCCAAGACAAAGCCACGCAAGTCCTGCTGTCCTAACTAATTATGTATGAGGTCAAATGTCAAACTCCCGTTCATTATTCCAGCTTTTGCTGTTGTTGGGGGGATGCGTCTTTGTTTGGTTTGCTTGGCTGGGTTTGGCCAGAAGGAACGGGGGTCACCGTAGACACGCTGGACCCCTCACACAGCATGCGCTTTCTATTTATGGATCTGTTGTCACCGCATGCAATAATGGTCATGCGTGTGTTAATTGTCTTTGTGTATTTGTGGAGAATAGAGACCGGGCAAGAATAAGGAGGGTCTGGGGGTTATAACAGCGATGTTATATAAGTCAGGTTAAGGTGCACGGCGGGGTTATTAAGGACCAAAATCCTAGTTAACAGTAAGAAAAGGTGTCAAGGAATTTGTAATGGAGAAAAAAAAAAGCGCTAAATTCATGGCAGTATCTGTGTTGTTGTCCAACATCATGGAAGGTCTTTCCGAGTCTGAAGCACTGGAAAACCACAGGAAAAAACGGACTATGCAGTTGGGCTGCACCATAAGATCACTTAGTTGAAAAGGAATGGTCCAAGCAACCTGATCGTCTGCTGCTAAATCATTTGTTTCAGTGTAAGGGGCACAAACAAACACTGAAGCAAATGGCTGGCGTGTGTTTTACAGCTCACCCCTGACAAGCTCCAAACCACATGAACCTTTACAATCATTCAGAATGTGACCCCTGTGGTCACTGAACATTCACTTCTGCACCGACTCCCTACCTTGCCTTGGATCTCTATTATTCTAGCAGCTTCTCTAGATAGACACGCCTGGTGACTCTTACCATTTTCAAATGATTTTATGGCTTCAATAAAAAACACTTCAGAACACCGGTGAGGCACGTTAGAAGTGGTTCTAGAAGCAATAACACCTGAACTTTGACCTCTAAATGCTGTGTGTGTGTGTGTGTGTGTGTGTGTTCATATGTGTGTGTTCATGTGTGAGTGTGTGTGTGTGTGTGTGTTCATGTGTGTGTGTGTGTGCGTGTGTGTGTGTGTGTGTGTGTGTTCATGTGTGTGTGTGTGTGTTCATGTGTGTGTGTGTGTGTGTGTGTGTGTGTTCATGTGTGTGTGTGTGTGTTCATGTGTGTGTGTGTGTGTGTTCGTGTGTGTGTGTGTGTTCGTGTGTGTGTGTGTGATGTGTGTGTGTGTGTGTGTTCATCTGTGTGTTTTCCAAGCAATGCATTGCTCATTACTTATGAAGGTGAGGTGTACAATATGACAAATATGCAATTACATTAAAAAGTATATTACCCATCAAGACTACCACTCCTTATTTAAAAAGTATATTACCCATCCAGACTACCACTCCTTATTTAAAAAGTATATTACCCATCAAGACTACCACTCCTTATTTAAAAAGTATATTACCCATCAAGACTACCACTCCTTATTTAAAAAGTATATTACCCATCAAGACTACCACTCCTTATTTAAAAAGTATATTACCCATCAAGACTACCACTCCTTATTTAAAAAGTATATTACCCATCAAGACTACCACTCCTTATTTAAAAAGTATATTACCCATCAAGACTACCACTCCTTATTTAAAAACTACATTACCCATCAAGACTACCACTCCTTATGTTTCTTTTTTTTTTTTTTTTTTAAGATTTGTTTTTTGGGCTTTTTATGCTTTTAATTGACAGAGCAGTGAAGATTGTGACAGGAAATGAGAGGGAGAAGAGGTGGGGAGTGGACAGGAGAAATGGCATCGGGCCGGATTCGAACCCGTGACCTCCTTGAGCGTTAAGCCTGAATGTGGTCGGGGCTACTGTTTGAGCCACAGTGCCCCCCTGCCGTAAGTGTTTCTTACCACAAACAGATAGACACTCTCGAGACTCTTACACAAACGAACACAGGAGCATCTAAGAGCTTTTTCTCCTCGGCAGACGAGGTCTACAGAGGCCAAACACCAGGCCCTCCAGTGGGATGGAGAAGGGGCTGTGGCCAGCCGTCAGCATGAGGATGTGCTGTCCGTGAAGCAGCTTTAGTTCCAGGCCACCGAGGCTCATGTATGGATGCCATGCCTAACAAAGCCTTTCTCCCCTCCTCTCCCAGTGCCTCTGCTGTTATATAACAGAGAGTGTGTTAGCGCACATGTTTGTGGGGATATGGTGCACCCATGTGTTTCTGCTTACATCTACAGTACAGTATGACCCTAAAATGTATGTATGTGTTTGTGTGTGTGTGTTAGTGTGTGTGTGTGTGAGTGTGTTTGTGTGTGTGTATGTATGTTTTTGTGTGTGTGTGTGTGTGTATGTATGTATGTATGTATGTATGTGTGTGTGTGTGTGTGTGTGTGTGTGTGTGTGTGTGTGTGTGTGTGTGTGTGTGTATGTATGTATGTGTGTGTGTGTGTGTGTGTGTGTGTGTGTGTGTGTGTGTATGTGTGTGTGTGTGTGTGTGTGTGTGTGTGTGTGTGTGTGTGTGTGTGTGTGTGTGTGTGTGTGTGTGTGTGTATGTGTGTGTGTGTGTGTGTGTGTGTGTGTGTGTGTGTGTGTGTGTGTGTGTGTGTGTGTGTGTGTGTGTGTGTGTGTGTGTAATGCACAGGACAATGCATGTGTGTGTGTGTGTGTGTGTGTGTGTGTGTGTGTGTGTGTGTGTGTGTGTGTGTGTGTGTGTGTGTGTGTGTGTGTGTGTGTGTGTGTGTGTGTGTAATGCACAGGACAATGCATGTGTGTCCGGGGGGCCGGCAGCGATGCAGGACTAAATGAAAGGGGTGGACTCGAGCTGAAAGGGTGGCCCAGGCATGGCATCAGCTGCCTGCTGCTGTTACTATGCAGACACAGGCCAGGCATGGCCGCTTTCAGCCTCCAGCCATGGCCTCGCCTTCCTCAGCGCTGCATGACAAATACGCGCGTGTGTGTGTGTGTGTGTGTGTGTGTGTGTGTGTGTGTGTGTGTGTGATTGTGGAGGTAGTGTGTGTGTGTGTGTGTTTCTGATAGTGGAGGTTGTGTGTGTGTGTGTGTGTGTGTGTGTGATTATGGAGGTAGTGTGTGTGTGTGTGTGTGTGTGTGTGTGATTATGGAGGTCGTGTGTGTGTGTGTGTGTGTGTGTGTGTGTGTGTGTGTGTGTGTGTGTGTGTGTGTGTGTGTGTGTGTGTGTGTGATTGATTGTGGAGGTAGTGTGTGTGTGTGATTGTGGAGGCATAGTGTGCGATCTCTGGGGGGAAAAACTGATTTGACAAGCAGCTTGAGAGGTTAGTAAAGCTCCAGTGGACTCAGAGGTTTGCTCCATAGTCCTTTAGTCCAAACGTATATTGAAGGGGCCGGCTTCCTTTTCGGAGAGAGCGCAAATCTGTCCGTCGTCTTGCATGAAGGATTCTCTCCCTCACCCAGAAAAAAAAGTGCCTCTTCCCATCCCAAAAGAGGTGAGAAGAGATGCGTAACACTTTTCGGAAAGGAAGAGAAGAGATGCGTAACACTTTTCGGAAAGGAAGAGAAGAGATGCGTAACACTTTTCGCAAAGGAAGAGAAGAGATGCGTAACACTTTTCAGAAAGGCGTCTCGCCACTCACACACTCGCTCGCCTAATTAGAGAGCTGCGAGACCCGGCGTGAGCTAGGAGACACCTTCTCTAATTACAGGGAACCAGGAGCAGGTCGCCTAATCACTCCCCCTACACCGGCTCTCCATCAGTGGGTGTGGGAGATCACAGCCCCCCTGGGAAGGGAGTGCCTCGTCGGGCAGCCTCAGCTGAGGGTTGTGGTCTTGGAGGTAAGGGAGAGCCAGAGAAAGATGTACCTACACCACCCCCGACAACATTCCTGTGCAAGTATTCCAACAGACACATTTTGGTTGTGCTGCCATGTCCATTTGTGGTGCGGAGGAAAATGTTATCCCCAGCCTCAGACTAGGTAGAGGAGGAGCTACATTAAGGGACGAAACACCCATCAACAAAGTTTTAGATAACTTATGATGGGGGATAATGTCTACAGAGATGGGACTGCTTATGTCAATGTCACAAAAGTCTACAATTAAGTCGATACCAACAATGCATATATCACTTTCTTTCTGCACCCACTGGGTATGTGGGTGTTGGCCATTTGTGCTGGTGATAGCTCAGCAGATGTCAGCATGAAAGTGAGACTCTCTAAAGGTTTTCACTTTCGTCTTTATCGCCACAAAGACATACCTTTGGCTCATTTGTCGTTTGTAATATTTGGGAACAATTTAGCTTTTCTATAATAATGTGGTCTGCATCCAAGGCACAAGCTTTGTGTCAGTGTGTGTGTGTGTCTGTGTGTGTGTATGTGTGTCGTCTGTTAGTGGGGGTTGAGCTTCTTAATACTTCCCAACAGACGAAGTGACAATAAAGGGTCATTAGAAGATAAGGATCATTTACAACTAGGTGTCAAATGGCCTGGGGTTTTTAACATCTTAAGGCAACGAGTCTGGTCGTCACCAAAAATGTTTTGAACATAATACTGTATATAATACTGCAAGAAGGGTTTGCAGATACAACTAGAATGCGTTTCGTGAACGAACTGCAAGAGTGTGCTTGCTCTGTGTCAGTGAAGCACAGGTGCAAGCCAGTTTAATGACCCTATTATGATGTCATAATGGCAGAGTTCTGAAAAAAAAGGTGATGGAAAAAGAGGAATAAAAAAGGAGTGGCAAGGAGTACCGCCACGAAAAGTCATAGCAGGTTGCACCGGATCGGGCCGGACGTTTCGGTGTTCGAACGGCGTCTGTACCTCGAACGGGCGAGGAGTAGTTAGCGTTACAAAAAACGGGGAGAATAAAGAACACTTGACAACAACAATACTGTGCTTCCCTTCAGGCAAGCACACTAACTACAATATTTTTCACTAGTTCATGAAGCTGGAAGGCCTGCATACAGATCACAGAGAGATCTGTCTGGTAAAGAAAACTGCCCAGACTGCAAAGAGCAGATCTACGGACAAATCCCTGCTTTCTTTGGTTGCAAATAGCTGAAACTGAAACAACAACAACAATTTCATACTTGAACAGAAGCTGGAATGCCACTGTTATACTGTCTGACACAGTATAGATACAGTAGTTCTCAAGAGCACACTTTCTCTCCCTGTTGTGTGTGTGTGTGTGTGTGTGTGTGTGTGTGTGTGTGTGTGTGTGTGTGTGTCTATTTGTTGTCTGGTCTCAAGAAAGCAGAGTCACTGTGACCCCCCCCCCCCCCCCCCCTACCTTTCTCTTTGTGTAGAAAAGGAGACTACAACCAGTTACACAGACGGGATTCTCTGCAGCTAAGATCAATGGTGATCTTCAAACAATCAGACCATTCTTCCTCTTATGAGCCTGAATAACAGGGAGATTAGTTGCCCCTGGGCATTCCTTCACCTGGCTGACCTTTTAAGGAAGCCACAACCAGTGATTTGGATGTGTATACATACATGTCAGAGAAGGTTAGTTTGGACTGAACTTTGCTAACAATGCGTGTACTTAGCCCCTGAGGGACTCTTGCTCCTATTGAAAGATGAGAGGAGGCTACGCTACGCTACTCTCTTCAAAGGTGGAATGGCCTAGAAGCCTCTAGTGATGCAGACCATATGTTTATATTGCCTGTATAGAACATTATGTGTGTGTGTGTGTGTGTGTGTGTGTGTGTGTGTGTGTGTGGGGGGGGTCCTATTGGTAGTTATCACAAGCAATGCTTTCACTTCATAAAGAAACACAAGGTGGCCATAGTTCCGCCGTGGTCCTGAACTGTTGCAGCTAGTCTGGTGTTGTGCTGTGTTGCGTTACATTGTGCTGTGTTGCATCTGTGGTGAGGGGATACAGCCTCTGCCTCACCGGCTTGCCTTGCCTACTCAAAGGGGACTAAAGAGCTCCCTGTGACAAACTTTCTAGCTGAGCTGGGTCTGAGTACACCCTCTGCCACCGAACGCTTTCAAGGCAAGAGAGAGGTGCCGGGCATGGCTCCGGATAGGTATTCGACGGAGGAGTTTGACTTTGACTTACTGAACAAGGTAGGAGGAGGCTCGGCCACGGAGGACTGATTGGAAGTGTTTTTGGAAGTGTTTTTGGAAGTGTTTTCAGCAAACAGTTTGACCAGCTGCTAATAAACACTCACTAGGAAAAAAAAAAAGCGCTTACTCCCGAGTGTGCACTTGTGTGACCTACATGGCTTAATCTTTTTTGGTCAAATCCTTCTACTTGTGTCACTCGTGAAATGTGGAGGGGTTCAAAACATGTCAGATCAGATCAGTGAAAATGAAATGCCATAATCACCCAGAATATCCCCTCCAATTGCATTGGACTTGAGGTCAGAGTATGTCTCTCAGCCCAGCAAAGCTTCATCTCGCTTTAACTCAAAGCACAGAGGGGAAAACCCTTCTGGTCTCAAATCCAGCCATCAACCACTGTCCCAGCACCGGATTTGTAGAACATGGCATCCTCACATCCTCTTACAATTAAAGTAAGACTGCACTGTGATCACTCCCTCTTGACTGACCATGATCCAACTGCTGGAGCTGCTGCCTCACTGGAGAATGGAGCTTATGCTGAAATATTTCGAGTCGTGTATTTGTGCCAACCTCCAGTCAATGCTGATATTACACAGAGATAGGGAAAAGGGGAGCGAGACAGAGTGACAGAAAATATACAGACAGAGAAGGGGTGTCTTTAATTTACTGCGTGTTAAATTAATATCTCTAGAACATCCATTTAACAAACACAGCCTGCAATGCTACACCCATTCTGAGCGCGCTGTCAGTGAGCGATCTTGCACGCTCCCTCAGCTATATTTCAGACATACCTCCATATTTTTTCACGTGATGTATGAAGAAATATACACTAGCCCTTGTTCAGCGATTGATTCTCAATTATTAGATGTAATGTTATCAACACAATGCCTGCTACATATCCATATTCTCTTTTCAATTTGCCAGCACATATTTTTTTCCTGTACAGTTTTACCACGCGCTGTTCGGCGGTGGAGTCACAAGGCCACTTTACGCTGGGTAGGCTGGCGCCAACAAAATCTGTGAAAATCGGGATTTAACCTTTCCCTTCGTAGGACATGGTCAAATAAAGCGGTAATGTCTTCAAACAATCTGCCCTTTGTATTTACTGAATCGACTAGCAATTGTTTTTTGTGTGTTTTTTTTTTTTTTTTACTGCAATGGTCCTTCACATCCGAATATATATAATTACTGCCGTGGTGTGCGTTCCAGCCCATACAGTAGTTGCGCTTGGTCTGTCTGAGGGGAGCGGCAGAACCGAACGCCCAGATTGGATAAAAAAAGATCCCTGACCATCGCTTCAGGCCCCGTACCTGCAGTGATAGCCCTTGCATTCGCCCATCTTAATCAGCATGGAGTGATGTGAATGCCGGAGACATTGCCCCTCTCCACTGCAGCCTACACGCCCATCTCCCACCTACCGCTGATTGCTTGTAACATTGAAGTGAACGCATCCCTATAACAGCACTGGCTTCTTGATATACACACGCCGTTAAGCAATGTGTTGCCCGTGTGTGATTTGTGGGATCGGAAAATGGCAGATAACTAGCGATGAGCAGGTGTGCGCATACACCCGTGCGATACATTGTAATTCCAACTATGTCCCTTCTATTACGCTGGTGAACTTGAGCGCATACAATGAGTTATTTGTTTTTACACATACTGTTACCTACCTTAACCTGCAAGGAGGAAATATCAAGACAGGATGAAGAAGAAGGATGGGTACTTACGCACTGGCTCCTGTTTCGGATCCAACGCGCCAGCAGTTTGTTGGATCTTGCCTATTTTATTTTGTAGAACCCAAACCCGTTGATTCGTGGACATGATCTCGTTCTCCAGCTCCTCAAATAAGGAACAGGCATGTTTGGCCAGGTCGGAAAGCTGCCGCAAGGTCCGAGAAAGAGCAACATTGTTGATTGAACACAAATCCTCGAATAGCAAGCCCTCATCATTGGGAATTGGATGCCTACACAGCAGCGGCGGCTCCACGATCCGTTTCGCAAATGGCATTTTGAGTGTAGGCAAAAAATATGATATCCGGTTTAAAAAAGAAAAGGAAAAAGAAAAAGGAACCAAATCCAAAAAGAAAAGTCCAGAAGGTTCCCCGGTTCCTCTTCAATCACGAATTCCCGAATTCTCCTTGCGAGCCTCCATCGTTTCTCTGACAGGGATCACACGCTGAGCGCGTAACGCAGCTTCCCCACAGATATCTGTGCTGCTCCTCGTATCATCAGATGCCTTGCCGTGGTATTTTTTCCCAGCGCTTAAAGTTGAGGTGGAATGGGGTTTTAAAAAGGGGGAATCGTAAAACCCGGAATGGATGGCTATGAACACGCTCGGATCTGGAACGCTACCTCGGTCATTTTTGTGGATTGGCTTAGTCAGTGCATTACACAAGGCTACGTTAGCAAAGGGAGTGGCAGATAAGATTTCATTCAAAATATCAACAGTGAAGTCAGTCGGTAATATCTGACTGGTTACCAAAACGTCCTTGTTAATATGGAATATTATATAGGATTATGCCTATAGGTTAGTTAGAGTTCTATGGTTCTGAGTGGTTCAAGTGGCTAATTTCAGTTTAAGGTGTGTGAAATAAATTCGTAAAGCTATATCTATTGACAAACGCTATAGGCTATTGTAATGAAATGTCGGGACCAAGGCGCATTTACTGAATGAGAGGCGCTCACAATCGCTGATTGAGTATTTCTCTAAATCCCAGCTACTGTTGTCAGTATCAGGACTGACAGCACTAAGCTCTTCCTATGCAGTGACTAATGCCTGCACTGGAACTGCAAAGGTTGCAGACTTAACTGGATCTCGTCACTGTCTGTCTTTGTTCAAGAGCAGTTTTGTTCATTTTGAGAATAGTTTTTCTTTTAGGCTACCTGAGGAAAAAATAGTTGTTTGCTGCATGGGCCCAAATTATTTTCAATTATTTACTGACTGTGGCCGGTTAAATACATTCCGGCATTGCGTCCATTTATATGAAAATCAGCTAAAACAGCAAAAAAGTAATGAAAATCATTACTGGAAAAGCAAAGTTTGATGCCGTTTTACATAGAGATAAGGTGCGCCATCTTGTGGTATAACACGGATATGAAATCAAGAGGGCTGTGTTTAAAATAGGCTGTTTTACTGGCACATTTCCAGAAATCCTTTGAATCGTGGTGAAAAATAGACCAATCAAAAAAAAAAGTATAGAGCATGTTGAGGGCATTGCTAGAGTAAATCGTCTACAAGGTAGGCCTACTCGATGCAAAATGTCCTTTGCAGGAGCTGTGGTAGGTATGTTGACACATGAATATCGCCTTCCCACAAATAGACTGAGCGAGAGAGAGTTTAGTGAGAGTATAAAGGCTAACGCCCCCTGGCGGCGACGTTCGATGGCGAGTCACCCCATTACCCTGCTTATAGGAAGTAGTTCGCTTATAAAGATGCTGATTCAATGGTATAGTAGTATCGATCTAGCCATTGTATATTTGAATTGAACGCACTGAAACTATGTGTTTCTGCCATTTTTCTGCGTTTGCCGTTTTGATGGATGTTCCAAAACACGAGGTGCATTCCATAACTGAACTGAGAACTAAGAATTAGGCTATTCTGACAGATAGGCCTGTCATAGTTGTTGTTTTCTACTTATTTCTATGGGAAAAAATGTAATGGATTATTTTTAATAATGTGCATGTCTACATATTTGTAAATACAAGTACATTTGTATGTTATCTTACATTGCCCTAGCAAGTAGACAGAGTGAATTAACAAGACTCTTGACACACATGTTGTAAAATCAAATGATGTGTTATCTTTGTTTATCATAGGTACAAACATAGACATCAGAGCAATATATTAAGTTTAATACATTACATACTGTATAGCTCAGCATTAAGAAATCAAGTTATGAATAAATTATACTTTTCAATATTTGTGTGTTGTGAGTTGTGTGTTACACTGAGAGTGTTTATGTTACACTGTGTTATATTTTACATATCTTTGCATTTTTTCATAAACAATATACAAACAAATTAAATGTCATTTAAAATCTCTTACAAGGTACATTTCATGTTGGGTCTTGCACAGATCTCAGTGACTTTTCAGACCGGATGTTTCTCAGATAAGCGTCTCAACCATACAGGATGCTGTGGTTACTGTAACTGGGACAGGTACCAGGGTGAAAACCACTTGGTGACTTCTGCCCAGAGGTGACACTCGTAAACTGACATACAAATGTGTGTATGTGACCACAAAGAGTTTAGAGGCTATGCAGCTGCTTGATGTAGGTTACAACTTCAGGCAGAGTCTTTGTCATTGCACCGGAAACGTCTGAGTATCCGTGGTGACAGCCGAGTGGTTTGATCTTTATGTGAAAGAGAAAGGGTCTCACGTTCTCAGAGTATTTACTCTATAAAAAACTCAAATTGAATGCACATTTGTATACATCCTTATTGTAGGACAATAAGATCATATTCAAGTAACTGGCCCCAGTAACAATCAAAGCTTTGTCTGTTCACTTCTTGGAAAGTGTGTTATCAAGAATTAAAAGAAAGGAAAAGCGAGTGACAGTTCTCTGGAACCAGCCATCTGGTCAACACCGGATACTGAGAAAGTGACATTATATCTGAGCCATGCTCAGAGTCTGGAGGAGGCATGTTCATGGGTGTGACATGTTCAGATGAATAAGAACAACTTTGGAGAATTTAATTTAACAAACATGAAACTTCCTGTTACATTTCTCTGAATATCCTGTTGGTATTTACTAATCACTCTAATATTTATTTATAATTTAGTGAGAGTAATAATAAAGTAACAACCTAATTAAGTCATGATGTGTCTGATCATGTATGTTGACACTTTTGGAAGGACCTGAGTCTCCTGAAGTGCACTGGTGAGTGATAAGCAAGCCTTAAATCTAACTACACTGGTTTTGCAGTCATAATCTTTATTGAGAACATAGTGTAATATGATTACTATCTTGTGTGATTCATTTACATAAGTCCGTCTCATTTGGTTATTTTGTCCCTCTACAAATACACATTCTAAAACCATCATAACGTGTCTCATTGCCATATTTAGGCCCACACCCTCTAGCAGTGACCTTCAGTTTCAGTTCAGTTATTCAATGCATTTCTTAATCTAGAATGTTCCAGAGACCTCTATTCAATTGGATCTAATAAACTAATTAAGATATATCAAGCATATTGAAGAATATTATTACCTTTCCTTTTATTTTCCCTTTATTTTTCTTCTTTATTATTCCACCCATATTGGAGGATAATGGAGGATAAAAAGAGAAAAGAAAACAATTGTTTTAATGTAATCCTCATAAACAATGCCATTCATTTTAGCTACACCTGTCACATCAGGAATATAACATACGTTTGAAAGTTGTGAAATCATAAGTTTCTAATTGTTTTCCGACCTTTGCCATTGATTATGACCACTCTAAAGTAACTATTAAATGTGTTAGGCTAGGAATTTGTTCAGCAACATGAAACAATTACAAGACTTTAAAAATAGAGCCAATAAACCACAGATTTGAACAGTGCCACCCAGTGGCTTGGAGCTGTAAAATGAGGCTGAAGGTGATGAACTGTGGCAGCCCCAATATTGAATCGTGTGAACTCGTGGCAGCTTGTAAAGTGGTAGGGGGTGGGTGGGGGATTAAGTAGGTGGTTGGGGCTTATTAACTATCACACTTTCCCATTGAATCATCATTCTCATGTTCCCACCAAACCCAACCAAGAAGTGTGCACTGGCTGGAAATACCCTGACTCACGTAACAGAGTGGAAATATGTGGCTGAAGAAAACATTTGATTTGTTGGAAAACACTACACTACACTACACTACAACCAAGCTGTGTGACACTCAAGCCCAAAGGAGAATGGGAATAAGAATTGAAACAAATGAACATAAATATGACTAAATGTAAAATGTAAATAAATATAGCAGGGAGAAAACTGTTAGTCCCCTGAGCACATTACCAACCTCTCTTCTCTTCTGAACATTTCAATAGTGATATTGTAAGGCTAAATCACTGCTGTGTGACTTTTCAACCAGGTGACAAGGCTGTGTGACTCGTCAAGGTGTGGGCATGGCTGTCAGAGCTATACCTTGCAGCATGGAAACAGGGAAAAAGACTCTGCTATCTTAAGATTGTAATTGCTGCACCCTTTTATGATGTTATAATCCTTTATATGGCCCCCTGTGTGCAGAGATTCCATTCCTGTACAAAGCACGCACAACTCTAGAATTGTTTTGACAATTTTCTGAGTACCATATATCACAGGTTTACCAGCTCGCTAACGAATACTGGCCAGGCTGAGGTTTGGGTTTCAGGTTGTTGTAAGCAGCCAGGCTCCTTAGACAGGCTATATACAGAAAGCTATAACAGTGTGTGTCCCATAAGGAAAGTACTCTCTAGTGGAGTGTTCTCCATTCACAAAGAGTGCTGCGTCTTTATGACTGAGTGTGACTTTGGCCAAGGGTCAAAGTGGTGGAGGGCCACTGATAAAACCATGGACTGGGAACACTGCCTCCCTCACTATACGCGTGTGGATGTGTCTCGGTAGGATGTCTGTGAGGTGTCTGTTGGTTTTGGCCGTGGCCGGTGTGGCCAGTGTGGGGGCCCAGTCTGAACTGGAGCAGAGGGCCGCCGCGTTCCTGAAGAGATTCGATGTGAATGCCACGGAGCTGATGTACCAGTACTCACTGGCCTCCTGGGAGTATAACACAAATATCACAGATGAGAACTCACAGAAGCTGGTGAGTGTGGAAGGCGTCTGAGAGTCATGGCAGTGACATGGCAGGGCAGAATTTAAATAGGGGTGATTGGGACTGATGATGTCATTGATTTGCACACCAAATTCACTTAATATTCTATTCTACACATATTCACTAAATACTAATATGTCTTTTTTTTAACTCTTGGAACGGAATGGAACCCAGTTCTATACCTGTATGCCATACTCAAATGTTGTCTTTGTCTTCAGTCTGAACAGGGGGCGATCTGGGGTGCTTATTACAGTACGGTCTCAGAAGAAGCTCAGACCTTCCCCATCGATCAGATCGCTGATCTGGAGATTAAACTGCAGCTCATGACACTTCAAGACAAAGGCTCAGGAGCGCTGGACGCGGACAAGGGAGCGCACGTGAGTTCAGTGTTATGTTAGTCATTTGTGTGAGTCTTAAGGGCTGGAAGTAGCATTAGCACAAGTCCAGATGAAAAAAGCATAAAATCTTTCACTGATATTTCAGCGCTAAAGACCTTTCGGTTATCTGACTGTTGTTCAAGCAAATACTGTATGTCTACAAAAGATATAAGGTACATGACTTTTCCGATTTCTCATGACTATTAAGTACAAAACTTCTTTATTTTCGTTTTGTCTCCTCACAGCTGGGCAAGGTGATGAGTGAGATGAGCACCCTATACAGCACAGCGACGGTGTGCAAAGTGGACGACCCCTTTGACTGCCAGACTCTAGAGCCAGGTAAACACCCTATACAACACAGCTCTGGGGATTATGACTGTTGGTGTGGGTCCTGTACAAAGGTCAGGATGAATGTTGTGTATTTATCAGTTGTGCCTGGTAATAAGGAAGACATAAGTATACCAACATGTGTTATAGGGTTAGTTAACTTTTTTCTCAGCAGGGTTTGCCATAGGTCAACACTTTAGAAAACCTGACTCTACAGTTTACTGCAATGCATAGATAATGCCTTCTTGAGGCACAGACAATCTGTCCTGAAAGCCTCCATTGGGAGGAATACTTGCTGAACATCAGTGACATTTTCCTGCCGCAGGCCTGGAGCACGTGATGGCCAACAGCAGAGACTACTATGAGCGACTGCACGTGTGGGAGGGCTGGAGAGTGGAGGTGGGGAAGAAGATGAGACCCCTGTATGAGGACTACGCTGACCTGAAGAACGAGGCCGCCAAACTCAACGGTACCACCTGCTGAGTCAGCTGAGTTCAGCCATAAAGACAGATAGAGAGATACTAAGTCCTGATCCACCATGGCTGAAATGAGTCATTACTGTACCTAAGTCCAGTGCGGTCTTTAAAGATGAAAGTGGTCAAATAGTGCATGTTGTTCTCCACACAACAGACTCCACTGCAAAGAACAGATATCTACACTGAAGTATAAACTAATGTATATATAAGTACATAGTATAGTGTATATATAAGTTTAAACATGATCTTCATGCAGACTGGTTAAAAAAATCCTAAACACCTAAACAGTACCTCACCAGAGTTTAAATATGTAATTGAATCGTATCTGCATTTCTGACTATAACACATGTCTAAGTAGGCATATATCCAGAAACTGTACTCACGATTATACTCAATGTGGTCTTTAAGCACGGAACATAATATTGCCTTTGACATTATCAAAGGTTTCAAGGACTATGGTGATTACTGGAGATGGAACTATGAAACCATTGAGGATGGCAAGTATGGATATACTCGGGACGAGCTCATGGATGATGTCCGTCAAATTTACAAAGAGGTTGGTGCTGTGGATATTCTTTAGTAGAGGAATAAAGACGAAGTACAGAAGGAAAGAAAATCATTATTGCAGATGTTCGTGTGCTAGGTCTTTCAATCTCTTTTCAGAGCTCTTCTAGATCTTACCCTTGTACACTGAACTGGTTTCCTTTATGTTCTAGATCTTACCCTTGTACACTGAACTGGTTTCCTTTATGTTCTAGATCTTACCCTTGTACACTGAACTGGTTTCCTCTATGTTATAGATCTTACCCTTGTACACTGAACTGGTTTCCTTTATGTTCTAGATCTTACCCTTGTACACTGAACTGGTTTCCTCTATGTTATAGATCTTACCCTTGTACACTGAACTGGTTTCCTCTATGTTCTAGATCTTACCCTTGTACACTGAACTGCACGCATACGTGAGATCCAGACTCCAGCAGACCTACCCTGGCCATATCAGCTCAGAGGGAGGACTCCCGGCACATCTTCTGGGTAAGTGTGGAGCAAAACAGGTCCCGTGCTAGTGCAGCTGCAGTGTTGAATTTAACGCTCTATCTAAATGTTTGTCATTTACATCAGTAACATGAGCCACCATAAATATCCATCAACTTTTGATGGACCACAGTTTTACAAAAGACATCATTTTACAAAACACATCATCGCAACAGCTGATTTACAAAATATGGTGAACTTCCAGGTGATATGTGGGGAAGGTTTTGGACAAATTTGTACCCCCTCTCTGTCCCTTACCCTGGGAAGACTGATATTGATGTCAGTAAGGAAATGGTTGATCAGGTACTACACTTCAACTCATAGTATGTGTATCATTCAGTGCCAATTAAAGGTTTTATCACCTTACAGTATGTGTAACATTCAGTGCCAATTAAAGGTTTAATCACCTTACAGTATGTGTAACATTCAGTGCCAATTAAAGGTTTAATCACCTAACTACTGCATCTCCCTCTGATCTGGGATTTGGTAATATGACGTTTGTTGGAGGTGGGGGTGTGGGGTGGTGGAATCAATCATCCGTGTCCTTGACTCTTTTTCTCTGATTATGTCTTGAATGTCCAGGAATGGACTGTTGACAGGATGTTCAAAGAGGCGGAGAAGTTTTTCATGTCAGTTAAACTTTACAAAATGTTTGACAACTTCTGGAACGACTCAATGCTTGTAAGACCAGAGGATGGTCGAAGTGTGGTGTGCCACCCAACAGCATGGGACATGGGCAATCGAAAGGACTTCAGGTGCAGTTTTGTTCTCCCTGTGCTGAATGAACGTGTGGTTTATACTTTGTTCTGCTTTTTTGACCTAGCTCTAATTTCTGCTTTAACACTACCCACATCCTCTCCTCTCTTTCTTTACCTCTACTCATCTTTTTTTCTTTTCATCACCTCTTCTTTTGTTCCCTCTCTATCTCACTTCTATTTTTTCACACCTCCACCTTCCCTTTTCTAACCTCTTTTGTCTTCTTTTGTCTTCTATCTTTTGTTCTTGCAGAATCAAAATGTGCAGCAAGGTCAACATGGATGACTTCCTGACTGTCCACCATGAGATGGGCCACAACCAATACCAGATGGCCTACCGTAACCTCTCATATCCCCTGCGTGACGGTGCCAATGAAGGCTTCCATGAGGCAGTGGGAGAGATAATGTCCCTGTCTGCAGCAACCCCATCACACCTGCAGGCCTTAGGCCTTCTGATGGCAGACTTCAAAGAGGACAACGGTTAAGTACAAGATCTTTTATGATGAATACTGGTGATAAATATAACAGCCCCTCTAAGACTCAGACCTTGAAGTAAGCAGACCTCAAAAAACGTTTCTCAGTCAAAGGTCAACTCAAGTCCCTAGAAAATCCCCATCTCACACTAATTCTTCGCATAAGCCTTATTGCTTTCACCACAAAACTAACATTTCTCTTTAGATTTTGTTCTGCTAAATTAGACCACACAATCAAACCTCTCTCTCTTCCTTTCCCTCTCTCTCTCTCTCTCTCTCGCTCTCTCTCTCTCTCTCTCTCTCTCTCTCTCTCTCTCTCTCTCTCTCTCTCTCTCTCTCTCTCTTAATTTCAATATGATGGTTCCCTTTTGAGTTCCGTTGTGTATGTGCGTCACACCATCACAGTATGACACATACTATAAGAGTGTTACTGTAAGGGTTGTACATGGTCAAGGTGTGTGGTAAAGCACAGTGTTATCACACAGGTCAGATTGCAGGCTATTTTGATTCGAAATATCACATCTGAAGAATAATTGTTTTTGCTTCTGTAGAGACCGAGATCAACTTCTTGATGAAGCAGGCCCTGACCATTGTAGCCACCTTGCCTTTTACCTACATGCTGGAGGAGTGGAGATGGCAGGTGTTCCAAGGGACAGTCCCAAAAGAGGAGTGGATGCTACAGTGGTGGAGGATGAAGTGAGCCGTCTTTCTCCCTCTTCATCTGTCCCAATTTATCTCTGAATTCAACCTCCATGTCCACCACTAATACTTACACCTGCACTTTATATTTTTCATTTCTATCTACACTTCCTACCTCAATTGCTGCTAGTCCCAATTCTGTTCATATTTTATACCTAACTCTTACTGTATATATCTTATTTATTCACTTATTTCACTTTACATATGCACATACTCTGCACTTTTATTGCTATTTTGCACTTCTGGTTGGATGCTTAACTGCATTTCGTTGTCTCAGTACTTGTACTCTGTGTGCAATGTCAATAAAGTTGAATCTAATCTAATCTTATTTCCCACACAAATATTCACATAGGTTCCTTCATTTCTCCGTTGACTTACATGTTCTTTCTATTCTAACATTCGATATAAAACAGTTTGATGACTCGGAATGCCTTTGATATATACAGTAACTTACTCAGTGAACTTCTTGATTGACTCACAAGCTGTTGTGTGCGTGAAACAGAAATATACATGGGCAAATATTCAGAGCCCAGGAAGTCACTGATTGCTCACAGTGTCTGACATAGGTTGATCCTCTGTGGTAACATGACCTTCTCTACTCTCTCCATCTCACAGGAGAGAAATGGTTGGGGTTGTTGAGCCTATCCCCAGGGATGAGTCATACTGTGACCCCCCCGCTTTGTTCCACGTCTCTGGAGACTACTCCTTCATCCGGTGACGTAGAAGTTCTTCACGAGGGATAACAAAAATAATGGCGGAAATGCCTAATCTCTTCCAATATTGCAGTATAAAGTTGTTTGGATGCTAACAGTGTTTGGATGCTAACAGTGTTCATGATCTTGATTTCCTGTAAGTTAGATACTTCACCAGGACCATATATCAGTTCCAGTTCCAGGCTGCTCTTTGCAAAGCTGCAGGACACATCGGGCCTTTATTTAAGTGTGACATCACTAATTCAACTGATGCAGGCGACAAACTTAGGTACTTACGTAGGACATGACCCAGATCTTAATTTGCCATGAGGCGGGATCATTTTTTGTAGAATTTCTTTCTGTCTCGATATCATAATCAATTAGTTCAAAAGAGAGCGTTGTGAAATTACTGAATTATCAGAGGAAAATAACACCAGTACAAATACACACACACATAGAAAAACCTGTGTGAAAGCAGAGCCCTTCACCAAATTGAACTTGCTTAAAGGGCTATGCTGGAGCTGGGGAGATCCAAGTCTTGGACCAGAGCTTTGGAACAAGTTTCTGGAGAAACCAGAATGAATTCCCAGCCCCTTCTGGACTACTTCAAAGACCTCCATGAGTGGCTCAAGAAAGACAATGATGCTAACAACAGAAAACGAGGATGGGACCACAACATTGACCCCTGTGAGTGCAAGGTTTGACCCGTACGAATTTACACATGGGAAATACCTACAGTGTTTTCTAGACACTACTGAGCTTTTGAAACAAAAACGAGGACTAATAATTGTCTTCCTGACTTTCCAGATTCTGAGAATGCCTTCAAAGTGAGGTTGAGTTTGAAAACTGCTTTGGGGGACCAGGCTGTAAGTCAACAAGGCTGAATTCAATTTACAGGAAAAACACATCACTAGCTCTATGAATTGACACTGCTAATAAAAACACATCACTAGCTCTATGAATTGACACTGCTAATAAAAACACATCACTAGCTCTATGTACTAGCTCTATGACACCATTTACTTGCTCCCCAGTATGCCTGGAACGCAGATGAGATGTTCTTTTTCAAGACGACCATGGCCTATGCAATGAGACGGTACTACTCAGAGAAGAAGGGCGAGTTGCTCAAGTTTGTGTGAGTATTTCAAAATTACATTCAAACTGCAAAATGACGTCAGGAAGATACCATTGTGTTCTTAATCCATATCAGTACTATGCATTTTAGTCATTTTACCTTTCAATTAAAATGCAGTATTCACAGGGGTTGTCAGTTGAAAGCCAGCTATTAAACTGTTCCTTACAAGTCACATCAATGGTATTTTTCTCAAAGGAAGTGGCTTATTCCACATCCTATACAAAACACTTCTACTTATTACATCTTGGAAAATGGTTGTTACAAGCAAGACCACAGAAGTACCGGTTTGCTTTGCTTTCATTTAGCTTTATGAAATGTTGTTTTTGATCAATTATTGCAGTTGTTTCCAGGCTGACAACCTTATTTCCTCTTTGTAATGTTCAGGACAGACAACGTGCACACATACAAAGAGACACAAAGAGTGTCTTTCTACTTTGTTGTGACGCATCCCACTGACTCAGCTAAGATCATTCAGAAATCCGAGGTGGAAGCTGCTATACGGTGAGATTACACGCACACTCAGCTTTACAGTGTATAGCCACTCACACAACCCATTCATTTAGACGCCACAACCACAACAGAAGAAAACACGAGATAACTTCGATATTCTCACATGCGTCAGTGGCCAACCCACAAAATGACGTGTGTAGGTTCACCTCAACAGTGGGAAGAAGAGGAATAACAGTGCTAAAAAAAGAGCAGCAAATCTTCTACAGAGTAGCAACTTCAAGAGGCATCGTAGAGGTTTTGTCAAAGACCAGCAACCCGAGTAGCTAACAGCCAACAGACTTGACTTGCAAACATAGCTTGCTAACAAATGTATTTTCCCTGTTGAGAAAAAAAATAGAAACCATCACAGATATTCTAACGGATCCCACTACGAATAGCCTACTCTAACCAGCTAGAGCAATTTGGGACGCATTCCATTGCGATTTAACCGTTTGGATAGGCTCCCATTACATTCCCATTCATTGGAATGTAAATGAATCTAAATTGTATCCACTAGATTTATGGACATTACCAACCATTATTTCATGCTCCCATTAATACAACTCAAATGTCTGTGATGTTTTTAGCAGGGCTGACAGCATATTTGGTGTATATTTTGGCGTACGCTGCAAAAGTTGTTCTTAAATTTTTATGGGGTTTCTGACTCAGAGCACAAAACTTGTAAGTGAATAGCCTGGGCCACTAGGGGGAAGGGCGGGTGTGTACATCTCCCCTTCACATGACCGTGGGCCATGGGCGCAGATAGCACTGGGGACGGGGGTCATGTCCCCCTCAGATTCATAGTGACCCCGATCCGTCCCCCCCCCAGTTTAAAAATCCCAACTGCACCGCTGCCGCAGGCCACCCCTTTCCCTAAACCATCAATGAATTTCAAGATCTTATACAACCCTTAAAAAGGTTTTTTTAAAAAGACACGCTATGTTGCATAAGTAAAAGGATTTACAAATCTTCAAATATCCATCGAGCCTGGGTTTATATAATGGTGTGATCTTCCCTGATACTTCTTCGTGTCATGTGATGTACTCTGGTCTTCTCTTCCAGCCTGTCCAGAGGTCGCTTCAACAGCGCCTTCCAGCTTAGCGATGACACCCTTGAGTTTGAGGGTCTCCTGGCCACGCTGGCCCCCCCAACTGAGCAGCCTTTTACGGTCTGGCTGGTGGTGTTTGGGGTGGTCATGGGTGTGGCGGTCCTACTGGGGATTTACCTCATCACCATGGGCTTTGTGGACAGGCGAAGGTAAGAGTTGTGCTTTTTGTACTTTTCACAACTTACTAGAGCTGCGTGAAACGTGTGGGTATATAAACACAATGAAATTGAGCATGTTTTTGACAGCTATAATAGCCATAGTGCTGTTACTCTTGAAAAACTGTCCACATGTTGTAGTGGTTCCTGTTCAATAGAGCAGTCTCTTGTGCATTGTTACTTACATAATATCGAAACTCATATCTACTGAGAACGTATCTTTCTAACAAAGCATGGATGGTCATTTGCATACATTCTGAGCTTCAGGGGCTGGAAACTGAGTATACTGTAACATCTCCAACCCAAAGACTTATGCTGTTGAAAGCGTTCAGGTTTAGTGCAATTCAGTGGACCAAAGATGATAAAGACTTCTTATGTTCGTACACACGGTTACAGCACATAACATCAAGAGTAATGATATACTGCAGATGAACTCTAAGCAGTCACTCTAGCATCACTCAATTAAGCAAATAAAGCATCAAATGTGCCAATTACACAATTTCAATGGCATGTACTGTATGTATTATCTGTTTCATCTAGGAAATCTAAGCGAGCAGAAGAGGAAAACCCAGTTACTAACCCCTATGACAATACACATGAACATGCAGATGGAATCTCAAATAAAGGATTTGAGAGAGACAGTCATGATCAACAAACAGTAATGTGACTTAATTGATGACCCGTTTGTGTAGTGTTTGGTCATTCTAGACTGTTTGAATAGAATCACAATTAATGGGAGAAACTTAAGACAAAGACAGACAAGGACAAGAGAAGATGAAAAGACAGTTATATACTTGTTTATTTGTTTTTATTTGATCAGATACAGTCTAACATAACTGATATAATTGAAACAATGGAGTCATGGAGAAACTAAGTAATATGTTTATATCCTTGAAGGTGTGTGCTATGTCAGAAGATGTGGTATTTGAAATGATTATGTAGCACTATGTAACATTATTAATGTCAGATATAAATAAAAGACCATGCTTTCAGCACTGTCTGAAGTTTATTCCTGTTTCCGACAGGTGACTTAATTCCTAAAAGAAAATGTATTGTTGAAAGCGAGATGATAGTGTAAATGTATACATTGGCAGTTACATGCAAATGGCCTATAACCTTGTTTGCATACATGAAATGGTTGTGCGTCTTTTTTCAATTTCTCAGATTCAGGACTGGTACGTATGGATGAAAAAGTACAGTGACTCCTCTACTTGTATTTGCCCTTTTTTTTCTGCAACCACTTCCTTGGCGAGAGCACGAAGAAACCAGCCCTCACAGCTTGCGGACTCAAAAAGATTCCCTTTGCTCGGGTCTTCCTTTTTGTAGAAAACAAATGGCAATATCTCCTTGTTGTTCTTAGAGATAAACTTCAGGTCTTCTTCCTGGCATGACTGTGGGGAAAGAATTACATACAGTTATACTGAGGCTGCAAGTCGTTATGGGTCATAGATTTATGGCATGAGTCCTTCAACCAGTGTTCCATGTATAGTACAAAAAACATTCACAAAGGCTTATTTTCCTGGCATTAGAGGTCATAATTAATGAAGTCTTAATTTGTAAACTTTGATCCAAAGAAGACGTAAATCTGTCAGCTGACAGCACATTTTGTCGAAATAAGGTTGTTATGATCCTTTCCTGTGACAGCTGATCACTGACCATGACATACAAGTGTTAATATGCCAGATCTGAGCTAAAGTGAAAATGTAAATATTATGTAAACACAGGATTTTACAGGTGTTGTCTCAGCATATTATCACAGTAAAAAAGTGAAGAAAGTTTTGTACCAAAATCCTTTATATATGCTTTTGTAAGCCAATGTCAGCTGTTACAAGGGGTTTATACAGGCATAGTATAATTGTATAGTAGTTCCCCGAAGGAAGAAAACTATTACATAACAAAAATAACATTATTTTGTCATTTGCGCTTGAAAAATGTTTGCAGACGTGTGTTTTTGATTATACGACTTACCATGACACTCAAAGTCACATCATCGCCAGTTCTGGAACATTTTAGGTACTTGTTTGTATCCGTAAAGTTCAAGACAACTGGCATTCCTTTAAATTCACCTATACCATCCACTTGATCTGAGTCGTAATAGATAATTGTCATATTTGCTGAGAAGGCAAAGCAAATCATGGATATGGTATGTGATTACATTTATCAGATGAAAATATATCAAGAAATGTCCACAAATCCTGAAAATACATTGTCACTATGGTTGGTACCTCCTTGTTGGTACCTCCTCAAACAGGCCTTGTTTGCAATTTGTTTTAGAAACTTTTGACTTCTGTAGTCTTGGATAACCATGTTTTTTCGCTTGATGTCTATTTGGAAATCAGAGCGCTCTTGAGTCACTGAAAAAAATGTATTCACAAATCCTTCATGACTCCAAACTCAACAAGAGGTAGTCGTGAATATTTAAAAACAAGACACCAACAAATGTTTGTGAGTTCATCTAAACCAGGACTTGTTAAACTAGCAATGAAAATATTCTCACCTTCAACCCCTTCTGACACGAACACAATCTCACGAGTGCAGTCTGTGGTGCCACAGCCCTTGCCACAGGTCTGCCCAGGTAGACAGCCCCGGCCTCTCACCACAGCCACCGTAGTGCCCACCATTTTGACTAGCAGAACATTCTCCAGCTCACAGTCATCATCTACCTGAAGATCTTCATCTCCCTGGAGATCCTCATCTCCCTGACAACAGACCTGCAGGTTTGGGTCAGTCACCATGTTCATGGAGATGGTCAGGACAGTCTCCTCTTTGTAGAACGGAGAGAATCCCCCTGTTCTCTCTGGAGCCTCCTCAGGGTTGCCCCTTACCCCAGGGTGGTGGACTGCCTGTGATGATAGAAGGAACTTAATATATAGCCAGAGTAAAGCCACCTGCACTGTTAACCTGAACAAGTTCAGCGTACTTAAAACTTTTGATGTAACCAATTACATAATAAAATTTGAGTACACATATATATTTTTTTAAGTAAACTTAACTTAAAAATTATACATTGGCTAAACTGATTTATTTTGTTTTCATTTAAAAAATGTTTAGTTCTCTAAAGTCATATTATTCCAAAATCTCCCAGGATTCTGCTACGTCGGATATTTGTGTTTCTCTGGGTCTTTCGCAAACTAGTTATTACGCCCTTACAAGTTTTTGAAAGGGTATCTTCCTTACGTTCCAACTTCTTGAGCAAGCTCTTACTGTAGAGAGAACGGTCATTGGTCGACCGCCTTCCCAGTGTTGCCAGATGTACATTTACATCTGTGATTTAGCAGAAAGCATTTATCCAAACTAATTTACAAGGAATTTTACATTTATAGAACAGAAGCAGTTTAAGGGTTCACACTTATACACTTGGTACGGAGGAGTGGGGAATCGACCTAGCAACCTTCCAACCTCTCGATTACTAAACGACTCCTCTACCTTAAGTCTGCTGTCTCCGTGTCTCATCACAAGAACTCTACAATGGTATTTTCAAAGACGTTGATGACGTCAGATTCTAAACAAATATGAGTTATCAGGCAATGTTCACTCAAACAAATACATTCCAATACAATTAAAACATCTTCACTTGCTCAGAAAACGTACACATTTTAAGTTGGGTCAACTAAATACCAGGTTTTAAGTACTGAATACACAATGTTAATAAGTTAGTAGAACTGTTTGGGTTTGCAGTGTGTCTTGTTTTAAAGAAAGTGTATTAATTACAGTCTCAGAACATAACACCTTATCTTAGCAAGTCAGGTTACCAGGTATAGTCTGGATTGTAAAATGTGAAGGTGACCAGTGAGATGGGGAGCGTTAGATAGTTTAAGAACTGAACTCACCAGCATAGGACTGCCTTTAGACAACAGGTCTGCAAACATTTCTGGGGATAAGTCCTCCATGTCGAATCCATTAATCTGCAAGAGTTGATCTCCTGTTCTGGGTGAGCAGCATTAAAGATGCCATTTATGCGTTGCGAATGAGACTTTTCAATCACGTAAACATTTTACATATATTGTCACACTGTTTTCATGAGACGTACATGACAGCATCAGAAAAAAACAGTAAATATAATATAGAAAAAATACAGTAAGAATGCTTGCAGAGTGAGAGTATTGTGAACAATGGAATGTAAACCTCATGAAAATTCTAGTTTTGTCTCTCCCTTCCTTAAAAACGATGTCCACTTCATAGTGATGCTTCCCATCCTTGACTCTATGAAGTATGCCTACGCCACCTGTCACTGGTGTGTTCTTAAAAACACAGACAGACAACATCAGATCAGAAAACCAGTATAAACAACATCACACAATGGTAGTAGTAGTAGTAGAGTACAGAGAGCTTGTAGATAACTCAAAAGTGTAAAGAGACTAAATCAGATATAGCTTACCTTCTGTTCCATGTTACCTCAAACTCTGTCTGTTCAAAAGTGTCCTCCTTACGACAAATACCTTCAGCTTCTATCTATTTTGTTTGCGGGTGTGTGTGTGTGGGCGGGAGGGAGGAAGGGAGGAAGAGAGGGTGAAGAGATAGCTCCACCTGCAGGGCATGACGTAAATAAATCAGGAAAACATTAGACAGAAACAGAAATAACCAGCCAAGGCTAAGCTAACTCATGAAAAGCTCTGTAACCCTTACCTTAAGTGATGGAATTGTGGGTCTCTTGTGAAGGTTCTGTTAAGTTGCCACGCAATAGAACCGGCACGATGTGAATAATCAGTCAGATTCTAAATGCAGTCAGTAAAGCTTGTTGCCTGTGAACATGATGGCTACGTGTAGATTAACCCCAGTGCTTTTCTCTGTGTGTGATACTTTAACTAGTATGCATAGGCCTATGTAAGGGCACTAGCACTGTGGGGTTGCATATACATTATTACAGTTGAATCAATTTAAGTAATTTAGGGTTTGACACAAAGTTGGGGCAGTGTTTCATTTAAATACTTTATGAATGCAGTGTGAGTATTTTCAGCAATTGTGTTTTGGCTTTTTGTGTGTGTAATATTTTGTGGGTGTAAACACTAGTAATGCTATCATTGTAACTTCTCATTTCTCTAGTCTTTCCACCTTGCAGTGATCTGTTTCAGTGTGTAACCTCTCACAGCACATCAAACAGAACAGAATCCTGGGTTCCCAGCTATTATTGGTGAGAGGGCTGGAAGGATCGCGGTCTACGCAATTCTCTCTCAGGTTGATAATAGCAAAATCCCAACCCAGTATAGCTGACTGAGATGAATTCCTGCCACTGGGATTGAAAGCCTCCTCGTCAAATCTGATAGAAATGAAAAGCATACCTGGTTTGTCAAGATATTCAGGGATGGCCCTAGCACATTTGGTGCCCCTAGGCAAGCTTCAACACTTCTTTGTGTTTGTATGTAAAGATTAACATTTAAATGGGACAGAGGCATAGGAAAAGTTTTAGTGCTCAGTGACGTGTAAGATCCCTTGTGCCCCCTACTGTAAAAGAAGGGAAGTGCATGTTGTAGTAAAACACATCATCAGAGGCAGAAGCTTCTACTTCCTGCATGATAACGACCTAGATCATAATATACTGTAATGATCTATGGATCCACTAATGCACAAGGAATATTAATCAGTAGACTTCCATATGTATCCAACAATTCTTGCACTTCCTGCATTCATTTTATGTTGCGTCACTTGCGTAGAGCAAGTTTTATTTAGTGGCACAATTCATACACATTGGTTATTCAAACTGCTTTACAAATGAGCGGATACAACGACATAAAAAAAAGAGATTAAGAAGGATAAAGTGCATTGAAATTGTCGAAATAACTGGTCGAAAGCTATTGGTGTACCATTTATCAACACGGGGGCAGGCTTGGGGTTAAGATGGTTAAATATGAAATGACAAAGAATTGTATTCTGTGGAGACATCCATTTATGAGAGAATTGAGGGAAGTCAGGGGAACAGATGGGCTCTTCAGAGGTAGAACCTGGCCTGGTTGACTGAGGCCATTCTGGCGTCCAGCTCTGGGGCAGTCACCTTGTTTCTCAGGAATATCTGGGTGGAAAAAAAGAGGTGAAAAGGCAGAAAAATAAACGTGTGCATTAATTTAAGTGTCCTTAGTTGGGTGACAGATTATAGTGGAATATTAACTAACATGCTATAATGCAAGAATAATACCAGTTTAATAAGAATAAGCTAGTTTAGTTTATTATGGCTATAGGAATGGAGTCTCTGAGACAAATACATTCAGGCAAAAACTAAGAACATTAAGGCGTCCTCCAAATTAACCTACTTGCTGAAGCCGACCTTTGGTTAACAAATTCCTCCAGTTGTCTCTCGCTAAAGACAAGACGGAGAAGAAACGGTGATAAAACCCACAAGTCAACCTGCTCAGATGTAACGTGTTTATATAATCGTGTAGGCTACTTCAAAGACAGCATGTGTTCTCTTTTCTGTTCTCTTTTCTAACGCTGAATTATGCATATAAACGTCAAACATCCTAAGAGAGCTCACTTCCTCACAATAGCCCACACTAACCACCGCTCACCTCTCTTGTGGGAGGGTTTCTGGTTATGAGGGTAAAGAGGCAAGGGGACAGACTATGTTCCCTTCAGCTCTGCCACCCAGTCCATGAAGTCCATCAGCCTGCGTCTGAGGAAGATGACACTGAGACTTAGAATCTCTTGCATGGATCATGTTTCACAACTGCTTTTCATAGTTTGAGGTTTACAGTAAAAATCCATATCAAGTAATGGGCATTACATAAACACTGACCAATGTAGGTGCAGATAGAGCACATGTGTGACTGGGTGAGTAAGACAACAACATGGTGAAATTGAGACATGGAGAAAACGAATGGGATGAAATGTTATTGGGAAACACTCCAATACCTATTGTGTAGAAAACAAGTCCGAGCGGATAACAAGATGCGTCAACTCAACTCTGCCACCTTGTGGACACAGGAGGGAATTACAATTGAAAGAATGCGTTTCAGACAGGCGTTTCAGACCGACCGACCGACCGACCGACCGACAGACCGACCGACCGACCGACCGACAGACCGAACGACGGACGGACATACCCTCTTATAGAGATGCCGGACGCATCTAAAAAAGACCTCTGTCTTCTTGTCCATCAGCTCACACTGTAGTGCTGAAGCCTTCACCAGTGTCAAGAAGAACAACACCTTAGGATTGGAACATCAATTTAAACTATGTTATCAAACTATGGTATGATGTCACATAATGGTTGACCAAAAATTCTCACCAATCTCTTGTGGGCTGTGTTTTCCAGTGATACAATCTGTAAAAACGAACCAGTATATTTATGAAAAACACAAGAATACACAATATTCTCTCCTTTTTTCAATATTCGGTCTGACAACAGCACTGATGCTTTAAAGAAGATCTACAATATGCTGAGAGATGAATTGTGACGTGTGACTGTTGAAACGTACATATTGAGCCTGGTCCTTCAGTGATGCGTTTTTTCTTCCTGGCAGAGCTCCGTCTCTGACTGCATCTACAGCGGATATTAAGAGTTTGAATAGTACATTCTTTATTTCTGCAAACATTGTTAAATATGTCCATTCTCAAAATTGGTTTATTCATGTTGAATGGAATTCTCAATTTATATTTAAACTACATTTATGTTACAAACTCCAGCATCCAGAAGGAGAAGGCGAAGGATAAGCAGAGAAGAGGAAGGGAGGGAGGATGAGAATAGAGACTAGCAGGTATACAAACATTTGGTAGAAAGTCAAGTAGGCGTAAAACATGTGAATAACACAATCATTTTGACTGAACAAACCATTGAGAAGATTATCGTCAGGAACAGTCTTGAACTTGCAACCTTTCCCTGGTTCTTAGACGTCTGTCAGTAAAGGAGACGAACAATGAATTACTATGTCCTTTATGTGAAAGAATGTGAAACAATACAAGGACAAAACAAACTAACCATTTTATTCAGTCCAGCCTTATTTTGTTGTTCTTGCAATAAGCTGTCATTGAGAAGTTTTATTTTCTCCTTCATGTCCTTTTTTTTGCTCCGCAACATGGTGATAGAACCCTGGAGGAGAACACAAGTCAACATGTATTCACTGTGTTCAGCCAGAATGGACCGTCCATTAACCTAATAAAACAAAACAAATATGATTTTGCAGGTCTTTGTCTAAGTCTACTAACATTTTAAAAGAAAGTCATAAAATACCAAAAACTGATGGTTCCCATGGTCCCCATCGGCCTTGGATGATATTCCAAGTAAAGAACTGTAGGTGGCGCAAAAAGCCTACCGTCTGAAAAACGGCAGCCAAATTTGTTCTTTAGCTCTCCCCTATGCGGTCAGATTGTGAAGCCGTGCATTGCTGTTTTATTTGGCTCAACTACGTACTTGCTGCTGCTTTGGTGGGAACCATGTGCAACTGGTTGTAATTAGCAGTTTATGCTAAGCGAGTTCATGCTAAGCCAGTTCACGAACACTACCATTAACCATCATGCTGGATTAATTAGGTGACAGTGCTCGTAACAATCATGAGCAAGCTAAACTATAACAAACGAAACACACAATGACAAGGTAGACTACAAAGTCAAACTTACATATAGGATACATGGACGCACACAACTTCAACAAAGTGCAACGTTCAATTATGTGAAAATATTCCCGAAGTTAACTGCCACTCCATCTAAATAAGCCGTGAATAGAAATCGAAACACTATCACATGACCAACGCAATAACCAAATTTGGTCATTTACCGAAACATGCTCTGTCTGGGCAATAATTACTATGGCCTTTTTAACCTGTACTGAGCAATGACAGGTTGCAAGCATTCGATTTAAACAGCGTCTTTCCTCAGTAGAAGGAAAATATTCCGTAACGTTTTAGCTAGACCTAAGTTGCACCGGACCCAGATAATATGAACGTGTTCACCATTCAAATTCATTCTAATTAAGTTGCGTTCAGTTCATCGTTCTCGTAAAAATGAACGTGTTCATGCACAACACTGATCAACACTCATGATGAGGTGTGTGTGTGTGTGTGTGTGTGTGTGTGTGTGTCAGTCATACACATGATCAACACGCACGATGACGTGTGTGTGTGTGTGTATTTGTGTGTGTGTGTGTGTGTCATGATGCACATAATCAACACTCATGATGAGGTGTGTGTGTGTCATTATACACATAGAATAGAATATACCTGCAGTCTGGAGGTGCGGGCTGTAGTGGCCCGGTAGCGCCTGCCAGAGGGTAGCAGGGTGAAGAGATGGTTTGCGGGGTGAGTCTCATCCTTTAAAATGCCACATGCTCGACGGAGGCAGCGCGTCCTAAAGATGTCGTCCAGGGTAGGCAGTGGAAGTCCAACTATTCTCTCAGCAGACCTTATGACTCGACTGAGGGATTTCCTGTCCTTGTCTGTGCAGTTGACGTACCATGCAGTGATAGCCTACAGTTTGTGATCACACTTTCAATGCAGCAGTGGTAAAAAGTCTTAAGCAGCTCGGGAGACAGGTTGTTTTTCCTCAATATTCTCAAGAAGTAGAGCCGCTGTTGTGCTTTCCTTACTGTGGCAGTTGTGTTCATCACCCATTTCAGGTCCTCTGAGAGCATAACCCGCAGGAACTGAAAGCATGAGGTCCTCTCCACTTCCTCACCATTAATGATGAGGGGTTGAGGGTTCGCCTTTTGCCGTCTGAAGTCGACTATGATTTCTTTTGACTTTCTGACATTTAGGGTCAGGTTGTTTTTGTGACACCATTCTGTCAGTCTGTCAACTTCCTCTCTGTAGGCACTTTCATTTTTATGGGTGATTTGTCCTACCACAGTGGTGTCATCTGCAAATTTGATCACAGTATTTGAAGGATGGGTGTTGGTGCAGTCATATGTGTATACGGAGTAGAGCAGGGGACTCAATACACAGCCTTGTTATGTGGAGCTCCAGTGCTGAGGGAAAGGCTCGAGGATTGGTGAGGACCCAGTCTCACTGTCTGCGGGCGATCTGTTAGGAAATCCTTAATCCACATACACAGGTTGTTGCTGAGGCCCAGATCAAGGAGTTTGGTGATCAGCCGGTTTGGGACGATGGTATTAAAAGCCGAGCTGTAATCTATGAAGAGTAGTCATCAACACTCATGATGAGGTTTGTGTGTGTGTGTGTGTGTGTGTGTCATGATAGACATGATCAACACTCATGATGAGGTTTGTGTGTGTGTGTGTGTGTGTGTGTCATGATAGACATGATCAACACTCATGATGAGGTTTGTGTGTGTGTGTGTGTGTGTGTGTGTCATGATAGACATGATCAACACTCATGATGAGGTTTGTGTGTGTGTGTGTGTCATGATAGACATGATCAACACTCATGATGAGGTTTGTGTGTGTGTGTGTGTGTGTGTGTGTGTCATGATAGACATGATCAACACTCATGATGAGGTTTGTGTGTGTGTGTGTGTGTGTGTGTGTGTCATGATAGACATGATCAACACTCATGAGGAGGTCATTGGTAAAGATTTCCTCTGATGGTCCTTCTAGGTGGATGAAGGCAGCACTGCCCAGTGGGAGGGTGCAGCACCACACCTGAGTCAGGTAAACCATCCTGCTGGGTTTGCTTGACCAGTCTGTCCAGCGGAGACATGCGGATTTATCTGACCAAGTGTTCTCAGTCATCAAGATCTCGTCACCACTTTTACAGTTACCCTGAACAGCCATTTCTTCGTAACATTTAAGTCACTTGAAATTGCAAGCTGCCTTCTGCTGAGCATCAGACATATTTACTAGGTGAGCAGTCACCTGGGTCCAATACACACTCATTTGTACACTCACACACTATGTACCCTTATATGAGACTTGCCACTAAATGTCATTTATTTTCTCATTTACAGGTCCAAGTTGAGTTCAACATTAACACGGCATTTATTTTTTTGATACCAACCTTTTGTGACGTTTTGTTGAAATAAAGCTGCTTTCTCTCTCCTCTTTTGGGCTCCTTTGATCTTAGTGATATTTGTGAAATGGCAGTAGCATTCTCGGTGGTAGCCACTGTTATCTGGTATCAAGGATTCCTCCTGAGTTCTCTCCAGAGAAACACTGATTCACAGAATTTTCCCCAACTGACAGCTGTAAAGGGGCTTATTGGGCCATCAACTTCTACTACATGCATGCAGCAGGTCATTGTAGCTGATACAGGTAGCTGATACAGGTGGCTCTTTTTTATGACGTGATAGATGTGTAAAACTTGAATGAAATACAATGGCTCAATGAATGAAAAACGTTTATTAGTGTTTGCCAAGAAACAGAATCCTAAACACAATTGATGTAACAGTCAGAAACAAACCATCATAAAATGTTGCTATGTAAAAGCAAAAGTATGTACCCTAAGGAATAGGGTTAGTGATTCCACCTTACAAACACAGCTTTAAAAATCGATCATGGTTAGCTATTGATTCAGGCTGCTTTAACGTTACCTCTACATTCATAGTTGTTCTATTTATAGTTGAGTAAAGAGTTCATCACCTCGATTTGAAAACTGTAACGCAACGTCTAAAAATGACCCATATATTCCACAATTCACACTACATGGACAAAGATGTAAACAGTGTTGTTGGACTGCTCATTAACTTCACTGGCGCAATTCCAAGAACGCGATTGGATAACAACGACAAAACGTCACGAGTATCGGACCCAAAGTGTAGCTGCCCTCTCTATTTGCCTCGGAAATAATGGGGAATAAAGTTATCGATAACGACTTAATAAGCAATAACTGCAAGTGGCAACAATTTTTGTCTAACGTGAATACAAACGTAGAACATATTTACAAAAACGTGGCTTCTCCATATCCAAGGAACGTTATAATGCACGAAATCGCACCTCGGCCCACCACCTACAAGGAACAAACAAAACTTATTGGCAATTTTACACTTTATTCATTTAATACACCCTCAGGAGCAGGTGGAAGATCCATACGCAGCCACAACAGCCTGGCACCACCTCCTCATGCAGGTCACCAGCCTGGTCACCCATTGCTGTGGGATGGCATTCCATTCCTCAACCAAGAGGCTTTGCAAATCAGCCATCGTGGTTGTGTTGGTCACTAACACGTACAGCACACGGTTGTGTCCATGAATATATTGCATTGTTTCATTACACATGAAGGTCTGTATCAGTACTGCAGAGTGCCCTATGGACTGTGTTCAGCTCCAGCTACATTTCAAAAGATGATGACAAAAATCATTTTGCTCAAATATTGCTCCTCACCCCCACCACTCCTCATCTACGCACATGGACAGCTGAACTCTACCCACTCAATTTCTTCCTTTTCTTTCCCTACTAATCTATACTATCTCCGCCATGGGACGCTACTGTGCTGTCTCTCCACCTGGTCTACCTGGAGAAACCCTCTGCCCATTGCACCCACCGCCACTGCATTGCCGTACACTTACTCTACCCCATACCCTATGCTAGCATTTATATACAATATAGATTATTGCCACCACTGAAATGTTTCTCTGTCCCTACATCCCTTCCCCCTGTAACAGTAACCCTATTAGTACAGTAAACTGGTATTGCCTGTATCATGTATTTACCACCGGATGTCTGTATACATACTATGTCCAGCGACCAAATGCTGGCTGTGTACAACAACACCTGTTGTTTCCTTTCACCTTCTACCACACAACCCTCCCCCTTCCCCCCTCCCCACCTTCGTATCGCCACCCGGCCGACCTCAAGCAGATGGTCCCCCCTTATGTGTCGTGGTTCTGCTTAAGGTTTCTTCCTGCCTGACAGGGAGTTTTTTATTGCCCCTGTTGCCATTGTGCATGCACTAAGGGGGTTTAGGTAGCCTGGATACCAGCCCAAACCCCGCCCACAAATTTTTTGGTCAGGGAGATTTGGTCTGGCTCTGGGCTAATTGGGAGAGAGTTGCATCGGTCGGATAAAACCGGACCAATCAAATTGTCAGGGCGGCTTTATACGTTGATGGACAGATACCAACGCTTGAGTTGAATTAACCGGTAGATTCAAACTCCGACCAAGATGGCCGTGTCTCGTGTGCTTAGTGGGGAATATTTTATGTGAATTAAGCTATCTACACGACTTTTTAATGTCTACATTGACTCGGTTAGTTGTGCATGTGCAACACGAATGTTGCAGAGTATTGTTTGTCTTAACTAAAGCTCTCTAGACCATTATTGTTAGATCATTGCTAACGCGTACACAAAAAACCCATTGAAACAAACTGTAGCTTGTAGCCTTAATGCTAATTAATTAACGTGAGCAGGCATATCTCAACAGACATTGACAGCGCATTCATTTTGAAAGAGGAACAGAGAAACGCGATCAAGGCATTTGTCGATTGAAAAGATGTTTTTGCCGTCCTTCCTACGGGATCAGGTAAAAGTTTAATCTATCAGAGATGGTAATACTATGTTGCTCTGATTGGTTCAATTCAGCGAATAGGCATTTTCTTTCCTTCGTTGAAACACGCCCCATAATCATAGCCCAAAGGTTCGGTATCAGACTCATATTCTGACTAGAATCATGAGTATGACATCGTCAGGCTAGGGTTTAGGCTCTGGGCTCTGTTAAGCGCCTAGAGGCAATTGTATTGTTATGGCGCTATACACAAAAAAAATTGAATTGAATTGAATTGAATTCTGTGTTTAGTTAGTTCATGCTGTTGTGTCGTGACTGACAGGCATTCATGGCTCACTGGTTTCAGAGTAAGAGTCTCTCATGGCCTTTGTGTTTTACGTCAGGGTGTCACAGGCCTGGAGTACTGTAGTAGTACCTCGGCCTGCATGCTCCTATGTCCGGCTGTGCGTTGGGTGTTTTGGAGACGGGACTGCTGAGTGGACCAGAGAGACAAACTGGAGGCAGGGGCAGTAGTGGGGGTAAGAGGAAGGGTAGTGTCCTTACTTGGGGCAGATAAAGGAGAGTAGTATGTCAATTTCGTTTTTAACAATAATTTGGGCAGGATGGATGTCCTCTTTGTTGTAGTGACAGGAGGTCATCTGCCACACATCCAGGAAATAAACTCCCACGCCACGGAACGCTTCGTGCAGCAATCGATCGAACTGCATGAGGAACCAATCACTGTTATAGATATTCTGCAAAATACACACACACACAGACACACACACACACACACACACACACATTATAAGATGAGAGCCCTGAACTGTTCCATCTGTATGTCACATCAGGTGTGTGTGTGTGTGTGTGTGTGTGTGTGTGTGTGTGTGTTCATGAGTGAATGTGAGTGATATGTACTTATTTATCAAATCCAAATAAAGAAGTAAAATGTTCCCAGAGTGCGTGGGTGTGAGTGAAGTTTGCATATATTTTTGGATGGGTGTGTATGTTTTTAGTACCACTGTCAGATACACACACACACTTACACATGCACAAGCAAATAGGGGCACATGCTCTCACGCCTATTCATGCACCCACATCATTAGGGAATTTGGTAATAATCCATGAGCAGCAGATACAGACAGAGGAGGAGGACTTCAGAGAGGCAGACGTCCATTTTCTATCCCAGTAGCAAGTAGCCTAGGTGTGCTTTATGCTGATGCTGGGTACTCACCAAGGTTATGGACATTTGAGTTCAACAGCCTAGACACACTAGGAGACACGCACTCACATGTGAGTCTAAACTGCCAGGTCCAGTGCATATGGTAAGAGAAGACTGCTCACATTGCAGTTCATACACAAACACAAGGATACACACACTTCCACACTCACTCATATTCACACTCACTCATACTCACAATTACTTGTGAGTCTAAATTGCCCACTGTGGTATTTAATGCATGTGGTAAGAGAAGGCTGCTCCCAGTGCTCACCTTGTACCCTGTTGTGTTGGCGGACTTGATGATGACCTTGGTCTCCGGCGCCCGCCTCAGCAGCGCCACGACCGCGCGGCGGACCAGCGACACCCGGTAGGCGTAGTAGGATAGCGGGTTGTTGGTGAAGTGTGCCCACATGTCGAAGACGACGATGGTGTGCGGGCCACCGGCCATGCCATCGATCTCGTTGCTCATGTAGTGCAGAGACACCAAGGGGGCCTTGGGGAGGCGCAGAGGGAGGCCGTGTGAGCGGAAGTGCAGGTCAATGTTGTTCTGCACGTCCACGGCCATATGGGGCCCAGTATAGTGAACGCGGTGGAGGTCCATACGCTTCAGAGCTGTGAGAAACAACAAAGTGTGATAACCACGCCTTTGCTTGATGGAGAAACAGCTAGTGGTATATCTGTATATATATATATATATATGTGTGAGTTCTATGAGAAAAAACAACAGCAAGTTGGTCAAAGATTTAAGATACATTTATTTACTGATTTCAAAATATAATTTAGACAGTTCCCTGTAAGCAAAATGACGTCCCCTAGACGTCCCGTAATGGTCTCTCTGAACGTTCTAAAAACGTAAATGTGTATGGTTCCCGTGACAACTTTAGGACGTTTTGCACGACGTTCAAAGACCGTCCCGAGGACGTTGCGGTGACAACTGGGAAACGTTTTCTATAGGTCCTGGGGACGTTATGCAGGACGTTGCAAGCACCTCCCGAGGGCATTGTGGTTACGTCTGGGGAACGTGTTTCTATAGGTCCTGGGGACGTTCTGCAGGAAGTTGCAAGAACGTCCTGAGGGCTTTGTGGTGACATCTAGAAAACCTATTTTAGACGTCCTGGGTACGTTATTCAAGGATGCACCGCGGACGTAGCAGGCACGACCGTTTTTGCTGAGCTAAATGAAGAAAATAAAATAATAATAGATCGCGGAGCCGTCATTTTGCTTACAGTGCGCACACACACACAAGTTCATTTATATTACACATTTCATATGATATGCATAGACACAGACACACACGATTACAAACTTGATTGCGGGCATGGGAATTGAACCGTACACCTTCCTATTACTAAACGAGATCGCTACCTACTGTCCTAACACTGTCTGATTACTATAGTGCCACTTTAACAGGTTTATCACAGTGTGAGACAGCCAACAAACTTAGTCTTTTTTTCCGAGGGTTTGAGGAAAAGCATATTGTAGCAATCTCAGTCACTACGCATTGAGGGTTTTCCGCAATGATTCCTTTTTAAATTAACATCCATGGCACATCACGGACGTGCGGGCAGGGAGGCAGAATAACTAGCCAAACTAAGAATGATGAAATAAAATAAATATGAATGCTTCTGTACTGATCTGTGCTATAAATGTAATGTCTGCATGATTCCAATACAATGCATACATACATAGGAAGGTGACCAAGTGTCTAGCTTTAACATATTGAGCTTTCCACAGGCCTTCAAAGATGGTGCAACAGAACGAAGAGCTCACCGGTCAAATTGTCTGATTGGAATTTCTTTAAAAATCCCGTCTCGCAAACACAATTTTGACAACAATCCTAATATTAAGGCCTATAAAGCAAACGTGCACTGCCCTTATTATGTTTAAAAGGAACAGGCTAATCTGCCGTTAGAAAGTTATTTAACAACACGCATATGCTGCATTTTAAAGCGCAAACCCTCGGTTTCAAACGAGGAGCGAACTGAGTGAGAAGGATCCAACATGGCCAAGCAGACTAGCCTTAAAAGCTTTTTTTCAGAGGCCAAAAACATCTGATGAGGGTAAACCTTCTGACGAGGATGAACCTGTAATACCTGCAGTGTTGCGCGTTTCCTTTTATTACCGTGCGTGAGCGCGCGGAAGAGCCGAGAGCGGTATTGCAGACAGAGATTTTGAAAAATTACAGCACTCGCCTCATATTGAAAATTGGAGCTGTGAACTTAGTTCAAAATTATGAATTATCAACAATGAACTGAGCAAGTTCATGTAGAAAGTGAACTTTCCAAACACTGAATACCTGAAGCCCTAGATGTTCGAACAGCATCACCAAAGAAAAAGCTGAAATGTCGGTTTGTTGTCGTTATGGAGTGACAAGTTCTCTTGGCTCAGGTGCGAGGTAATTGATAGTCACAGTAAAATGTGCAAAGGATTCACAAGAGGGTCGAATAATTTAAGAATCTCTGCTCTCATTGAACAGAGCAATGACCATGTTGCGGCGCTCATTTTAACGCCACAGCAGGTTGCGCTTAAAGGCCACTTATTGACGCGCATCAGACATAAATGTTTTTGTTTCCCATTGTAAACTTAGGAAAATAAACATGTTGCATTCTAAACTACCTGATTATGTTATTATTTAAGCTATGCAGGCCGTCAGTTTTCTTCAATGGGCTAATTTAGAAGCAGAAATAGGCTAGATATTTGGCCGGCTTATCATTAAAATGTCGGGCAAATGAAAATCATTTTTCTCTAGCGGAACTTCTGGTTCAGAGAGGACCATCAGAGGACAAAATAAGAACGTTCCCTAAAAGTCCGATTTAAGACTGGTGGAGAGCATGCCAAGACACATGAAAGTTGTGATTTTAAATCAAGGTTATTCCACCAAATATTGATTTCTGAACTCTTCCTAAGTTAAAGCATTAGTATTGTGTAGTTTAAAAATGAATATGAGCTTGTTTTCTTTGCATTATTCGAGATCTGAAGACACTGCATCTTTTTTGCTATTTTGACCAATTGTCATTTTTCTGCAAATAAATGATCTAAATGACAATATTTGTATTTGAAATTTGGTAGGAATGTTGCCAGTAGGTTATAGAATAAAACAAAAATGTACATTTTACTTGAACACATAGGCCTACCAATAAATAGTAAAACCAGAGAAACTGATAATTTTGAAGTAATTTTGATGTAACCATGATGATGATAATAATATATTTATATATAATATGAAGATAAAAATAATATAAAAAGGTTGGCCCATACTCCAGTGCATTCTGTTTCAGGTGTTTTTTAGTTTTCATTTACACAGTTTAGTCCCTGAAATGTCTACAAAGAGAGTACTAAATCTTCTCTTGTGAGCAGCACAGTGTGATATTTGTGTGTCTTACTTGGCACAGCCAGGATTAGTTGGTCAAACCACTGTCTAAGGGTGGAGTCTCCCATAATGTAGATGTGCCTGTTCTTCAGACACTGGGTCGCGTCATCCTCTGCAAAATTACGGGCGGCACACACAAACGACGTCCAGACGTCGTTCATGTAGAACCCTGCTGGTATTGGTGTGGGCAGCCCAGGTTTACACGACTCTATCGACCCTAAAGGAGAGACAGTATGGGAGCATGACGTGAGGGTTTTCATGTGTGTGTTTATGTGTATGTGTATGCGTCGGTGTGTGTGTGTTTTGCACCAGGGTGGTTCTGCAGTCAGTTCCAAAGACAGTTGAAAAACATACCAATGGTTGTATTGGAGGCCATGACTCTAATTAAGCTTGAATCCCCCTTGAGCCACCGGTTAACATGATGACTGTGGAGAGACAAAGCACTCAGCATCCTGCAGCTTAACTCTCACAGCACCAAGGTCATAGGTTCAATATGCACTTGATTACATTAAGAACTGTATACCTAAATGATACATAGCATCTCAATAAATACCAAACCCTCTTGCTCACCTGTCAAAGAGGACCTCCTCGAGGGCTGTCATGTGATTTTTGTAGCCACCCATTGAGTGGTCCATCAGGGCGCTGCATGGCAGAGTTGGGGGTTTGAGGCATTGCCACGTCAGCCTGGTGTTGGCATCATGGTACTCACAGCAGCAGTCCTTCTTGGAGCTCAGCACCAACCCCTCCCACTTGACGTTGCACTCCACCTTCTCCTCCACTCGAGCTCCCTTGGGGTTACTGCCCACGTAGTAGCCAATGAAGAAGACACGGTTGGAATCAGTGCTCCGGTGCCGCTGGAGGGCCTGCACGGCCTCGCTAGAGTGAATCAGGCGGACCGCCACCGACGCCAGGCCGACCCACGGCAGTGTGAACCGGGCCGAGTAGGTACCGTTCAGGTGGTCCAGCACCTCTCCAAACACACTGGCCTAACATCCAGGGGGGAAAGTAGAGTAAACAATCACTCATCTATCAAGAACTGTGTGCTCCCTGGGCATTGGTCCCTCGGGTGTCATTTATGGTGAGGGCAATGGGGAGATAACCCAGGGAGGACTGAGGGAGGAAGCTGATTTGTGGAAATATGGAGTGTCGAGGGATGAGTCCCTGGTCATGCTGCTAAGGAGGGCACTCGCAGACAGGTGTTAAAGCAAGAGGGCATAACATTAGCCAGTGCCATGGAGGCATGGCGATCAGCAGAGCTGAGTGATTGTAGTTGAGATTCATGCAGGAGGAGAGAGCTCATTTGGACAATGTCAATGTCATAGGCAGGGTGCGATTTGTCCAAAAACCAGAGGGGGGGATGTTTTTTTTTTTTTTTATCATGAAAAAAAACAAGCAATACATAGGCCTAATTCTCTTCATATAAATGCATCATATATGTCTATGATAATCGCTGCTAGACGCTCAGTTCTTGTGCTCCCTCTCATTCACGTTGAAATACTGAAACCGAAACTGAAACTTTGAAACTGAAACGCAACTGTTTTGGACAGAACTCGCTAATTCAGTGAACAAAAAATAACCAGAGGGGGGGTAAATCCCCACCATCCCCCCCGGCAAATCGCACCCTGGTCATAGGGAAACAAAGCGGTTCCAATACATCTGTTTGGACGAGATAATATCACAGCGGAGACAGATCACAAGCCCCTCATAGAGACCCTCAGCAAGGCTTTCCTTAACGCTCCAAAGTACTTGCAGAGTTTGCTCCTGGCTAGAGTAGGCTACTGACCTATACTATTACATTTAGTTTTCCCTATGTTTTTGCAATAAGGAAGGGTATGGTGAGTGAGATGAGTGCTCAAGTAATTCTTGAATATATAGGCCTAGTGCCCCTCATGCTGTTATCAACCCATTAACAGATCTGTGGAAACTAAATTAAACAAAATAATGAAATTAGCCGAACTGCATAGATGCCAAATACATAAATAAAATGACCTTTAATTTGTTTGAAAAAACCTTTGCCTGGAATAAATCCCCTCCGTAGCTTTTTGGAGTTTTGGTAAAGTCCTTGGCAACGATTGTGACGTAGAGCTCCTCCCCCACATAGTAACTGCCCTTGAGGTCATTAATAACGAAGGCTGAGTGGTCCGGACTGGTGGTATTCTGGTGGTCTGGTAATCCGGTAATCTGGCGGTCTGGTCCAGGCCAGTGGAGCAGCTTCAGCATCCGGTCCCACTCATCCTCACTGAAGCCCGGGTCATTTATGGCGGAGGCTGGAGAGACCGTTTGGTTGTTGGGCTTTGGTGTATGGTCAGGGAGACCATCGGACCTGGGCATGTGCAGCTGCGGGAGGGGCTTGGGAAGAGGCCGCCCATAGCTGCGGGAGGGCCCTTGGAAGTGGCCGCCCATGTATGTGTACCACATCACCTGAACAGACATAAACAATCAAACAAACAAAACACTCATTTCTCTCCCCAACATGCCCTGTATCATCCTGCAAAACCATGTTTGCTATTCTGCAGCAGAGCAATATCTAGGTGGACACCATAATTTGGGCCAGTGGTTGCACAATTAACAGACTTTTCAATTGAGTTCTTATATACTACTTACTGAAATACAGTGTCACATATAGATTCTAATGCTTGTGTGGCCACGTTTTTTCTTACTGCATTATTTTTTAGAGGTATATTTTGTTAGCAACATTACAGTTGATAGAAACCCGGGCCACTCATACCAAAATCAACCAGTGTCAGCCATGTCATACCCAGTTTGAGAGCTGACAAGCTAAACTTGGAAGGGGTATCTGTGGCTGGGGTATCTGTTAGAGCAGAGTTGCACGACAATGTCTGTCCTAAGGGCAGACAGTCTCTCCTAGGGCAGAACAGTCTCTTCTTCATACTATTCAGTGTAGTCCTTCAAGGCATCCAAAAGCTGAGCAAGCAGTTCAGATAGACGAAGGAACGAACAAATTAATGAATTAGCCTGCTGAGGAGAGTCACGATTAAGACACATACTGGTTATGTTCTGTAAACAGTAGCGTTCTCACTGAATCAGGGCGCAGACAAACACAGCCATGTTCTTGGCTTAGCACACATAGCATTGAACAAATATACTCATTATCACCATCCTCAACCGTCTACATGGGCTATCCATCTACATTCTACACTATGCTATCAGCCCCTCCCTTAAAGGCACAGTCCACGATTCTGACGAAAGGTTGTTTGAGCTCCACAGCCAATCACAGTACATCCTTCCCTTCAATGCTCCTGAAGCAACGTGTTGATTGGCTGGAAATGTTTATGTTGCCCATTTGCAAAGCCAGGGCCCTATTCGTCTTAAGGGCTAAATCAGAATCAGAATCAGATTTTATTGGCCAAGTAAGTTTGCACAAACAAGAAATTTTACCTGGTGAACTCAATGTGCTTACACAAAATATACATAACAACACAATACAAAAACAAACACAATACAAAAACAAACAGTGCAATGGTCTATCTATGAAGTCTAAGAAAGTATATACAGGAGCTGTGAATAAGAAGTGGAGAGTGCAAGAAGTGCAGGAATAAATATACAGCCGCGGAAAAAATTAAGAGACCACTTCAAAATTATCAGTTTCTCTGGTTTTACTATTTATTGGTATGTGTTAAAGTAAAATGTACATTTTAGTTTTATTCTATAACCTACTGGCAACATTCCTACCAAATTTCAAATAAAAATATTGTCATTTAGATCATTTATTTGCAGAAAAATGACAATTGGTCAAAATAGCAAAAAAGATGCAGTGTCTTCAGATCTCGAATAATGCAAAGAAAACAAGCTCATATTCATTTTTAAACTACACAATACTAATGCTTTAACTTAGGAAGAGTTCAGAAATCAATATTTGGTGGAATAACCTTGATTTAAAATCACAACTTTCATGTGTCTTGGCATGCTCTCCACCAGTCTTTCACATTGCCGTTGGGTGACTTTATGCTACTCCTGGCGCAAGAATTCAAGCAGCTCGGCTTCTTTTCATGGCTTGTGACCATCCATCTTCCTCTTGATCACATTTCAGAGTTTTTTTTATGGGATTCAGGTCTCGAAATTGGGCTGGCCATGACAGGGTCCTGATCTGGTGATACTCCATCCACACCTTTACTGGCCTGGCTGTGTGGCATGGAGCATTGCCCTGCTGGAAAAAACACTTCTCAGAGTTGGGGAACATTGTCAGAGTAAAAGGAAGCAAGTTTTTCTTCCGGGACAACGTTGTACTTTGCCTGGCTGAGGTTTGTAAAAGACCATAAGGATTGAACCAAAGCCGACTGGAGGGTCTCCTAGTTCGTCTTCTCTGATGAGTCCAATTTCACAGTAGGTGCAAGACTCTGTGGCTTGTAGGCCTCTCCAGGTCTCCGTCTAACCATCAGACGACCATGTGTTGGGCAAAGCTGAAAATTGGACTCATCAGAGAAGACGAACTAGGAGACCCTCCAGTCCGCTTTGGTTCAATCCTTATGGTCTTTTACAAACCTCAGCCAGGCAAAGTACAACGTTGTCCCAGAAGAAAAACTTGCTTCCTTTTGCTCTGACAATGTTCCCCAACTCTGAGAAGTGTTTTTTTCAGCAGGGCAATGCTCCATGCCACACAGCCAGGCCAGTAAAGGTGTGGATGGAGTATCACCAGATCAGGACCCTGTCATGGCCAGCCCAATTTCGAGACCTGAATCCCATAAAAAAAACTCTGAAATGTGATCAAGAGGAAGATGGATGGTCACAAGCCATGAAAAGAAGCCGAGCTGCTTGAATTCTTGCGCCAGGAGTAGCATAAAGTCACCCAACGGCAATGTGAAAGACTGGTGGAGAGCATGCCAAGACACATGAAAGTTGTGATTTTAAATCAAGGTTATTCCACCAAATATTGATTTCTGAACTCTTCCTAAGTTAAAGCATTAGTATTGTGTAGTTTAAAAATGAATATGAGCTTGTTTTCTTTGCATTATTCGAGATCTGAAGACACTGCATCTTTTTTGCTATTTTGACCAATTGACCGATCGCGAAACTCCTCCCTAGAACGGCCCTTGTCCAATCATACCTTAGCAACGGCTACTAAGAGAAGAAGGTCCGACAACTTTGAGGTCTGAGCAACGTGGTTAAACAGTGTGTCTATGGGACTTGTAGGTATTACATGAGGTACCCTGAGAGATTAGAGGGATACGTTGTTTTTTTTCCGCTTCCCCAAAGCCCAAAACACAGGCGCAAAAGTGCCAGCTGTGTATTAAACAGTGTGGTCACCCCACACCCAACTAATACATCGCAAAATACACATAGTCTGCTCCAAAGTAAATCAAGCTGCTTGCTGTCAGCTAGCTATCGCTAGGCATGATGGCTAACTATCTAATTGAGAGAAAATCCCCTAACAGTTATGGATCATGAATACTTGTATTATTACCACTAGAATAACATAACTAGTCTATCCAACCAAAGTGTTCATGTTAAAAAAAATGTTAATGCATGTGCCTGTCTAAATGTCACTGTTACTGTCTGTATGATTGCTCGCAGAGCTGTTGAAGCTATCGACAGCAAACGCCAGCATTGAACAAACCTTTTAACGAACACTTTGTAGTTTGTATTTATGCTTAATACAACATTGAACAGAAGTTTTAACGAACACTTTGTATATATGCTGCTGGCGTTCGCAATCGCCAGCTTTGATAGCTCAGCGTGCACATTTACAACAGGTTACTGACGGCAGGCACGTGCACAGATAGACACCAGCCCTTGTGCCCTGGTTGAGAAAAAGTGCCCTTTTTTTCTGGAGACCAATTTTTTTTTTCAATCATCAATATTTCTAGAATACAAATTAGTCTCTCGTCATCAATTTCCCCAAATGTGTTTTGATATCTGAGGGGGCATTTATTTGGAGTTCTTGTGAGAATTTCGCCCCGACATGCTCCGCGGCATAGACATTGTCGCTGCCAAATGTGAGTCCGCTGCCTGATGTGAGTCCGCCGCTGCCTAATGTGAGTCCGCATGCGCAAACACAAACGGTTTACGGCAGAAGGCTCAGGCGCAAACTATCCAAGACGCGCATGCTCATACATGGTTTAATATCAACGTATCTTCTCTTAACGCATAATGTAGGTTTATTTAACGTAGTGTTTTATAATTTTGTCAACGGTTTACAGCATAAGGCTCAGTGTCAATATATGGGGCTATGTTGTATTACTGTAGTAGGCTAATGAATGCACTGCTTAACTAATAATTCAATAAACATGAAGCTTAACATCATAAACCTTGGTGGATTTCAAACGTAAACAAATGCGCTTGTCATTCCACTTTATGCTGTAGCCCAGTGTTTTTCAACCTTTTTTGCATCAAGGCACACTTAAGACACAGAAAAAATCTCACGGCACACCAACAACCGGAAATGATATGAATATCAAACCCAATCATCGTTTCAGCCTGAGCATAATATACTCTAAGAAATAAGGGAAACGCGTGTTCTATTTTTTGTATTTCATTAAACCTAACGTCATCCTAATGCCAAGATATCATTTTAGACCGGCTGCATTACCGCCACATACAGAACTAAATGCAGACAATTAGAACTACAACTGTCATGGTATATGAGCATCGTTAAGCGCTAATACTTTCCAAACAGAATATTGTGCACCCGTTGAATTAATATGCCGCCACGACGTGACATTACATTTATTATGAAATTACATAGTACTCACTTATTGCGAAATCTGGGCCTGTTTAGATGCACACAAACGTTGTATCCGGGCAGGAATTGATGAGAGGCACACACGTAATTCCTCATCAAGGGATCGCAGACGTTCTTTATGTTTAGTTTTGATCGCTGTTTAACTTGTAAAGCCAAGTATGTACTAGAACTTTTCCCCGTGACAACCAAGTGCCTCGCGTATAGAAGCTCCATCCACAAAGCGTATGTTAGCCAGGAGTTGGGCATGGCCACTTATATCTGCCGACTCATAGAGTTGCAAAGCAAATTTCCCGCTGCAGCGTATCTTCTCCAAAACAACACTCTCGATGTCATCACAGCAGACATGTCATCACGTCTCGCTATGGCAGGGCTCTCAAGTGTCACGCATTGAGCGTGACAGTCACTCATTTCGGTCTTTTGTCACGCACTCCCGCCACACATCGTATTTCTCACGCTGAAAAAAAAACCTTGGCTATTTAATCCAATAGGGTCCGGTACTCATTTAATGTGCCGCAGCGCGCAAACATGACCTGGTGGCACTGCCCTCACCATGGAGGAATCAAGGCAAGCACGTCTCACCGAATCCCCTGCAGTTCTGTAAGGTGCCACTTATCAGCCAATCTAAAAAAGAAATGGGCTACACAATAGCCAATCAGAAAAAAACGTATATTTTGTATCTGGGTAAGATTTAATCCAGCAACCAATGAAAATAAAGCATCCTGGAATTGCGCGCGATTGAGCTTGAAGTGATCCATGTCACCAGTTCACCCAAACACTAGACTGTCCTTTTTGCCTATGTTTGTGTTTACGACGTTTGTAGCAGGGACGTGCGGTCAGAGGAGGCAGATCATATATTCATATTTCTCTACTAATCTGTGGTATGGGTGTAATTTCTGCATCATCCCGATTATTTCGAGCATTTTTATTATCAAAATCGCTGAATTTGCGCATTTCCACAAAACAGGGACGTGCGGTCAGGTGAAGCAGAAGCATTAGTGTCTATGGGCAAGTGAGGCAGTGCCTATATATTTCTAAACTGCAAATTCAAAACTGTGTCAGAGTTGGGTAAAAGGTAATTTGAATTAGCATCCCACCACGGTAGTTATATTTTCCCTAGACAAAATGAAATGGGTCCATATCATTGGTGGGAGGGCTACATACGCTACCTTGTAACTATTAATATCTTATTTGACATGGTGTAAAAGTTAAATTAGCACACTGGTTGTACGTTTAGCTGTAGGCCTATAGCCTCTTAAAAGTCTGTTGAGTATTGAACCGCTTAACTTCTTATAATAATAATAAAAAAAAAACGTTTAAAAGTAATAGTATTAGACAATAAAACATAAGGTTTTTTTCAGTTCTGGTCAGATGACAATTTTTAAACCATAGGCATATATATACATGTATGAAATGTATACATTTCATTTTTTTTTTTAAACAACTAGAGATCGGAATGACGTAATCCCTTCCGGTTTCTGTGCCTCACCAGCTACGAACCTCACAGCACCTCACTGGCTTGTATGCCTTTGTCTGAAACTTTGCAAAAATTAAATAAATGTAGGATTGTTTTGCTTGTATTATGTCTTGTCCTGTCTTACTTGCACCCCATGGCCTTCAAATCAAAGTCTTCTAAAACAAAATGCTTTTCAGTTATTTTTGTCTTTTTCAGACATTAAGACATTTAACACAATGCCACAATGAATGACCTCAGCATCAGAGATGTCTCACCTCATTATTGGCACCTATCTTCCTGCATAGTTACTGAGATAAAGAGAACACGAAGTGACACAACGTCTACGAGTGGGGTGGTATAACGTGACAACAAAAACCTTCTAGTCGGACCAGTGAGACAAGTTCCGACATTCCAAAAACCCTACTGGCTTCCAGCAAACGTACCATCCTTTTATTTAGTGTATTATCATGTTCCTGGCTCAAGTTCCAAAAAGGGTTTTGACTACTGCTTCAAGCCTGCCCTTAGGGGGGATAAGCGATACAGGGCTCTCAAGTGTCACACATTGAGCGTGCCAGCCACTCATTTCCCCGCCACACCCCATATAATTAAATGTGCAGGGGTGGTATAACGTGACTGAAAGCAATTCATTTTGATTGAGCCCTTTCTTTGTTCCATGACACTATGTTCTCAACGTCAAGTTATTGTTATGAAGAGGTTCGTACAATGACGTAATCGAAGTCTGTCTTTATTAAACAACTATGCAACTACAACAGCAGTACACCAGTGTGCATGTTACAGGCCTCCTGATCAGAACTAACTCTGGTCTCCCTTTACATCCTGTTACTACAAAATAAAAGCATCCCTTACACTATTATACTATTATTCCATAATACCACACTCACAACCCCCCCCCCCCCCCCCCCTCTTAAGGAGCTCCGAGCATCGAGTAAGTCGTCTCCTGTTTTAATGTCAGAACAAATTCACAATGGTTTGTCACAAGCAATGACAACTTGACTGCAGTTAGAGAATATTTCCTAAAAAATTAGCATCAGTTTTTTATGAGTGTTCGTAGCCAACACAGTTTTAGGCTACAACCTACCTTTTACACTATAGCTTTGACTCCGAACTTCGTTTATAGGCTATAATACATTTGAGTTAGAGGAGGAGCGAGATTCAAGGAGGAGATGGTGGAAGAGACAGTGCAGGTGGAAGAGAAAGCATGGGGGCGGGGTGGGGCGGCCGTAGGCGTGGGGGATGTCACTCTTGCCCATCTTCAAAACTTGAGAGCCCTGCTATGGTGATGGTGTTATCTGAGAGGGGAACTTTAGCAATCTCCTTCACTGCATCTGGGCCTAGCATGAAATTGACAATGGCTTTGCAGGCGGGTTATATCAATGATTCAGTGTGTGGCTTTTTTGACTAAGCTATAAGTTCCACGTCTAAATAGCTAACTTCCAGGGCTCTCTCGGACACCTTTGTGACCTTTGTCATCATAGTAGCCTGTTTGACCGTGTTGTCACACATACAAACAAAATAGTTAAAGTCCTTGTCTTGCAGCGCAGGGTGTTTAGTTTGCAAGTGGCGTTTAAGCTTGCTAGGGACCATGGCACTGTTAGCCAGCTTTCCCCAAAACTCAACGCACAACACTTTTTTTAATTGTCGCCTCAGTAAATCTGCCTATTACTGTATTTACGCTGCATACCGCCACCAATAGGCAGAGGGGAGTATTGAGCCTTCATACCACCAACAGCGCGATGTCACACACACAAACACACACGTTGGCTCTTCGCGCACATAGTGATTTTTCTCACCAATGAAGTGACAATATGTAAAAAATGAATATTTTTCACGGCACACCGGACAGCCTCGCACACCGGTTGAAAAACACTGCTGTAGCCTACACCACCAGCATTACCTGGCTCGTTGTACTACAATAGTGTCGCAAAGTTTGCGCATGCGGTCTCACATCAGGCGGGTCCTCACATTTGGCAGCGACAATTGTCATAGAATAAGTATTCTTTGCCTATGATCTGTGGTGCTCACAAGCCCCCTCCGCGCCCCTCCCTCCTCATCCCCCACATCAGTGTTGAGCGGCAGGCCAACAGGTGCAGCCTACTTCTTCACTGACCTGCATCAGACAAACAGGTAATGACGGTGTTTGTGCAATCCCCCGACGTTGTATAAATTAACAACATTAGTGCCGCTGAAAACAATACGTCTAAAAAACTGGTCTGGTCCGACGTTTCCTAAAAAAATAAACAGACAACTAACTTGATTTCAAAGCATTGTCCAGCTGTTTACTGACGTTTGTCAGGTTTAATGACATTATTTGTCTGAAAGTGCATATTTTGTGTTGTATAAATGCCGTTTAAACAATTTCGAAAGTATGTTGAATGTTTGTCTATAAATGTCACGAGAATTCACAGCTAGAAAATAGCAGGTAAACTATGCTAGCTCTCGGGGTCATGCTATCCTTGTCCCACATTGTTTAACGTGATATTTATGTATCTCTTCGTTTTGCCTGTTTTACAACGACAACCAGAATTTTTCCTCCCAAAAAATTATGAAGGGCGGTCATTCCAAAAGCATTGGTTTTCTAAAAATGGGTGGCTGGAGTATTCCCCAAGTTCAGATTTGATGCACAAGCATGGTGAGGTGGACCAATTACAGAAAAAAGGCACCCCAGACATAATTTGATGTATCAGACGTTAAGGGAGTGGAAGCCAGAGAGCGAGAGAGATTTAATTTCATTAATAATTTTGGTGATGGACGCCCTTTTTTTTTTTTTGAGCACCTGCCCCCCAAAATGTCTGTGCACGTGCCTGACTGACGGTAACATCAGCATTGCTAGCTAGGATAGTCACCATACATACCTCCAGAGTCTCTCGCCAGAGACGGAATAAATAATAAGAATAATCTTTGGAGGTTATTAGCTAGCTTGAAATATTGTATACAGATCTTACACAGTGGTGAAATAACATGACTAGTCTACAAGGTTGTGCTGGTTGCATTTCAATGAAGAGGTCGTAGGGTTTCTATTTTTTTTTTTTTTTTATTGAGACCTGTATGCCTTTGCTTCAATTATTGTTGTGTCCACTTCGTTGTTGATCTTAATATTTTGGATATATCCTTCCACTACATATTGCAGTCCCTTTTGGCTTGATCTGGAGGATACAGCGGAGGTATTACTCCAAAAATCATCACTCATACTGACAGTTATAGCGATCGTACCCGTACTTGCCATGGCTTTAAGGTTGACAGTTCCGTGAATTGTGTCGGACGTAGCAACAATAACTAGGGGGCGGAGCCCTGGCGATCAGTCAATTGTCATTTTTCTGCAAATAAATGATCTAAATGACAATATTTTTATTTGAAATTTGGTAGGAATGTTGCCAGTAGGTTATAGAATAAAACTAAAATGTACATTTTACTTTAACACATACCAATAAATAGTAAAACCAGAGAAACTGATCATTTTGAAGTGGTCTCTTAATTTTTTCCGCGGCTGTATATGCTACAGTGGATAAATATATATATTACTATGGGTTAGTTGTTCAGTAGTGTGACGGCGAGGGGGAAGAAACAGTTTTTGTGTCTGGAGGTTTTTGTGAACAGTGATCTGTAGCGCCTACCAGAGGGGAGGCGTTTGAATAATGTGTGTCCAGGGTGTGAGGGGTCTGCAGTGATTTTTCCTGCCCGTTTCCTGACTCTGGAGGTGTACAGGTCTTGGATGGTGGGCAGGTTGGCACCAATGATCTTTTCAGCAGACCTTATTGTCCGTTGGAGTCTGTTCCAGTTTGGTGGCCGATCCAAACCAGACAGTTATTGAAGTGCACAGAACAGACTGCGGTGTAGAACATGATCAGCAGCTCCTGAGGCAAGTTGTACTTCCTAAGCTGGCGCAGGAAATACATCCTCTGCTGGGCCTTCTTGATGATGGTGTTGATGTTGGGTTCCCACTTCAGGTTCCTGGAGATAGTGGATCCCAGAAACCTGAAGGATTCTACAGCCAACACAGTACTGTTGAGTATGGTGAGGGGGGGCAGTGCTGGGGGGCTCCTCCTGAAGTCCACTGTCATCTCCACAGTTTTAAGCGTGTTCAGCTCTAGGTTGTTGCGACCGCACCACAGGGCCAGCTGTTCAACCTCCCGCATAAAGGCAGACTCATCATCATCACCAGGCACGTGCAGAGGGGGGGGGGGCTAAGGGGGCTTGAGCACCTGCCCCTTTTGCCCTTGATGCCCAAAGTGCCCTTTTGTCAGAGTGTTTTTTATTATTTCTATTATTATTTATTTTTAATTTGTGCGTGAAAAGTCCGTCTGTGCGGCCCAAAATAATAATACATTTAACGAAATGATAATAATTTAGATCTACCTTGGTCGGTCACAGGATCCACAACGTGCCCTCTCTCTGCCCTGACGTGCCCTGCTGACCGACGCCTCGGATAAGTTTCTCTGGAGCCCCCGTTTTCCAGGTAAGCCGAGTAGCCTTGTGATGCCAAATTTGCCATGATGACTCGGGAATAACTCGGTGTAAAGTTTGCTATAGGGGCTTATATGCCTCTCTCTTGTACGTCGCTTTGAACAAAAGCGTCTGCTAAATGACTGCATGCAAATATGAGCCAAAAATAGTTGATTAACTCCCTTAAATAAACTTGTCAATCTATGAAGTTTGTATCGTTTCATATAGAGCGTGGTCTTTATACCTGAGAGCATTTTCGTTCATTTCACGTCATGATTTTGTATTGGTTGGTGAATTTTGGTAACGTTATTTCATATCAATCAGAGAGAGAGAGAGAGGGCCAGATAGCGAGAGCGAGCAGAAGTCTTTGAGCAGAAGAAACAAGAGGACGAGTGCGAGAACTTAAACTGAAACACAGGGAATTTCTGATAGCAACCTATTCTGATAAAATAGTGTATTGGAGTGCGACAATTTAAACTGAAACACGGCATTTTTGCAAGCAACAGTGTATTTGAGTGCAGACAATCCGTTTTGAGCAGGATCTCCCCCCCCCCTCTCTCTCCATCCGTCTCACTCCCTCTCTCACTCTCTCCATCTCTCACTCCCTCCCTCTCTCCATCCATCTCACTCATTGAAAATTGTATGTTGAAATGGACCCACATTGACTATAAACATTGCACCCTTTTAACAACTTTCATACTCACAGTGAAACGCAGCTGTCTACAGTACTTGCTGCCTGTAAAATTATAGTTTAAAGGCCTTGTTCCCATATAGTTCCCCCACTCATTTAAAACCTAATGAGTATGCACCCGTTTGTGAAATGGATGTATGTGTATGTGTGTGTGTGTGTGTGTGTTGGCAGCTGTGGAGACACTGTAATGTGTCTGGGGGTATAAACCAACCCCTTGTGACAACACTGTCCTATAGTGTGAAATGAACTCAGCGTCACACTGGTGGAAATGACCGTCACACCAGTGGACATAGCCTATAGAAAAGGCCTAGATAAATACATTTTTACAAATCTGTGCTACATGTGCCCCCTTTTTAACTTTGAGCACCTGCCCCTCCAAAGGTCTCTGCACGGCCCTGATCATCACGGATGAGGCCGATGACTGATGTGTCGTCTGCAAATTCTAGGAGTTTAACAGATGGGTCTCCTGAGGTGCAGTCTATAGTGTAAAGTGAGAAAAGCAGTGGGGAGAGCACGCATCCCTGAGGTGCACCAGTGCTGACTGACCGGGTGCTGGATGTTGTTTCACCTGCTGCTTCCTGTCTATCAGGAAGTTTGTGATCCACAGACAGGTGGAGGCGTGCACAGTGAGCTGGGTGACTTTGGTAAGGAGGACTTCTGGGATGATGGTGTTGAACGCCGAGCTGAAGCTAAGTTGATAAATTTTCCTATTGGACCGTTAACATTAGTGAGCTGATTGACAACAGGATATATCGGCTCGTCAAAGGCTGGTCCGCATCCAAATAATGTGGTTAATTTGAACAAGGCTAAGGTCGTTTACATGGAGCCTAGTTTGTCAATCTGATACGGATAGCTAATACAGATAGCCCTATCATACATACGAACACTCTCTATCCGCACCTTGTTTCCGCAACGATCGCAGTCCTGGGTAGAAAGTGAGTAGATTTGAATCGGTACGGGGGCTGGTGTTCGTCTGCACGGCTTCACGCAACCTGATGACGTCATTGCCCCACGTGCTCAATTTGCGATCTCCAACCAATATTTATATCCCTTGTTCTCCCTCAAAATCTCACTCGTGGTGGGCCTCGAATTCACTCTCATTAACCCAGCCTACTGATTTTTGATTAGCCTCCTATCTTGATCTAATTCTTCTTATTCAGACGTAACATAACTTTCATGACCACAAATATAAATTGGCCAGCGATTTAATTGCTTTTTTATTCATAAATGTATGTAAAATGCTCGGAGCAATGCATCATGGGAAATGGGATGACAGACATGTCATGTTGTACTGTTCCAAACTCTTTATTATCAATAGAAAATATAATTCATTTTCGCATATCCTTTAGTCTGACCACTGATTTTATTAACCACCATAATGTAATGTTGCTAATTGGAGCTTGAATGTCTTGTGTAATGTGTTTATACGTTTGCTGCTTCCTATACCTTGTGCTTTTGAGTCTCCTCTTCTAGGTTTTTCACGTTTTTTCAGTTGTGGAAATAAAGCGCTAAAGCGCCACCCACAGGCGTGGGGTATGTACTACAGTCGGTTCACCACAATCTGCTGCCTCCGTGTTTACGCAAATCTCTCGTTGCCAGCCTCCGTATTTACGAAATTAAAAGATTCGATTGGTGTGAAAAGTAAATCCGATTCGGAGGCCCTAGACTTCGTGTGCATAGCAATGCGGGCCGAACAATGATAATCCATAATTGGAATCAACGTGCCTGTCGCACACGAAGTAACCTTGGCAATCAACTGGAGACATTTTCTTCAGTGAAAGACAACGGACCCGGGGGCGGTGAAAGCGCAAGGGCTTAAACTTATCAGGGCAATTGCGTGTGCAAGTCCTACTTCAAAAGGCAAGAAAGGTCGATCACCGAAACAATGATTTTCTAATGGTATAATGGTTCTAAACTCAAAGAAAAAAAGCTCTCTTTTTTTTCCACTGGCGAGGAGGAGATCAACATGAACGTTTATGAAGAATACAGGACCATGATCATGGCAAAATCCAACACTGCCACCGCTGTAAGAGCAAGACAAGAAGCCGTGTGTCAGGATGTCTATGGGCTGATAAATGAAAACGTAACAGGGAGAGTGAGGTACAGAGGATAGCGCTGCCGGTTAGTAGCTGCAAGGTTGCTCGTTTGATTCGCCTCACCTCCTAACTCAGTGTAGTTTAACATTTCCTTGTAAGTCGCTCTGAATAAATGACTAAACGTTAATGTATTTATATCAAATGCAATACATTGAAGCATTGAAAATAAATTGTGTGTAGTGTATAATACGTGGACTGTGGCCGCTGCGTGAGTGAGGGGGCGAGTAAGCTGCAGACCAGGTACACCTGGCACTGCTGCAGGAGGATATGCGGCGTGGAGGCCGCCATCAGCCTTATTGAGCGGCTGCTGCAGGAACTTGTGGGTGGGGAAACCTGACTGCTGCTGCCTCCAAGCTCCTCCCTGACTGCTTCCACCATGCTGCAGCCAGGTGTCCCAGCCTCTCTTAATGAGTCTGGGTAATGTAAATTCATAATTGTGTGTAAAGAAGGAAAATCATTGTATTTGCATTTTGTCCCACATCTGTTAACAAAATTGGTCACTCATCAGTTTTTATGTTTTTTTTTTTCTTTCTCAGGCTCGAGTTGACAGCATGGTGGAGTATCTGGTGGACCTGAGGCACCAGCTCTCTCTGGCCCTCACCAACCAGAAGGTCAGGAACATTTATTGTCTTACTACTTTCCCTCTGTGTCCTGCCAGACATATTCACTCTCATGTTTTGGTCTTTTCTCACGGGCTGCTGTGTTCTCTCTCTCTCTCTGTCCAGATGGGATCTCATCCTGAATGACTACAGGAGGATCAGGCGGCGCATTCTAGACAATAGGGCTGTTATGCAGCAGACCACCCTGCAGCTGGTAGACGGGAGACACACCACCCGCCCTGGTACAATGGCACAACAAGAGGCAGGGCAACATGCAAGGACTGGACCTGCCCAGCCACTTGTCTTTTCCCTGCTAATGTGTGCCCCCCATCAGCCAGCCGCAACTGCAGTTGCAAAGGTCTAAATGCCCCCTAAGGCATGCATAACAGGATAATCCTGCACAGCAGGGGGAAGTGAAGCAGAGAGATATGCAGCCAATGGGAGATCAGGCCAATAATGAGCCTCTGCAGTGAACCATGGTAGAGCCCGTTCTGTGGGGAGATACCACTGTGCCAGGTGTCTTAGGCAAAATGCGTAATGATATAGCAGTAGGTTTGTAATACCTTAACCTCCCTGACCCAGCGTTTTCTTTGTCCGGAAAAAATGTATAATGTCCGAAAATATTAGAGCTTAACGGTCAAATTGTTCTCGCAAACACAATCTGAATTTGACAACAATCCTAATATAATGGCCTATAAAGCAAACGTGCACTGCCCTGATTATGTTTTAAAGGAACAGGCTAATCTGCCGTTAGAAAGTTATTAAACAACACGCATATGCTGCATTTTAAAGGAGCGAACTGAGTGAGAAGGATCAAACATGGCCAAGCAGACTAGCCTTAAAAGCTTTTTTCAGAGGCCAAACGCAACTGATGAGGGTAAACCGTCTGAGGAGGATGAACCTGTAATACCTGCAGTGTTGCGTCTGAACGCGTTTCATTTCATTATACTGTCTATGCCCGTGCGTGAGCGTGCCGAAGTTGCGTATCAGAGAGCGGTATTGCAGACAGATAGAAATGGTGAAAAATTATAGCTCGCAGCATATTGAAAAAACGAACTGAACAAGTAATTTTTTTGGAGCAGTGAACTTAGTTACAAATGTTGAATTATGAACTATGAACTGAACGATTTCATGTAGAAAGTGAACATTCCAAACACTAAATAGCCTATGTGAAGCCCTAGATCAGTGGTCGGCAAATAGGGGCCCCCATCTATTCTGTCTGGCCCGCGAGATGACGTTAATTTGATGTAAAAAAAAATAAAAAATATTCAATTTTTTTTCAACCCCATATTTTTTAAAAGGAAAAAAAAAGGCATACAGCAATCCCATCAATTTCGAAACATTTATTGAGGTATAGATGAAAGTCCTAAAGTGACAAAACAACAGGTGGAACATCTGTGCAGTTATCCATGACGCACAGGTCGGAACGGTATTGGCACGCGAGTGCGCGTAATCTTGTGCAAAAAAAAAATGTCCGGTCTCTGTTATGTTCATGGAACTACTTGTTACATGACCTATTTTATGTGTAGTAATGCACTGTGTAAAATACCGTTTAGTGATCCTGTGTATAACTGAAACTATCAGTAAAGAGTTTATATCTATATTCACCTGCGTGGTTATTTATCTTGTTATAAGTGTAGAAACATAGCAATTGGCGACGAGACTGGACTGAATCCATATGTGCAGTGAAAGTATCACGAAGAAAGAAATTGTCGACATTTTTACCGTCTGTTTTTGCCTACCCTGTGGATGCTAAGCTGAATCAATGGACCAGCAAAGCTATCATCAACCACGACCGGAGGAGGGAAACAGGACGCATGGAATGAACGAAACAGTGAGTGACAAAGTAAACTACTAAAAGAAGAAAACTTGGACATTGGCTACTGTAAGTTGAAAGAAAAAACAATTGTAACAAGATGGCTGGATGTGTAGGGCAAATGGACAGTTTTGATAGTAGCCTACTGTGGAAGACTGGGCTTCATACATTGAACGACTTGAGCAGTATTGTTTTGCAAACAAAATAGAGAACGACAGAAAAGTAGCCGTGCTGTTGAGTGTCATGGGTGCAAAAACGTACAATTTGCTGCGCAACTTGTTGGCGACAGATAAACCAGCTTCAAAGGGTTCTTTGTAGGTCCTGCATTCTGAATCAATTTTTCTTTTCAAGGCTTTCGACAACGATATTTTGCATCGATAACTAGCATAGCAATGTTCAGCTAATCATTTTTACACGTCATCTAAAAGAATATTTGTATACGGCAGGTTGCTAAGCAAGCGCCTGTTTCATGAGAGACGACACGAGATGCAGCAGGCGGCATAAAAACAGCGAACATAAGCAAATAAACGTTTTATTGGAATTAAATTAAATGCGTTTTAAAAGTTAGATGATGTTTATTTTTCTTTAATATAATAAAATAAATAATAATTTAAATAGTAGCCCCCCCCCCCCCCCCCCCCCCCCGTTCGAACAGCTTCACCAGAGAAAAAGCCGAAATGTCGGGCGTTTATGTCGTTATGGAGAGACAAGTTCCGGTGCATAATTGATAGTCACAGTAAAATGTTCTGTTAGCACAGCGAAAAGGCAGGACGACACGGATTCACAAGAGGGTCCAATCATTTTTGAATCTCTGCTCTCATTGAACATAGTCAGAGCAATGACCATGTTGCGGCGCTCAATTTAACGCCACAGTAGGTTGCGATTAAAGGCCACTTATTGACGCGCATCAGACATTAATGTTTTTTTCCATTGTAAACTTAGGCAAATAAACATGTTGCATTCTAAACGACCTGATTATGTTATTATTTAAGCTACGCATGCCGTCAGTTTTCTTCAATAGGCTAATTTAGAAGCAGAAATAGATATTTGGCCGGCTTATCCTTAAAATGTCCGGCAAATGAAAACTCTGCCGGTCATTTTGAACGGCAGACATTTTTCTCTAGCGGAATCTCTGCCCTGACCAACCCTTTGTTGAAGTTTTCTAAGGTGGATTCTTGCTCGCTTGCCATTCCATAGAAAAAGAATAGCCTACATAATTAATCAAACCTTCGGAAAAGATTCACTGGAACATTCACTGGGAGGGACTGCAAGATATAATTTAATTTAGGGGCTACAGTCATCTTTAAAACATTAGCCTTGGCCCACATGGACAGGTGAAGGGGTGACCTTGTCTGGGAATTCCCTGCCCCTTCACTGCATTCCATTTGTTCAGTTGGTCTGGCCAACTACTCATTAGCGATCCACTTCACTCACGTAATTGGACACGCCTTTAACCAATCAGACCAACGATACTATACAACGATCGGTAATAAAGCAAACACATATTTTTTCTGTATGAATTGTTCCAGGGCAAGTTTCTGTTCTGTTTTCAAAGAAAACTTGCCTTATCGAAGTTTTGCGGTGCTTCGGCGGCCACCATGTCTAATGTTTAAAAACTCTCCGTGCAGTAGATTTTGTAACGTAGCCGTGGTAAGTTTAAATCCGCCAATGGCACGCCAGGTAGCCAAAAGCCAGTTTGTGATTGGCTCCAAGGATTCTGGAAATCTTGAAATGAACGGCTATCCGAAGTTGACCAGACCCACTGCAGAGGCAAAATCAATTTGGCCGGAAAAAGTGGGGCGGGACTTCCCAGACTAGGGGTGACCACCTTTCTATATCAAGTAGTGGTTCTATATTTGCTTTCATAATATCTGACAGGTTGGAGGGAAACATTATCCCAATGTACCTAATGCCTTAATCTGGCCACCTGAAGATGCCTGACAGGAATAATGTTGTTGGACAGTATGTAACAATCTACCTATTATAATCTAAGACCAACGTTACCAAAAACCGCACAAGAGGTTCTTTAAAAGAGGAATAAAATTGCCTAACGTAAATAAAGCTCCGCCTTATCCGGAGTCACGATAAATAACAAATGGAATCACAACTTCTAGGTCATTGCCTGCGCATGCTCCATGTATTAAATCAGCACAAATGTTCACAATCACAATTAAACCAAAACCCCATACATTTCCCCCGCCCTTAGTCCACAAAATTAATCCCAAAAGTCTAGCTCAGCAGAGCAACGTCCACGCGCAACTCAGGCGCTGATCCGAGGGTGAAGGAGGCCTGTACCTCGTAATTCCCACGGTGATGAAAAACAACGAACAAAAAAACAAATAATCAAGCAGGAAGGCAAAAAAGGCCACAAGACGAGCAATCACACCTGGCCGGGTATATCCAACACAAAAAAGAACAAAACAGGTCGGTCTCACCGGTATCCCAGGTAAAAGACTCCCACGATATGCACGCTTCTCCTTTCTGCCTCCCGCAAAATGCCGTTCAGTGCCGTGTATCCTAATTATCAAACACTCAGACGCGATCATCAATTTTTCTCTGCCGTCTGGAATGTTTTTACACTTCAAATGGCTGCAACATTCAAATGCTGGCGCCACTCTCACGCACACACTTCCTACTCTAAACTTCGGAAGAAGGGGCCGCCCCTGACGCGCACCTCATATACAGTCAGGTGCGCAACGATAGGTGCAATAGAAAACAAAATAAAAGGAGCATTTTAAACAGACAGACCCCACCACCTCATCATACAGGGATATTTGATAGACACCAAAGGCAATTTAGTACATACTGTATTTTTCATTACATACACAGTACTTTACATATACATCATATGAAATTCTAATAACTTTTAGGATCTTTTATCTTTCTCTTACTTTACGATGTTCATTAATGTGACAGTGTCACAAGTATGTCGAATTGGTCTCTGTGCTTCAACACTATTAAAATAGAACAAAATAAAACATTATTTAAACAAACAAATATCAACCTACCCAGGAAACCAGAAGTAGGAGTGGCAAAATCAGAAGGCCACGCTGCTGGATGTGACCACACCCTAGTGCTAAAAGAAGAAAATTAAGTCAGATAAACTTCATCAAAACTACAGTTATTACTCAATTCATCTTCATTAGTGTGCTTGCCCGAAGGGAAGCACAGTATTGTTATCGTCAAGTTTTCTTTATTTATTCTCCCCGTTTTTCTTGCAGCTAACTACTCCTCGCCCGTTTGAGATAGAGACGCCATTCAAACACCGAAATGTCCGGCTCGATCCGGTGCAAGCCGCTATGACTTTTCGTGGCGGTACTCCTTGCCACTCCTTTTTTATTCCTCTTTTTCATCACCTTTTTCTCTCATTGACTAACATGGTGGAAGGTTGAGCCATTGTGACGTCACACACCCTGAGATAGGAGAAGCTCTCTTAAATGCCATAACAATCATGCTAATCGAAAACCACCATCAAGGTTTATATCTCTTAAATGCCATAAAAATCATGTAAATCGAAAACCACCATTAAGCTTTATATCATGATACAGTAGAAGTAATAGCTAGCGAGTTGTTTACGTTCACAACCCACAGACAGTTCAAAAGGCCCGACAACAGTCCCCAAAGAAAACCTAGATATACTATTGATACAATCGCGAATAGAGTGATGATAGCTAGCGAGCTATTTAGCCTTCACCCAGGCTCGAGTTTATTTTGCTAGGTATGTCCGATATCGACGCAGAGACACAGTAGTGTGAAAAAGGATGGAAAACTTAACGAGGAAAAGTGGTTCGGGAACTACGTATGCAGTAGTTGGCTGTACCAACTCAAGAAAACACCTGAACGAGTGGTTAGATAGAGAGTGGAAAATATTAAAACGAATGTAGTGGCAACAGTTTCAGGTACAGTTTATACACCCGCTCTAACAGTGTTAACCAGTATGTGAGTAACGTGGGTTTTATTAAGGCATAGCGTGTGTAATGTGTAGCTATTTCATTCCGTTTGTTAACCTTTCCGGCTGTCTGTATACCAGCAGCAGAGTGGAGCATTTCACTCCCCTGCCATCTCGGAATGAAATAGCTACACAATACACACGCTATGCTTTAATAAAACTCACGTTTTACGAGACACCAACAGAGGCACAACCGACAAGTCTTACCATTGAAGATCTTTGACGTTCGTTCTGAAACTACATATTCCGTACAGTAGATTTCCCCTCGTTTAGTATCCACCATCAAGCTTTATATCACAGGCATATTCAACAGAAATTAAAGAATGCTCCGAGTCAACAAATGATGTTCCAAACTCTTTACTGCTGATGGTGTCCACCACGGAGTCAAACTTTCTAGACTTAATCATTGTGATCACGCCAATTCTGTTGGCTGCCGAGCAACAGTTTATGTGTTTTTGCTGAAAACCAGCTCAACTGTGCTTCACCTGTGTGTAAAAGTACCAGCCGCCACTGATACACACAGTTGGGAAAGTTCACTTTCTACATGAACTAGCCCACTTAGGGCTGGAACACACCAAACTAGTTCAGTTCTTTTTTCCAAATATGTTGCAAGCTATAATTTAGTCATAGACAGGAGAAAGCACACTTGACTGACTGGTTTGACAACCCTGGAGGACTGTTAACGGTGTGTTTTTTGCCTGGAAGTCTCTAGAAATCTGGCACCTTTAACGAAATTAAAAAGAGTGAACGTGCCGTTCACAGACACCAGGTTCACACATTCACAGTATCGTTCATCAGGCAGTAATACAGTACGTTCAGTTCACTTTTACCAAAATTATGAACTAGTTCATGAACTTTCGTTCAATGAACGTGTTCAGGTACAACACTGAATACAAACACAGGTCAGCAAGGTCTGAACCTGTTTAACACACATTCAGTGCTAAACCGCACCACTGAAAACCTAATTTGTTTCTCCAGAACACTTTTTACTCTATTTTCTTGTTGCTGTCACGCGCAGAGGCTTGAGCTTCATAATGGCACTTTGATTTCTTAGACATCTGCAAATATGCTCAAAAGTAATTCATGCGTAAAACAGAGTACATGTACACAAATTCAAACATAGGAACTAGTGCTGTCAAACGATTAAAATATTTAATCGCGATTAATCGCATTTTTGTCATAGTTAACTCAAAATTAATCGCGATTAATCGCAAATGTATTAATCGCAAATTTGTATCTATTCTAAATGTCCCTTCAATCTTTTTTTTTCTTTTTATGCTCCTATCAACATGGAAAGGTGGATTGGCTTGCTTTATGCAGCAGGGTGGTACAAAATTAAATTACAAAATGCACATTTCAGATAAACAAGGACTATAGTGCAGTTAAACCATGGCTTAATATTTCTTTTTTTTCAAATTTGCTGTGAACATAGAAGTCAGGCCTCTTTCTTCAAAAACAATGAACCGTAACAGTTAGGTTACCAATAAAAGGTAAGCCTACTACTTCTGTGCTTTCAGCCAGCTGCCTGTTGACATTTTCAGACAACAGTGAAGCTCACTTTTTTTGCACAACACAACTTTTAAAGGTAAACTTTCTATTCAGAAGCTTTTTATCATCCATTTCGCTGAATTGCACTCAACATTCACTCAAACGTAACGTTAGCCTACTACACAGTTTGGGAGAGCAAACAGAACGTTAATCTAAGAAAAAAAACTATTTTATTTATTTAAAAAAAAATGTACAACGCGTTAATCGCGCGATAAAAAAAATCACGCTCTGCGCTGTCGCACGGCGGTCATAATAAGACTTTCAGATGTTCTGGGTATATTAGAGAGACACAAAATGTGACACAGACCAATTTCCAAGCTTTCTCATCAGTCAGTTACAAATTAAGGGCAATGTTAGCCTCTTTAGGTTAGCTACATTCACCCTCCACACACACACTTATTCTCTGCATCCCTCATTGTCAAAGTATACTTACACAGAGTTTTTTTGTCCATTTGTTCTGAAGCCTGTACTAGGGTACAATAAAAGAGAGAGAGTTCAGAGTAATATCTTCTGATGTCTTTAACGCGGCTACACACTGCAATGCCCTTTAATGGAATGGAAATGGCCCAACACCCTCACCAGTAGGCCACGCCCGGCCACTTAGGGCTCGAACACACCAAAAGAATGTCCACTAACTTGACGAACAAGCCTCCTAAGCCCCCCAAGGCCCAAAGAGGAACGTCCCCTACAAAGGCCAGATTAGGCCCAGAGAAGGTAGTAAACACATTAGAGAAGGAGATGTTGGAAGAGGGAGAGACAGTGCAGGTGGAAGAGGAAGAGACGGCTAGAACAAAAGGGAGAAAATTCCCAGGAGCAGCCACCTACAAGACCTCTTTTAACTAGACGTAACGCAAAGCGTTACAAAATATGACCGCCGAACTGTGTTTTGGCACAGAATGAGTCATGGTTGTCAGTGTGTTTGTGTGTTTTTATGTGTTTTGTGTGTGTAAATTGGTTTGTGTTTCATTTTTATGTATTAAAGGAATTATTTGTGATAGATTTTGATGATTTGGTTATGTAATGTTTTGTGTACTACTATTTTGTGGATTGTTTTGGTATATTTTTCTTTTGCAATGTAGTTTATTAAAACAGGTCAAATAAAGAGGTTTGGAAACAAAGTGAAGTTTCCAACCACCAACAGGTGGCGCTATAGGTGATATCAGTCAGGCATATGTACGCGTTCGGGCTGGATCCAGCGTCCTCCCTAAGACATTTTCTCTGGATCAAACAATGTACGCAAGAGTTATAAGAGACTTTGTGTTTTGTGGCAAGCACTAACAAGTTGGCAAAGTTTGAGGGTCTGCCACGCCCACACCTTCCGACTAATGAGAAAATCCAATATAACTTTTAGTCGCCCATGGCTGAAGAGTAGCCGGACCACATTTCAAGGCGTTACCATTAAAGCTGTCGGACGAGTTCGATCAGATGCGAGTTGTGCAAACACCGTCAAAAGACTTAATCATTGTGATCACGCTAATTCTGTTGGCTGCCGAGCAACAGTTTATGTGTTTTTGCTGAAAACCAGCTCAACTGTGCTTCACCTGTGTGTAAAAGTACCAGCCGCCACTGATACACACAGTTGGGAAAGTTCACTTTCTACATGAACTAGCCCACTTAGGGCTGGAACACACCAAACTAGTTCAGTTCTTTTTTCCAAATATGTTGCAAGCTATAATTTAGTCATAGACAGGAGAAAGCACACTTGACTGACTGGTTTGACAACCCTGGAGGACTGTTAACGGTGTGTTTTTTGCCTGGAAGTCTCTAGAAATCTGGCACCTTTAACGAAATTAAAAAGAGTGAACGTGCCGTTCACAGACACCAGGTTCACACATTCACAGTATCGTTCATCAGGCAGTAATACAGTACGTTCAGTTCACTTTTACCAAAATTATGAACTAGTTCATGAACTTTCGTTCAATGAACGTGTTCAGGTACAACACTGAATACAAACACAGGTCAGCAAGGTCTGAACCTGTTTAACACACATTCAGTGCTAAACCGCACCACTGAAAACCTAATTTGTTTCTCCAGAACACTTTTTACTCTATTTTCTTGTTGCTGTCACGCGCAGAGGCTTGAGCTTCATAATGGCACTTTGATTTCTTAGACATCTGCAAATATGCTCAAAAGTAATTCATGCGTAAAACAGAGTACATGTACACAAATTCAAACATAGGAACTAGTGCTGTCAAACGATTAAAATATTTAATCGCGATTAATCGCATTTTTGTCATAGTTAACTCAAAATTAATCGCGATTAATCGCAAATGCATTAATCGCAAATTTGTATCTATTCTAAATGTCCCTTCAATCTTTTTTTTTCTTTTTATGCTCCTATCAACATGGAAAGGTGGATTGGCTTGCTTTATGCAGCAGGGTGGTACAAAATTAAATTACAAAATGCACATTTCAGATAAACAAGGACTATAGTGCAGTTAAACCATGGCTTAATATTTTCTTTTTTTTCAAATTTGCTGTGAACATAGAAGTCAGGCCTCTTTCTTCAAAAACAATGAACCGTAACAGTTAGGTTACCAATAAAAGGTAAGCCTACTACTTCTGTGCTTTCAGCCAGCTGCCTGTTGACATTTTCAGACAACAGTGAAGCTCACTTTTTTTGCACAACACAACTTTTAAAGGTAAACTTTCTATTCAGAAGCTTTTTATCATCCATTTCGCTGAATTGCACTCAACATTCACTCAAACGTAACGTTAGCCTACTACACAGTTTGGGAGAGCAAACAGAACGTTAATCTAAGAAAAAAAACTATTTTATTTATTTAAAAAAAAATGTACAACGCGTTAATCGCGCGATAAAAAAAATCACGCTCTGCGCTGTCGCACGGCGGTCATAATAAGACTTTCAGATGTTCTGGGTATATTAGAGAGACGAAAAAATGTGACACAGACCAATTTCCAAGCTTTCTCATCAGTCAGTTACAAATTAAGGGCAATGTTAGCCTCTTTAGGTTAGCTACATTCACCCTCCACACACACACTTATTCTCTGCATCCCTCATTGTCAAAGTATACTTACACAGAGTTTTTTTGTCCATTTGTTCTGAAGCCTGTACTAGGGTACAATAAAAGAGAGAGAGTTCAGAGTAATATCTTCTGATGTCTTTAACGCGGCTACACACTGCAATGCCCTTTAATGGAATGGAAATGGCCCAACACCCTCACCAGTAGGCCACGCCCGGCCACTTAGGGCTCGAACACACCAAAAGAATGTCCACTAACTTGACGAACAAGCCTCCTAAGCCCCCCAAGGCCCAAAGAGGAACGTCCCCTACAAAGGCCAGATTAGGCCCAGAGAAGGTAGTAAACACATTAGAGAAGGAGATGTTGGAAGAGGTAGAGACAGTGCAGGTGGAAGAGGAAGAGACGGCTAGAACAAAAGGGAGAAAATTCCCAGGAGCAGCCACCTACAAGACCTCTTTTAACTAGACGTAACGCAAAGCGTTACAAAATATGACCGCCGAACTGTGTTTTGGCACAGAATGAGTCATGGTTGTCAGTGTGTTTGTGTGTTTTTATGTGTTTTGTGTGTGTAAATTGGTTTGTGTTTCATTTTTATGTATTAAAGGAATTATTTGTGATAGATTTTGATGATTTGGTTATGTAATGTTTTGTGTACTACTATTTTGTGGATTGTTTTGGTATATTTTTCTTTTGCAATGTAGTTTATTAAAACAGGTCAAATAAAGAGGTTTGGAAACAAAGTGAAGTTTCCAACCACCAACAGGTGGCGCTATAGGTGATATCAGTCAGGCATATGTACGCGTTCGGGCTGGATCCAGCGTCCTCCCTAAGACATTTTCTCTGGATCAAACAATGTACGCAAGAGTTATAAGAGACTTTGTGTTTTGTGGCAAGCACTAACAAGTTGGCAAAGTTTGAGGGTCTGCCACGCCCACACCTTCCGACTAATGAGAAAATCCAATATAACTTTTAGTCGCCCATGGCTGAAGAGTAGCCGGACCACATTTCAAGGCGTTACCATTAAAGCTGTCGGACGAGTTCGATCAGATGCGAGTTGTGCAAACACCGTCAAAACGCATCTTCCACTCAAAATGGCCGACTTCCTGTGGACCTGCTGCCACCATGGCGTCAAGAGACTTTTTGGTGTGTCCAAGCAGTGGCGGACTTAGCAATTTGGGGGCCTAAGGCGAATTTAGCTAGGGGGCCCTCAACATTCATATGCGAGAAATACGTTTTCAGATACCACACCACTGTATGTCAAAATGCTAAATATTTATTTAACAAAAGTAGTTTAAAAAGGAAATTGAAGCTTTCAGTGCTGCTTGTTCTTTTTATATGTGCAACCAATTAACATATCTTTAAATAAAATATACTTCTGAATGCCAAAATATAAATTAATGTAAACAAGTAAAGCAGTGTGACAGAGCATTTGTGTGAGTCAATCAGTCATTTTTACATAGAATTGTTACAGAACTTAATTGTAAAGAATAATTATCAATCACAACAAAACAGAGTGAAAATATGAGAGAGAGAGAGAGGATGAGGAAGTTTGTGCATGTGTGAGAGAAAGAGAATGAGTATGTGAGAGGGGTCTGAGTGAGTGATGAAGAGTGTCCCTCTGTGTGTGTGTGCGTGTGAGAGAGAGAGAGAGAGAATGCATGTGTATGAGAGGGAATGTATTTGGCAGCGAAAGAGAGAAAAAAAGGGTATGTGACTGAATGAGGAATGATTGGGTAGAGTGTGTGTGATAGAGAGGAAGTGTGTTTGTGTGTGTGGGGCACCAGTTTTCATGCATCAGGGTCGGGGATGTGCACCATCTGTAGAAATCTAGAACAGAAAAAATACCCCGGGTCATCTCTAAGAAGTTGAAAATCTGCTTCTGGGTGGTCAGAATCATAAACAGCAGCAGAGCCAGAGGGCCTACTCACCTCATCCTCCACGGCATTTGCATCATCTTTCCTGTTGTCATCAGTGTACGAGCATGATGCGCTAGGCTCCTCTCCTTCTCCTCCTGTTGAATCAATATCCATATAAATATGAGAAGCCTTGTTCCAAAAATTGATTTACTCCGAGTTTGGGTCAACCAGTACAAACCTGACATTATAACCTCATCTGAAACATGGCTGACTTATAAAATCTCTAATACTGAAATTGAACTGACTAATTATGTCTTGCATAGAGCAGATAGAGGCTTAAGGGGTGGTGTAGCCACATATGTTCTATCTGACCTTGTCTCTGAGGTAATTACTCCAGAGATAGATAGAACCGTCAAACTTTGAGTGTCTTTTTGTGAAAGTTATTCTTCATGAAAACAAGTATATAACTATCGGTAATATCTACAGACCGCCATCTGCTCCTGCTGACTCTTTTGATTGCATAATTTCTACCATAAATTCGATTCCCTGCAGAAATGAAATCATTATTTTGGGCGACTTTAATAAAAACTGGCTCGACAATTCATCCAAAAAAATAAAAAGCACATTTGGAAATCTGAATTTAACTCAGCTAATTAACGAGCCCACTCGTGTTACTCCCCTTAGCCAGTCCTTGCTTGATTGGATATTGGTGTCACATCCACAAAGATTCTTACAATCAGGGGTCTTATCAGACTGCATGAGTGATCATTCAATTGTATACTGTATTTGGAAAATAAAATTTCCCAAATTACCACCTAAACTAATTAAAATAAGACAGTATAAGAAAATGAATGTAAATAAGTTTAGTTAGGACTTGGTTGCAATTAATTGGGACAGGTATCAACTAATACCAGATGTTCAAAATGCCTGGGAGTTTTTTTATTCAGAACTAATTACAGTTATAAATAAGCATGCTCCCTTTAAAATAGTCAAAGTTAAAGGAAGGCATCTGCCCTGGGTATCCTCTGACCTTATAAGTATTTTCAGACAAAGAGATAACTCTTGGGCCAAATTTCGTAAGACCAAGGATCCGGTTGACTGGGAACAGTACGGACACCTGAGAAATAAAAGCAAAACTATGACTAGAAATGCTAAATCTAACTATTTCAAAGAGTCTCTTGATCATAACTTCAAAAACCCTAAGCAATTCTGGAAAACAATAAAATCTGTAACTAATGTTTCAGATAAACCTCCCCTTAATCAGATAAGGAACAACAATATCATACTAAAGGATCCATTCTTGATTGCTCAAGCATTTAATAACCATTTTTCATCTGTCTGTTCTGCTCTTATATCTAACCCTTCGTCTAGCGATGCTTTCAAAATGGTAAGCCCTCCCCGTAATAGTTGTTTCTTCTTATTCAGAGAAATTACACCAGCTGAAGTCCAGAATGCAATTAACGAGCTAAAGGTTAGTAGTGGGCCCGGCCTGGATGGCATTGAATCAAAATTTCTTAGGCTTTCATCTCATGTCCTTATGTTCCCTCTTTGTGATCTTTTTAACTTGTCTTTAGCCACTTGTGACATACCGGCCATTTGGAAATGTTCACGTATTACCCCCTTACACAAAGGAGGTGATGCACTTGAACCTAATAACTACCGACCTATTTCAATTATATGTTCTATTGCTAATGTTTTTGAAAAATTAATTTATAATCAATTGTCAAGTTATCTTAACAGGAACAATATATTGTCCCCCTATCAATCAGGCTTTCGATCCAATCACTCTACCTCAACAGCTTTGTTAAAACTAACTAATGATATTTTTTCTGCTTCAAATGATTCTAAACTAACAGGTGCTATCTTTATTGATCTGACTAAGGCTTTTGATTTGGTTGACCACTACCTCCTTTTGGACAAGCTCTATTCCATTGGTCTGTCTCGCAATGCATTGCTCTGGTTTAACTCCTATCTCCATAATAGATAACAATGTGTTGTCATACAAGGTTCTAAATCTGACACAACCTTACAAAAAATATGGTGTGCCACAAGGCTCAACTCTTGGTCCACTCTTGTTCTCTATTTTTATCAATGACCTCTCCTCATTCTGCTCTGATTGTTGTGTCCAGCTCTATGCTGATGACACAGTGTTATACACATCGCAAACAGACACATTTCAAATTCAATCTACCTTGCAATCTGGCTTTAATTCTCTACAACACTGGCTGGCAGCAAATAAACTGTTACTCAACAAAACTAAATCTCACACCATGATTTTTGGCACTCAACAAAATATTAAAACAAAGTTCAAATCCTCTTCACATATGATCACCTGACTTGATGGTACACCACTGAAAAAAGTTGAACACATAAAATATCTTGGACTCTGGATAGACTGTGGACTATCATTTAAATATCACATTGATCACACCGTAAAGAAACTGAATTTTTGCCTTAGTGTCCTCTACAGATCTAAACACTGTTTTTCATCTGCTGTTAGGAAGAGACTTGCTTCACAACTCATATTACCAATTCTCGACTATGCAGATGTTGTTTATATGGTGACCTCAAAAACAAATCTCCATCCTCTCAATACTGTGTATAATAGATTGTGTAGGTTTATCCTTGGCTGTCCTTTCACAACCCACCACTGTACAATGTATGAAACTCTTAACTTTCCCTCTCTCAATATAAGAAGACAGTTGCATTGGTATCACTTTATTTTTAAATGTATTTATTTCAACTACCCTCTTTACTTAAAGAATGTATTTGTACCAGTCTAGTCTCATTGAAATTTAAGACATGCCTCTCAAATCTTTTTTTCTACTCCCACAGTCGGTAAATCTGTTGGTAAAATGGCTTTTGAGTTTAAAGCACCATTAGACTGGAACAATCTACCAGGAAATATTCGGTCAAATTCATCATTACCTGTGTTTAAAAATGCTCTTTCTTCTTATTATGCCAACTGCTGCAACTGTTTCAATTAATATCTTCTTATATATGTGTGTGTATGTATGTGTGTATATATATATGTATGTATATGTGTATGTATATGTATGTGTATATGTATATATACAGCCGCGGAAAAAATTAAGAGACCACTTCAAAATTATCAGTTTCTCTGGTTTTACTATTTATTGGTATGTGTTAAAGTAAAATGTACATTTTAGTTTTATTCTATAACCTACTGGCAACATTCCTACCAAATTTCAAATAAAAATATTGTCATTTAGATCATTTATTTGCAGAAAAATGACAATTGGTCAAAATAGCAAAAAAGATGCAGTGTCTTCAGATCTCGAATAATGCAAAGAAAACAAGCTCATATTAATTTTTAAACTACACAATACTAATGCTTTAACTTAGGAAGAGTTCAGAAATCAATATTTGGTGGAATAACCTTGATTTAAAATCACAACTTTCATGTGTCTTGGCATGCTCTCCACCAGTCTTTCACATTGCCGTTGGGTGACTTTATGCTACTCCTGATGCAAGAATTCAAGCAGCTCGGCTTCTTTTCATGGCTTGTGACCATCCATCTTCCTCTTGATCACATTTCAGAGTTTTTTTATGGGATTCAGGTCTCGAAATTGGGCTGGCCATGACAGGGTCCTGATCTGGTGATACTCCATCCACACCTTTACTGGCCTGGCTGTGTGGCATGGAGCATTGCCCTGCTGGAAAAAACACTTCTCAGACTTGGGGAACATTGTCAGAGCAAAAGGAAGCAAGTTTTTCTTCCGGGACAACGTTGTACTTTGCCTGGCTGAGGTTTGTAAAAGACCATAAGGATTGAACCAAAGCGGACTGGAAGGTCTCCTAGTTCGTCTTCTCTGATGAGTCCAATTTTCAGCTTTGCCCAACACATGGTCGTCTGATGGTTAGACGGAGACCTGGAGAGGCCTACAAGCCACAGAGTCTTGCACCTACTGTGAAATTGGACTCATCAGAGAAGACGAACTAGGATATGGAAGTTTATTAGACTCTTTATTCAAATGGCAATGCATTTGTCAAATGGCAATTCAATACGCAAAGTGACAATGCAATCCGCAATTCAAATGTCAAACCAGTTGTCAAATGGCAATTCAATGTGCAAATGACGATGCAATCCGCAATTCAGTTTGTATTATTTTGAATAAAAATTTGAATGAACGCTCATTGCATTGCATTTCATATTGACATGGTTTTTTCAACTCTTTATTCAAATGGAAATTCAATGTGCAAAGTGGCAATGCAATCCGCAAAGTGACAATGCAATCTGCAATTCAAATGGAAAAGCAGTTGTCAAATGGCAATTCAATGTGCAAATGACAATGCAATCCGCAATCCAGTTTGTATTATTTTGAATAAAAATTTGAATGAACGCTCATTGCATTGCATTTCATATTGACACGGTTTTTTCGTATGGAAAGCCAAAAATGACATAATTAAAAATAAATACATATGTAAAAATGTGAGTCATAAATAAACAAAATGACTAAAAATGCACCAAAGAAAAGCATTAGAAAAAATATATCATGCAGTTATGTGAATGGAAATGGAAAATTAGTCCTTTTTATTTACTGTTACATTTATTTACGCTTACATTTATTCCCAAATACATTTCTTCCTCCTTTTATTTTTCTATTTATTTACACATTTTTTACCGTACTATTTCTCGTACCGTATTTATTTCTTCTCGCGCCTTTTTACATTTCTTTCTCCTACATTTACATTTCTGGCTGCATTTATTTCTGGCTGCATTTATTTCCGTATTCATTCTTGTCTCAGTATGCAAATGAGGTGGGTTATCATTGGCCAGCGCACCGTTTCGCTCATTGGTCTCGCTGGGCCTCTGGCCTAAGTGTTTGTGAGAACTGAGAAGCTGTATGGAGAGATCGGAAGAGATTGAAAGCTATTTTGATGCAATTTGAATCACAATTTTTTTTGTAATGAATCCACCGATCACTTGGAGTATGGTGGCGAGGGAGCTTCGAGGCTTCGCAGTGATGGCTGAGCGTAATAGGATGTCTATGTGGCTGAGACCTTGACTCCAGATTTCTTACCCTGCTCGCTCGCTACAATACGCCATACTCAAACGAAGATCCCCGCTACCTGTTGTGCAGTGGGATGTAGCAACAAAATAGGGGACGCAAACGTCTCATTTTATAGCTTTGGTGTATAGTACTTTCATTGTAGATGCACGACAGTTCATTTCCACGAGGGATCAATAAAGAGACTATCTATCAACTTTTTGAGAAAGTTAAAGAGCTGCACACATTGCCTTAGAGTTATTACAATCCTCACGTTATGTGTGGCCTGATTTCATGGGTTTGGGTGACAAATCCAGCGATTTTTTTCTCACTTGTCATTAGGGGGGATATTGTGTTGACAAAGCTCTGCAAAAGCTATGTATCACGTCCTGCAGTTCACGTTACAACCGAGCTGACGAGAGCGGACAAGGATCTCAACCGCTGATGTGCACTGGTTGTGGTTAACTTGCTTAGCTTCTGTTAGCTAAACTAACGGTGCACTGTTTAACTTGGTTAGCTTCCGTTAGCTAAACTAACTGTGCACTGCTTAGCTTCCGTTAGCTAAACTAACTGAACCATGGCAAGCAAAACGATAAACCTCATACGTTAAGGTTGACAGCTTGGGTATGATCAGTGTGTGTGAAGGTGACTAACGTGAGTTAGCTGGTTAGCTTGCATAGCTTTGGTTATAAGAATACAGAGCTAGGGGAGAGTGGGGTAAGCAGCTCGACCAATGAGAGAGACGGTGCGCTGGCCAATGATAGCCCACCTCATTTGCATACCGAGACAAGAATGAATACAGAAATAAATGCAGCCAGAAATAAATACAGCCAGAAATGTAAATGTAGGAGAAAGAAATGTAAAAAGGCGCGAGAAGAAATAAATACGGTACGGGAAATAGTACGGTAAAAAATGTGTAAATAAATAGAAAAATAAAAGGAGGAAGAAATGTATTTGGGAATTAATGTAAGCGTAAATAAATGTAACAGTAAATAAAAAGGACTAATTTTCCATTTCCATTCACACAACTGCATGATATATTTTTTCTAATGCTTTTCTTTGGTGCATTTTTAGTCATTTTATTTATTTATGACTCACATTTTTACATATGTATTTATTTTTAATTATGTCATTTTTGGCTTTCCATATTTTCGACTCTTTATTCAAATGAAAATGCATTTGTCAAATGGCAATTCAATGCGCAAAGTGACAATGCAATCCGCAATTCAAATGGAAAAGCAGTTGTCAAATGGCAATTCAATGTGCAAATGACAATGCAATCCGCAATTCAGTTTGTATTATATTGAATAAAAATTTGAATGAACGCTTATTGCATTGCATTTCATATTGACACGGTTTTTTCGACTCTTTTTTCAAATGAAAATGCATTTGTCAATTGGCAATTCAATGCGCAAAGTGACAATGCAATCCGCAATTCAAATGGAAAAGCAGTTGTCAAATGGCAATTCAATGTGCAAATGACAATGCAATCCGCAATCCAGTTTGTATTATTTTGAATAACAATTTGAATGAGCGCTTATTGCATTGCATTTCACATTGACACGGTCTTTTCGACTCTTTATTCAAATGGAAATTCAATGTGCAAAGTGGCAATGCAATCCGCAACATATCAATATCCACGTGATGTCAGTCACGATATGTTAGTGTGAACCTCAACATGGGGTCCATGTATTAAATGTCAGAAGAATCAGAATCAGCTTTTTTGGGCCAAGTAATCATCTTTTAATCAAAAATGAACATACAATTTTCTGTCACTGACATGGAAGTAATTGAGGAGGACACAAGAGCAGGCAATGGGTGGTTCATTTTTCAAACACAGAGCCGGGAGAATTGGGGCTTCGATCGCTAAACAGGACAGTTCTTCAAAACCTGCCCAGCCTTCACAGTCCCTTATCAGAAATATGTGTAACCCAAAGCTTTTCAACTTCACCTCACCTGCCACTGAACATGGATGCACACATGAAAAACATGCAGTTAATGAATTCTTACATGCTACTCCGGATTTCGTTTGTAGTTGTGACTGCTGTGGTCAAGGTTGCGGGGAAGTTAAGTGTCACTGTGCTTGCTTACACATATTCCTCAAAATATACAGCATAACACAAAACAATAAAACAGTGCAAAACAATATAATACAACAGTTCAAAACAATAAGTTGTTCTTTAGAAAAATGTATCGTAGAGGAACTGCCGAAGACCGAATGTAGAAGATAGCTGCTAATCCTGGCTCTCGGGAGTCTGTTAAAACTGGAAATATTTGTATGTGAATTAAGGTGTTTACACAACTTTTATAAGTCTACATCGACTCGGTTTGTTGTTAATATACTATACGAACACTGTCAGGGCAAACAGAATATTGTAGGTCTTAAATTAAGCTCTCGACCGTTATGGTTAGCTTGCTGCCTAAACTTTAATTGGAGATCAATGTAGAAGATAGCTGCTAAAATGCTATAAGCGCTGCACTGCAGCCGAGCTTGCTACTTGACACTCGCTACATGACAGCCAAACATGTTTTTTTTCTGACCACGACCCCTAGGCGAAATACCGCCTGCCGATAATTCGTCCCAATGGAAATGTGGAGTTAGACTTGAAGAGAAGTGAAGAGAAAATAAGAGCTTCTTGAGAATAGCGGTATAAAACACTGCAAAACAGTGCCGTACATGGACCCCAACATGGCCGGCAAAGGTTGTTGACATGGATATTGGTCACGTGACTAAATACGCCTAATGATGGGGCGACTGACAGATTGCATTTTCATTTGAATTTTGCAACAAAAAGAGCGTGATGACAAGTAAATGCTAATGCAATATACTGGGGGCGCTGTTCAGCTACTACATTGAATTTCCATTTGAATAAAGAGTCGAAAAGACCGTGTCAATATGAAATGTAATGCAATAAGCGCTCATTCAAATTGTTATTCAAAATAATACAAACTGGATTGCGGATTGCATTGTCATTTGCACATTGAATTGCCATTTGACAACTGCTTTTCCATTTGAATTGCGGATTGCATTGTCACTTTGCGCATTGAATTGCCATTTGACAAATGCATTTTCATTTGAATAAAGAGACGAAAAAACCGTGTCAATATGAAATGCAATGCAATATGCATTCATTCAAATTTTTATCCAAAATAATACAAACTGAATTGCGGATTGCATTGTCATTTGCACATTGAATTGCCATTTGACAACTGGTTTGCCATTTGAATTGCGGATTGCATTGTCACTTTGCACATTGAATTGCCATTTGACAAATGCATTGCCAATTGAATAAAGAGTCTAATAAACTTCCATAATTCATGTCCTAGATCGTTGCGAAATTCGTTGTGGTGCTCAGTCTACATGGTAACTTTATATCCGAACCTCGAAAACCTATTGATTTGCACGCGCTAACTTGCACACAGCATAGCCTACCTGATAAATTCATCTTAATAATTTTACCTACCCCGAGTTCCCATTGGCCTATGTACCGGTGTTCCACTTGACACAGGCCTGTCTGGAGGTGGAGTAATAGCGTTCATGTTGTTACTTTGTTCCTCAAGAGCCTCAGCGGCTTCTCGGAGGAGCTGCGCTGCCGTTTTCACCATTTTCGCTCTATGGTCACAGGTGTATGCTACCTAACTGTGAACTTTTCAAACGGCCTGTGTGCTCGTGGCGGTTTTTCCCCCCTCAGTTGACATCACGTGGATATTGATATGTTGCGGATTGCATTGCCACTTTGCACATTGAATTTCCATTTGAATAAAGAGTCGAAAAGACCGTGTCAATATGAAATGCAATGCAATAAGCGCTCATTCAAATTGTTATTCAAAATAATACAAACTGGATTGTGGATTGCATTGTCATTTGCACATTGAATTGCCATTTGACAACTGCTTTTCCATTTGAATTGCGGATTGCATTGTCACTTTGCGCATTGAATTGCCATTTGACAAATGCATTGCCATTTGAATAAAGAGTTGAAAAAACCGTGTCAATATGAAATGCAATGCAGTTAGCGTTCATTCAAATTTTTATTCAAAATAATACAAACTGAATTGCGGATTGCATTGTCATTTGCACATTGAATTGCCATTTGACAACTGGTTTGACATTTGAATTGCGGATTGCATTGTCACTTTGCGTATTGAATTGCCATTTGACAAATGCATTGCCATTTGAATAAAGAGTCTAATAAACTTCCATACTAGGAGACCCTCCAGTCGGCTTTGGTTCAATCCTTATGGTCTTTTACAAACCTCAGCCAGGCAAAGTACAACGTTGTCCCGGAAGAAAAACTTGCTTCCTTTTGCTCTGACAATGTTCCCCAACTCTGAGAAGTGTTTTTTCCAGCAGGGCAATGCTCCATGCCACACAGCCAGGCCAGTAAAGGTGTGGATGGAGTATCACCAGATCAGGACCCTGTCATGGCCAGCCCAATTTCGAGACCTGAATCCCATAAAAAAAACTCTGAAATGTGATCAAGAGGAAGATGGATGGTCACAAGCCATGAAAAGAAGCCGAGCTGCTTGAATTCTTGCGCCAGGAGTAGCATAAAGTCACCCAACGGCAATGTGAAAGACTGGTGGAGAGCATGCCAAGACACATGAAAGTTGTGATTTTAAATCAAGGTTATTCCACCAAATATTGATTTCTGAACTCTTCCTAAGTTAAAGCATTAGTATTGTGTAGTTTAAAAATTAATATGAGCTTGTTTTCTTTGCATTATTCGAGATCTGAAGACACTGCATATTTTTTGCTATTTTGACCAATTGTCATTTTTCTGCAAATAAATGATCTAAATGACAATATTTTTATTTGAAATTTGGTAGGAATGTTGCCAGTAGGTTATAGAATAAAACTAAAATGTACATTTTACTTTAACACATACCAATAAATAGTAAAACCAGAGAAACTGATCATTTTTAAGTGGTCTCTTAATTTTTTCCGCGGCTGTATATATATGTATATGTATTTTTATTTAACATAGTGTTTGGGGATGTGACTGCTGGATAAATAGATACAGTTAGATTGATATAGATGAATAGTTATAGATAGATAGATATTATTACTATACATATACAGTATGTATTACTATTATTAACATTAACATTATTATAATCCTGAGCTGATGATCTGTTGTTGTGCTCTGTTTGGAGCGCAGTCATATAATTCGTTATGTAATTGATGTCTTGCTGCAATTCTGCTGTGTTGTTTTTGTTTCTCCTGTGTTATTGTTGTTTCTATGTTTATGTTCATTTGATGTGTGTTTGAAATCTGATTGTGCTGTGGACCCCTCGAAAACGAGATGGTACATCTCAAGGGGTTATTCCCAATAAAGAAATTTCCAACAACAGCGGGATCCAGCGGCACCTCCTCCTCCTCCACCAAAACATTCGGGTCCGGTGGTGTGGTGACCGGTGTTTTCACGCTAATAAAGGTGGTCAATTTCGCAAGGGCGTCTTTTTTTTGATGGGCCTCTTCCTTCTTTTTTTTTTTGCAGCGCCACTTGGATTCGAAAAGTTCACACGGCTTTGCTCACGAGTCACAACTACTTCTCTTAATTTCACCTCGCTTCCGTCTTTCACAAGGAGCGCGTTCGCGGAGGCACCCACTGCGCATTTGTAACTAGGTGGCGCTATACATGAAATAAGTGGTAGTGGAATGGTTGACGTGGCCTCTTAAGACCAACATACGAAAAAAATGTGGTCCTCCTAAGCCCTACGGTTTTCGAGTTATTCACAGAAAACTGAATCGCCCCACCCACGGATCAAAACGAAAATCAATGGTTCCACGCTCATCTAGTGGGGCTACATGCCCACCAAATTTCGTGCACCACGGTGTTTCAGTGTCCCGGTAATCGTTGACAGAAAATCGGCAAAAAAACAAAAACAGAAAAAAAACTCCGACTAAACCTATATGACCGCCGCTGCGCGCTGTCGCGGTCATAATAATGAATGGACCTCTAAATAGCCATTTATTACTGTAGGGAGCACAAGCTCATATTACTGGTGCGCTATATGCCGCCAAGAGAACTCCTGTGCCCATCAAGGTGTGCGGGATGTGACAAGGCACATAGGCAGTAAGGGGCATCAGGCCAAACAGCAGGCACTGAAGTCAACCAGCACAGTCAAAAACTTTTACTTGCCAGTGACTGCAGAGATGAGTGTGCAAGAGGTCAAGGTACATTTAAATGCATAAGGTTGACTACAATGTTCCAATTCTATGACTATGGCATATACAGTATAAGACATTCATCCATGACATGGACAGAATACTGCTCAGTAATGTATTTTTATTGCGGCATGGGGACGGGCCGGGGGGATATGTCACTCTTGCCCATCTTCAAAACTTGAGAGCCCTGCTATGGCATCAACAGTATAAGACATTCATCCATGACATGGACAGAATACTGCTCAGTAATGTATTTTTATTGCGGCATGGGGACGGGCCGGGGGGGATATGACACTCTTGCCCATCTTCAAAACTAGAGAGCCCTGCCCTCACTATATGACTTTTTTTGCTCAAGCAATATTCCATGACAAATGATACGATGCCAACGTGACCGTTTCAGAGTACTTCATATATTTCCAAAAAAGCCGAGTCTGTTTCTCTGACTGTCGTTTCAATTGAAAGTATGTGCCTGCCCAGCTTTGTGCCTTTAGGAACTCCTGGGCTGTGTTAGCATTGTGTGTCAGGAGAGAATGCGCTCCAAGTTTGAAGCTTTAAAATGCAACAGTGACGTCTGGCATATTAAGCAGAGGGGGGTTCCATTTCGCTCTGCAAATAATTACTCCCATTCAGGTCCGGTGTTCATCTTCATATTTTCGTTTAGCTTTACGCTTTGCTGGATCCATGGCATTCTTTCAGTAGCTACTGCTAGTCTGGCTAGTAACTCTCTGACTGGGTGCACACATTAGAATGTTTCATGTTTGGAACATTAACGTTACTTGAAGACATCTCTCAATATCGCGTGATGACAAAATATACATGAATAAATACCCCATTCAAATCGGACAGCTTTTTGTCTGTATTTCCAAATATATTGCGTGCAAAATATGCATTTTAGATGTTTATTTTACAATATGAAAATTCTGTACACCAAGAGAAAAGTCAGTGAGCACTCAAGCTGGAGCCGAGCCGCACGTTTGCCACCCCCGATAGCGGTATCAGACTGTTGATTTACGTGTTACAACGTGAATACGCTCATTAACGTTTGAACAATGTTGAGAGTTATTGTGAACACGTTTAAAAAAGTTTGACTGACTCAAAACGGGATGAAAAACGTAAGGCGTCTGTAGGGCGTCTGCCTTAAACTAGTGCGTCCAATTTCTTATTATTTAAGAACAGTGCGTCCAAAAGACGTTCTTCAGAAATTAAACTATAGGTGATTCCCGTTGCTAAGAAACCTATGCTAAACTACTGGTAGTACCCGTTTTTAAATGTATCCGGTTTTATTTTTGCGTTGTATTTTATTATGACCGCCGTGCGAGAGCGCAGCGGCGGTCATATACAGCCGCGGAAAAAAATAAGAGACCACTTAAAAATTATCAGTTTCTCTGGTTTTACTATTTATTGGTATGTGTTAAAGTAAAATGTACATTTTAGTTTTATTCTATAACCTACTGGCAACATTCCTACCAAATTTCAAATAAAAATATTGTCATTTAGATCATTTATTTGCAGAAAAATGACAATTGGTCAAAATAGCAAAAAAGATGCAGTGTCTTCAGATCTCGAATAATGCAAAGAAAACAAGCTCATATTAATTTTTAAACTACACAATACTAATGCTTTAACTTAGGAAGAGTTCAGAAATCAATATTTGGTGGAATAACCTTGATTTAAAATCACAACTTTCATGTGTCTTGGCATGCTCTCCACCAGTCTTTCACATTGCCGTTGGGTGACTTTATGCTACTCCTGGCGCAAGAATTCAAGCAGCTCGGCTTCTTTTCATGGCTTGTGACCATCCATCTTCCTCTTGATCACATTTCAGAGTTTTTTTTATGGGATTCAGGTCTCGAAATTGGGCTGGCCATGACAGGGTCCTGATCTGGTGATACTCCATCCACACCTTTACTGGCCTGGCTGTGTGGCATGGAGCATTGCCCTGCTGGAAAAAACACTTCTCAGAGTTGGGGAACATTGTCAGAGCAAAAGGAAGCAAGTTTTTCTTCCGGGACAACGTTGTACTTTGCCTGGCTGAGGTTTGTAAAAGACCATAAGGATTGAACCAAAGCCGACTGGAGGGTCTCCTAGTTCGTCTTCTCTGATGAGTCCAATTTTCAGCTTTGCCCAACACATGGTCGTCTGATGGTTAGACGGAGACCTGGAGAGGCCTACAAGCCACAGAGTCTTGCACCTACTGTGAAATTGGACTCATCAGAGAAGACGAACTAGGAGACCCTCCAGTCGGCTTTGGTTCAATCCTTATGGTCTTTTACAAACCTCAGCCAGGCAAAGTACAACGTTGTCCCGGAAGAAAAACTTGCTTCCTTTTGCTCTGACAATGTTCCCCAACTCTGAGAAGTGTTTTTTCCAGAAAAAAATAAATGCAAATAAATGATCTAAATGACAATATTTTTATTTGAAATTTGGTAGGAATGTTGCCAGTAGGTTATAGAATAAAACTAAAATGTACATTTTACTTTAACACATACCAATAAATAGTAAAACCAGAGAAACTGATAATTTTTAAGTGGTCTCTTAATTTTTTCCGCGGCTGTAGGTGTAGTCGGAGTTTTTTTTTTCTGTTTGCCGATTTTCTGTCAGCGATTCCCGGGACACTGAAACACCGAGGGGCACGAATTTTGGTGGGCATGTAGCCCCACTAGATGAGCGTGGAACCATTCAGTTTCGTTTTGATCCGTTGAACCCCCGTCGGACTGGACCCGTTTTAGAGAGGGTGGGGCGATTCAGTTTTCTGTGAATATCTCGAAAACCGAAGGGCTTAAGAGGACCACATTTTTTTTGTATGTTGGTCTTAAGAGACCACGTCAACTATTCCACTACCACTTATTTCATGTATAGCGCCACTTAGTTACAAATGAAAAAGCAAAAATGGAGTGTTGTAAAAACTTTTAATTGTAAGTTGACAAGGTCAGAACTGCACGAAATCGGAGGTGTGGGATCATTATGACACCTTCTGACTGCACGTTAAGTTTCGTGGAATTCAGTTCACGGGGGGGGGGGGGGGGGGGGGCATGCAATAAATTGATTTATATGATTATACACCAACTGGCCTGTAGGTGGCGTGACACAGTTTTCTTCGAATATCCCGAGAACCGTAGGGCCTTGGAGGGCCAAATTGTTCTTGTATGTTTGTGTCAAGGGGCCATGTCAACCCATACCATAACCAGTCATTACATGTATAGCGCCACCTAGTTAAAAATGTAAAAGCTAAAATGAGGTGTTTTAATCGAATATATGTCAAAGTGCTCTAAAAATTACCAAATTTGCCAGGGACATCAAGCCTGTAACCGTCCATCTTCGGTAGAGTTTTTGTCCATGGATGGAGCAAAATGGCTCTGTAGCGCTCCCTAGAACATTGCATAAAAACCTGTACTTTGGGGTTATTTTGGCGTAGCTTGACGGAATTCGGTACACGTCTTCATCATGCTTGGACGCACCAAAAAGTCTCTTGACCTCATGGTGGCAGGTCCACAGGAAGTCGGCCATTTTGAGTGGAAAATGCGTTTTGACAAAGTTTGCACACCTCGCATCTGATCGAACTCCTCCGACAGCTTTAATGTTAACGCCTTGAAATGTGGTCCGGCTACTCTTCAGCCATGGGCGACTAAAAGTTATATTGGATTTTCTCATTAGTCGGAAGGTGTGGGTGTGGCAGACCCTCAAACTTTGCTAACTTGTTAGTGCTTGCCACAAAACACAAAGTCTCTTATAACTGTTGCGTACATCGTTTGATCCAGAGACAATGTCTTAGGGTGGACGCTGGATCTGGCCCGAACGCGTACATATGCCTGACTGATATCACCTATAGCGTCACCTGTTGGTGGTTGGAAACTTCACTTTGTTTCCACACCTCGCATGTGATTTAACTCCTCCTACAGATTTAATGGACAGAGGAGGCTCTTCCATTGAGGAAACGGAGGAAGAACCTCCTCAAACTTTTTGAGAATGTATTTTTTAATTGAACTGACTAACCTCCTTTAAAAATACAGTTTGATATCAGTATTTAATACTATGAATATTATAATTTGTTTCCCTGAGTTAAAATAACATTAGCACCCCCTATCGTAACAAGAAATTACTGCACGGAGGACATCCTCCCCTTGGCTCCCATTGAGATCAATGGGATCTGTCTCTGATACTGGCGGCTCGTGGGGCTCAGATCACTTACATTTCCCAGGGGAGGAAAGTCCTCCCTAGAGTCTGAGTCTGCGCCAATATAGCTTAACCAATAAACAACGGATTTGGCGTTGAAGGGAGGGGATTAGACATTAATACAGAACGAAGTTTCCCTCTTCAACTATTCTGCAGAAGGATATCGATAGCACGTCACCCTTAAAGATTGTTGTAGAAAGATTGCAAATAAAGATGATGTGCAATGGAGAACGAAGATATTGTTCATGTTTTATTGAATAAACCGTTTCAGTTAGTATCAAAACAACAGGGAAACCTGTTCCAAAAATCCAAGTCACTAAACCCAATGGTAAAACTGCTTCCGTTAATACTAAATGGTATGCGAAATACTTATAGCTCACTGGTACCATACAAAAACAATTGGCTGTACTGTTTTGTTTAAATCGTTCATACGCCTATTGTTAGTCTGACTGTTCACGTTCAGCTGACATTCTGAATGGAAATTGTTAATGAATGTTTCAGAACGCGATGTGTTTCGTATCTATTCTAATTAGCCTACTTGCCACTTGGGCATTGGCCTCATTCTTGGCTACTTTGAGTGATAGCTGTAAGAATCTGGCATAATCTGAGCAGCAATTATAGGAAGTTTTTGTCTTTGCAATTTTAGAGAACAAAGGTAATCTACTCAGGGTTTGTTCTTTTTCCACAGGTCTATTTGTTTAATATAAGCTTAAAGAATCTGCTTAAACAGACACATAGCCAAACATAAAAATATACAGTATTTCTGTTTAATACAAAATGTAGTCAAAGTCAGTCCACCCCTAAGTGATCAATGAACATTGACCAACATTCTGAAACATCCACATTGGCCACAAACAATGTTAGGCTAACAGCCCATGTTATAGTTAGTGAAAAATAATGTTCTCTTGTTGCCTTTTTTACTTGTTTAATATTTTGGAAAGGATGTTAGTGAATGATTCAGAGCATGATACATCACTTTTGGTATTGTGTCTTAATTTTTCTTAAAACAATTGCAGCTGAAAATTAGTCGAATAATAACCAATAGCTTTAGTAATTGAGGGGGAAAAAAGGCCAAATGGTAGGCCCAACATTTAGAATGTAGTTTTTCAAATCAAGAGTAGGCCTGATTTGACTAATTGGCTTTGCATCCTTTCCTTCTGGCCTTGTCTAGTCCAAAGACATGCTGTCCACCAGCTTTTTAAGTACAATGGTGCCACACTGGTGGCTTTGTATCAATTGTATCCCTGCCTGCTATTTTGTAGTACTGTAGTCCACAAAAACACCCTGAAACAACTTGTATCTCACATACTTATGCCACCAACGGAATAAGCAGGGCAATGGCAACCAGGCGCACAGTCCTTCCTCCCTCACTTTAAAAACCACCAGCCTCCACTGAATGGTAATGCCTTCAAACGTGGTCAGGTTACTCTTCAGCAATGGGAAATTTAAAGTTATGAGAATCTTTTACAAAGTTTGAAGGGTGTGGGCGTGGCAGACCCTAAAACTATGCACTCTTCACAACTCCAGTCACTTAAAACGTATACATATATTGTCGAAAGTGCACGAAATTAAAAGTGGTGGATCATTATGAGACCCTCTGAATGCATGCCAAGTTTCGTGCAATTTCGTGCAATGTCCATGGAGGGGCCATACAATATGACAATACATACATTTACCATTGGCCAAACATAAGAGATTTTAAGGGAATGTCTGCTTTTGATGGGTGTGTGAACAGTTTAAAATAGATAGTACAATTCTGAAAACAACATATTGTGTTTGGGTCCATTCAACTTTTCTTTACTTTATGTGACCTGTTTTAACAAACTACATTGCAAAAGAAAAATATACCAAAAAAATCCACAAAAAAAAAGTACACAAAACATTACATAACCAAATCATCAAAATCTATCACAAATAATTCCTTTAATACATAAAAATGAAACACAAACCAATTTACACACACAAAACACAAAAAAACACGCACACTGACAACCATGACTCATTCTGTGCCAAAACCTACTGAACAGTTCGGCGGTCATACTTTGTAACGCGGAAGTCCTAGTTCAGCCCAGATTCAACCCTACCAACTCCAGGACCGAACGGGTGCCGTTCGCTCCAGTCTCGTAAATGGAAACAAAACATATCCGAGGCTTTCCCCCAGACGCTGGAGTTTTACCCCAGAGTGGAAATGTTAGCGTCGTTTTGAAAGTGAGGCTATGCTCTCTCATACTTTCATGACGTCATGACATCACTCTATTATGAGGTTAGATTACATGGTGGACACACAAAATTGGTTAAAACTGATCTGGAGATTAAACATAGAGCCACGTTTTTCAGCGGTCTACATTCACTCTCCTATTTATAGTCTACTCAAAGTGCCCACACCATGACCTCTGAGACTGGGAGCATAGCCACCGAGATGTCCACGAATATGCTCTCAGATGAACAGAATCTTGGAGAACTGAAGGATGCTTGTGGGGCAGAGGGAGCCCACATCTTGCCTAAAACCTCCGTGCAGGTCAACCCTGAGGGGCTGGGAGATGTTCCCACCCGAGCCAACATCCCACCTGAGCCCATGAGTGAGGCCCAGGCTTATGACCAGGTAGCACTATCAGTATTGTATGATTTACTAAAAGCTTTTGTATATGAATAGTGACTGCGCATGAAGTTCAATCAACATTTCAGTTTCATAAGGGCCAGTTTCAAATTCTGTTTGCTGAGCTTAATTGTCCCTTTACACTTACAGCATCAAGTGAATGAAAGTCCTCTGGCTGAGACATTCATGACTGTAAGGTCCGCTTGCACCTGGTGGGCTTGGTACAATGAGAGATATGGAGCTTTCTTCGAGCAGAATAACAAAGGTGACTCCGTATCACATGAGGTAATTTACATCTGCAAGTTCATGAGCCGTCCATTGAGTTAAAACTAATAAAATCAGATCATGTTCCCGTGATAATCTCTAAGATCTCCGCTGGTATGGAAAAAAGTAGTCCAACCAATATATATTGCACTTGTTGTCTCGCTACATCTCACTAGTGTGTCGAACTCACTGTCATTAATCCAGCCTACTGATTTTAGCTGAGCCTCCTATCTTGATCTAATTCTTTTTATTCAGACTTTACATAACTTTCATGACCAAAAATTTTAATTGCCCATCGATTTAATTCGTTTTTATGTTGATAAATTAATGTAGGATGGTCGGAGCAAAGCCTCATGGGAAATGCCTTTATCCAGTGAACGCAGGGAGATGACTGAGTGGCTGTCAGAGAGAGAGAGCAGGTGAAGCGGACATGATGGAAAAAATGAATGTAGACATATTCTCGTATTTATTATTATTTTATTTGTTTAAATCCCAGGAAGTCTGTAGAATTGAACCAGAAACGTGCACATGCGTAGAACCTATTCAGTCTTGTTGGTCTGAAATAAAACATTGAAAAAAGACGGAGGTGAGGCACCCACTACATTTGCCTCAATGATGGGGGCGTGTGATAGCCCACCGGTCGGGTTAATACTGGTACTGCCGTTGTTGTAGTGCAGGCGAGAGAGGACGAGAAACAATCTCACAACCTGACCGTGTACTGGGCAGATTGACTGGAACACGGAGCTGTAGCCCCGCCCTTTGGAAACAGCATGTGAACCGAACCACTTTGAGGAATAAAGGGATCATGATTTTTCAACACTTAAAAATCACATTATTTTTCGTTTATAATGATTATTCGTTTCATATTACTATTATTTTTTTTTTTTCAATTATGTTGGGGGGGGGGGGGGGGGGACACAACTTTATGCGAGGGGGGATGTGTCCCGCCAGGGATCTCCGCCTATGAGCACATGTACATATTTCATATGCATCAGCTATTAGACAAGATCTCATAACAGTGAACTCTGGATCTATACATATACTGAAAACATCACCAAATTGATGCACCATTTCACCACTGTGATAGTAATAAAATAAAAAACAAACAGATGGTCCAACGTATTGTTGGTTTGAACAGTTTGGTCAAAGAACATTTGTTTTGGACAGGTGTATCATGTGATTCCATGTGGTTGTGTTAACAATTTGTGGAATTGTGTATGTGGTATAATTTCATTTGAATTTGTTTTATGATCCTTTAGCAAAATTACCTGGGCTGTGACTCAGACAATGTGTCTGATGAAGAAAAAAATGAGATTCAAGGAAACCTGGTAAGTGCTGACAGCAGTTAGTGTTGAGCAGCTCAGATCACATGATCAATACTGAAAGGACCACACTCTTCATAACATGTATCCAGGCACAAGTATATACCTAGTATGGTACTGAGAAACATTTCCATTAAATAATCATTATTCCCCTAATGTTTTAGCAGGCTAACATTGGAAATGAAGCATTTCCAGGGCCACTTGTGAGGTGAGTTCTTGAGAATAAGGAATGGTTAACATACAATCAGTGCGTCCTTACTTTAGCCTGATTGTAAAGTTTCTAGACTACTGTAATATATTTCCTTATGATTTCTCCATTGTAGAGGTGTGACTGATCATGGAGAGGTGTACCGGTACATTTTGGCTGAATGGCACCGGTGCATCAAAGATGACGCCATTCAAGAGAAAGTAGGAGCTGAGATTGTGTGGCGTATGTTGGCTCTTCTGTGGAGGAAGAATGGCGTAAGTGTGACTGTTCAACTGTAACAGGGTTTGGTCGAGCATGCATGTTCTTACGTATGTAATTGTGAGAGAGATGGAGATAGAGAGTGAATTGAATCATTTCTTCCCCTTTCTGTGAATGAAGTGTGTTTGTGACAGAGATGGGCAGTATTTCAATTACTTATATTTGAAATACTAGTTAATTTGCTTTTGAGTATTTTGTAATTTGTATTTGATAGGGCCAATAAAAAATCAAATGTAATTTGTAACAAAATACTTTAGAGTGGAGTAATTTTGTATTTAAAATACTCAAATTACTTTATCCAGTGTTTAGGCAGAAGGAGATTTTTTTTCTGTCGGATTCTACCACAAGACCATCTGATCTGCCTGTGAATGTCATTGTCGAATCAGTCAATTTGCCAAAAGTGTTGCTTCTTATGACCCGCCCCATTTTGGGGCGAAAAGAAAATCACCCCAGATCTCTCTCATTGACTCTCATGTTAAATCAATTTTTTTTTCACAAAAAAGGGTTGTGGTCGAAAACTTAGAAAGCTGTCTTGATCCTTGTCAATTTATCTTCATTAGTACACCCGACTTAAAGGAGGTTCTTTCAAAGAGCGAATTGAGTTGTTGCACTGAACGTTAGCCATCTTGACACAAGGTGACTTGATGAAAGCCGTGTGATGTCCTTATACGCAATTAGACTTAAGGTCCGGGACGCGATCTGGCATTCAGCGCCTGGGCGAGACGCTCCACTTTGTGAATGTAGGCCTAGGACGCGATCTGGCACTCCGCGCCGCATTGCATAGAGGCAGGGTCCCGGGCGCACATGAGACTCTTAAATAAAGATCTTAGCTTACTATAAACGTTGTTGAGACTCTTTCTAAAGATCTTACTCATTCTCACAGAGACAAAACAAATAGCTACACGGTCATTTATCTGTTTGATGTCACATGTGTGCGCCAGTGTTGTCAATCACATGTGGGCGCCAATGTTGTCAAAGATAATCTGTAACTTGTGGAAGTTGTATTGTTAAACGGTGAGTACTTTGGTAGATGAAAGTGTTAACTTTAAATACAAATGCTAGTACAACTTCTATACGTTATCTGTTAGGTTGTGAGTGTGCAGTGGTAATGTAAGTTGGATTCGTAAAACGTATTTTAGGAAATAAATGACATTGCTTGACATGTAGCTGTTTGTCTCTGTTTTGTTACCGACTTTCAAACTTAATAAAAATCTCAACAACGTTTATAGTAGGCTACGTTTATTGTTTTGTCTGTGTGACAATGAGTAAGATCTTTAGTAAGAGTCTCAACAACGTTTATAGTATGCTAAGATTTTAAAAAAGAATCTCATCGGCGCGGAGTGCCAGATCGCGTCCTAGGTGAGGCGCGCCTCATTCACAAAGTGGAGCGTCTTGCCCGGACGCGAAGTGCCAGACCCGCGTCCTAGGTGAGGTGCGCCCCATCCACAAAGTGGAGAGTCTCGCCCAGGCGTGGAGTGCCAGATTGCGTCCTAGTCCTTACCTGGCATTTACGTATGACGAAAGCACGGTGGGGATAGCCCTCTCGGAAGCCATAGAGATTGCAATGAGAGCCCTGTGGCGGCGGTTACAAAGATGAAAAAAAGGATACGGAACCACTGACATGGGCCCGTCATAATAGCCTGCACCTGGCCCGGTGGTTACTACGTTACGCCACTGAATAGCCCAAACCTGAATGTTCTGCTATACCAAATTGTGAGAAAACTGAAAATTCAGAAAACAAAGTATTTCCTGTATTTTAAAAATACAAAATACATGTATTGTATTTTGTTACATTTTCTGGCAACAGTATTTAGTATTTTATTTTGATACATTTATTTGAGGGGTATTTTGTATTTGGTATCAAAATACATTTTGATGTATTTTTGCCCATCTCTGGTTTGTGAGAGATGTCCTGTGCATCACATATTTGACAAAAGCACATTCTCTTTTCCAGATGGTGTCTGGTAAGGACCTGGCAATTTATCTGCTGTCTCAAACTCTTCCTAGAACTGAAGCTCCAGATAGCAGTTCTGCAGACCTTGTGGAATTGCTGATTTTGGGCAAGAAAAAGGCAAGATCCTCTTGTACTAATCCAGATGTGTTGTTCTACATAATGTGAACCCACTGGTCATATATTAAACCTGGAGTCTAATGTGTTGCATGTGATGCTGTAGGAGGCTCTAAACTTCGCCATCAGAAATGGATACTGGAAGCATGCACTGGTCTTGGACAGCTTTTTTAGAAAAGCATCATGTGGCCCAGCCATAAGAAGCTAAGGATGCTTCCATGAATCAGAAGTCAAGAGGCTGATATCTAATCATTTGACTTGGTAGGGCAAGATAGAGTGATGAGTGCTTTTGTCTTTTTAGATTTATCCGCAGTCTTGATGACAATGACCCGATGAAAACCTTTTATCAGGTCCATCTTGGGGAAATTCGAGGATCTGCTTCTGTTCTGTGTGTATTTACTATTTCAGCTCATTGTGTGTGTTTGTGCGTGTATTTGTATAACGAGTATGAATGAGCCTGTGATTGTATGATGTGTGGGTGTGTTTGAGTGATGTGTATGAATGAGGGTGTGTTATGTGCGTGCCTGAGCAAATTTGAATCTCATCTAACTTTCTGCACTGGGGTAACAATATCCTTCCAGAAAGGTGGGGTCGATAGCTGGAGAGATTGGCGCACCCATTTGGCCAGAATCTTGGCGAACGGCATCTGTCCTCAACGCCAAAAAGACACCGTCAAAAAGTTGGCAAGGGCCCTTGGTAAGAGATGAATAACTTTGGTAGACAACTGTAGTCTGCTATGCCACATAGTGAGTGGTCCATACTCCATTGAATCTCCTTTTGGTCATGTCCTTGATGTCTTCCAGAAGGGAAAGGCCACCTCTGATCAGCCCATTTCTGTTATATGGCCATCCGAACACAGCCTAGTCACTTCAATGACAAGTCTAAGCTGGTACTCATTGGACAGGATATCCGGTTAGCCACAGATCAAATGAATGCAAAACATAACCAGGCATAAATTCATGCAACCATAACCAAGAAAGTACATAACCAGTTACTCAAATACAAGATCTGCCCCCTCTTTTACCGTAGCCTGCCATTTGAGATGTATGCTTCTGATGCTGCCATACATAGAACGGAGGTATATGAATACCTATTGTCTCTGGCTGGAGGCAATCAATGGCCAAGTTTACGGGTATATTTTTTTCACCCTTTTTCCTATCAAAGTCAATGTGTCAAAATGTACTATTGTATGGCCACCAGTCTCATTGTTTTCTTTTTAAATAAAACACAAACACCTTCTGAGATACTAGATGAGATAAATCTTTGGGCCTTGTTCTTTAGAGCTTCAAGATTCTGTATGCCTGGAGACTGTTCAGGGCAGGATGCTATACTGAGGCCATGCGGTACGTGGAGGCCTTTGCACCGGCCCTCTTAGCCACTGTGGTTAGACCTCGCCCTGCTTGGATCAGACTCCAGGAGGTAAGCATTTCAGCCATTCCATAGACTCAGTCATGATGAAAAGGTCTTAGGGTAAGTGTGCTTCAGTAGAGCCAAACACTTTGGAGTTTTCACTGTTCAAATTGGCTGCTGCGTGGTTTCTTGTAGCTGTGCGGTGCACTGCCTCTGAATTTACCTGAATGGATTGAGCCTCCCTGGATGAAACTCCCGACCCGTGAGGACCTCAATGAGCCTCGACCTGGGCCTCAGCAAGATCCTTTGGTGCCAATGGACAATAACACTGTCACAGCTCTGGACAGAGGGATGGAGGTGCTCAGACCAGGGACTTCTGATTGGGACACTCCAAACAAAAAAACAAAGAAAAAGAAATCTGCTATGAAGGTTTGTATAAGTGACCAAACATGACCAAAGCATTGAGTTGTTGTGCTTTCCTCTTTCTTTTGTTTGCCTTTTGTTTATTCAGGTTCGGTGTGACTTCATGATGAGATTTTTGTTTGGTTACAGCGGTTTTGGATTTGCTGTTTCAGCTGGTGTGGAAGAGCAGAGGAGTAGTTCAGCTCCTCTCCATCAATGAGGAACATTTTTACAGCATTTGTTCCTTATGTGATCTTACTATGGATTAATTATTTCATTTTTCATAAAAAACAACTCTGCATTCCATGAAAGTCTAAACATTTCTTTCACAATCAGGTTACATATAATGATAAGAAGTTATTCCTGAAAACCACCAAACACAAAGAATAAAAACATTTTTTGCCGTATTTTAGCGGTTGTAGTGATGTTCAGGCCTTTTATGTTGGATTTAAATGCGGATTCACGTGGTGTACTTTTAATGTCTCTTTGACCATCCTATTTGGAGTTATGGATCTCTCCACATTCATCTAGTTAGGAGCCTGATCTTGTTTGCCCGAAATAGCTGCCCAGAAAGGCATTTAAAGAATGAAAGAGTGAAATCCAATAATAACAATAAGCGTTCACTCTTGACATTACACTCGTACTCACGTCGAATGCAAACCGTCTGCATTTACCAATAAACCCCATAGCAGGCTACTCACAAACAGGGGCGCCTGCAGAAAAAAATTGTGAGGTACGCACAGAACACCATGCATAAAGATTCTGTATGAGCTCACCCGTAGCTTCCCCTCCACCGTGTTGATGTCAGTCGGTGAGCCCAGGCCAGAGCGCAACAGAACTAAACTACGGTTGCCAGTATGTGGGCTATTCAGAAAATGAGAGCTTGAAAGGAAACACCAAACTTTGAGCAATGATCGCAAGAGTGATTACAAAATGAATTATCTGTATGTAGACAAAACATTTATCATATAAGAGCCACTGCTTTCTGTTTCAGGGTTTAAGTCAAGAACTGCCATATTGCAAAAAAAATTGCTTAAATACTACATCCAGCATGCACCGTATTGCATAACCAGGTAACTGAGTCTTGAACCAGTGAGTTAATTAAGAGAGAGGTGCCAAGTAAAAGCCACACATCTTTACAACCATCACTATATCAGACAGACTCAGGGTTGGTTGTTCATTGCTTGATCACCGAACTGGTAAGTTTAGAGAGTCTGGTAGTTCTATTAAGTAGTATAGGACTTTAAAGGTTTTCTGTGGGGCTCTTATCAAAAGTAATTCAAGTCTTTCTTGATTATATTGTGAAGGTGCATTTGCTGTGGGCAGAGCTTTCAGTTTGGGCTGATTTTTCCTTTCTTTCGTTTCAAGTTTGGTGAGTGCCTCTATTTTACTCTTAAGCTTAGTACTTAAAACGGTATTAGTCTCATTTTAAGGATGGAGAGTTTTTACACTTATTCTACCTTTCTAATCTTCCAGGGGGAGTGCATTTCTATCCATTGTATTGCTTGAAACATGGCATTCAGCCAAATGGAACAGTTACTGGGGACCGCCACAGTCTAGCAGACGTTTTTCAGCAACACTGGTGCTAGGAAGAATGTTCCTAGGTCAATTTTCATCGATTTTGAACCATCAGTTATAGGTGGGTCAACAGTTTATTTCAATGATCATTTAGTCTTTTGGGCCTTTGTTTTGGATTACTGTAAATGAAGAATTGGCTTTGCGAAATATTGACATGATGTCTTAGATCCTACCGTCTGCTGTACCACTTGGAGCAGATGATTAGTGGCAAAGAGGATGCAGCCAACAACTACGCTCATGGTCACTACACCATCAGAAAGGAAATGGTGGATCCTGTCCTGAAACGAATTTGTACAATGGTAGGTGATGGCACTAAAAATAGCTTGCTCACTTTCTCAAGGGTGGAAAATTCACGCTCAACATCTTCACCTTAGATGGTGGTATGTTTTCTGTGTTTTGATTCTGTAACAAATTTGTAGAATAAGTCTCCTTAGTTGACATTAAGTACGTAAAAATGGATATGTTGGTGTAGTGAAGGGACATGAGGCTCTGAGGATTCATAGTACTGTAAAGCAAAAATGTGCTGTAGTTTTGCCAAAGGCTGAGTGGATGTGTTATGTCTACAAGGGGATGGCTTGTTTGACTGTAGTAATGGGCATCAGTGTGCATTATTCCTTTCAAGTCAGTCTGCTGATACCATGTTCAAGTGTGTTTCAGAAAACCACACTCTTTGCTATTTGTTTGCAACTCTTAGAAACACACACATACAATGGCAGTTTTTTTTATTACAATCCAAGTAACAAGTATGAACATTTTAGTACTCCTCCTCATCCTCAAAATCCTCTGCAGAATCTGCCCCAACTTCCTCATAGTCCTTCTCCAAAGCAGCCATGTCTTCTCTGGCCTCGGAGAACTCCCCTTCCTCCATGCCCTCACCCACATACCAGTGCACAAACGCCCTCTTGGCGTACATCAGGTCAAACTTGTGATCCAGACGAGCCCAGGCCTCAGCGATAGCAGTAGTGTTGCTCAGCATACACACGGCCCTCTGCACCTTGGCCGAGTCACCACCTGGCACCACTGTTGGAGGCTGGTAGTTAATGCCCACCTTGAAGCCGGTGGGGCACCAGTCTACAAACTGGATGGAACGCCGGCTCTTAATGGCAGCAATGGCGACGTTGACATCTTTGGGCACCACATCCCCACGGTAGAGCAGGCAGCAGGCCATGTACTTCCCATGCCTTGGGTCACACTTCACCATCTGATTGGCTGGCTCAAAACAAGCATTTGTGATCTCAGACACAGACAGCTGCTCATGGTAAGCCTTCTCTGCAGAGATGATTGGAGCGTAGGTGACCAGGGGGAAATGGATGCGGGGGTAGGGCACAAGGTTGGTCTGGAACTCCGTGAGATCCACATTCAGAGCACCGTCAAAGCGCAGAGATGCAGTGATGGACGAGACGACTTGGGCAACGAGGCGATTCAGATTGCTGTAGGAGGGACGCTCAATGTCCAGGTTGCGCTTGCAAATGTCAAAAATGGCTTCGTTGTCCACCATGAAGGAACAGTCGGAGTGCTCTAGAGTGGTGTGGGTGGTCAGGATGGTGTTGTAGGGCTCCACTACAGCAGTGGACACCTGAGGAGCTGGGTAGACGGAGAACTCCAGCTTGGACTTCTTGCCATAGTCTACAGACAGACGTTCCATCAACAGGGAGGCAAAACCAGAGCCGGTTCCACCTCCAAAGCTGCGGAAGATGAGGAACCCCTGAAGACCAGTGCACTGGTCTGCCTGAGAGACAAAAACAAAGACAAATTCAGTTACCACATCATTCTCGATAACCTAATTTGCAATAGCACCAAGAGGAGCCATCTTGCAAACAAAGGGCAAAGAGCGTGGCTGCAGGTTTTCTGAGGAGAAAAATTTGTTACAGAATCAAACACAAAAACATACCACCATCTAAGACGTTGAAGGTGTTTCCACCCTTGAGAAAGTGAGCAAGCAACTTTTAGCGCCGACACCTACCATTTTGCGAATTCGGTCCATGACAGGATCCACAATTTCCTTTCCGATAGTGTAGTGGCCACGAGCAAAGTTGTTGGCTGCATCCTCTTTCCCACTGATCAGCTGCTCCGGGTGGTACAGCTCACGGTAGGGCCCATGACGTATCTCATCTGTCATGAGACATGATCAAGTCAGTATTTCTCAAAGCCAATTCTTCATTTACAGTCAACAAAAAACAAAGGCCCAAAAGACCAGATGATCATTTGAAATAAGCTGTTGACCCACCTATAACTGATGGTTCCAAGTCTATGAAGATTGACCTAGGAACATACCTCCCTGCACCAGTTTCACTGAAAAACGTGCCAAAGGAGGAGTCCGTTAGGGAGCGGCTGTCTTCAGCAACTCTTCCATCTGGCTGAATGCCATGTTCCAAGCAATACAATTCCCAGCAAGCATTGCCAATCTGCCCACCAGCTTGGCCAACATGTATAGAAATGCATTCCCTCTGGAAGATTAGAAAAAGAGTACAATAAGTTAGTCGTGACCAGACGTCGTCTTTTGCCCGGACATGTCCTCTTTTTGAGACCTAAAAAATGCGTCAGGCTGGGATTTGGCCTTGTCGACACACAAACTAGTCAGAAGTGATTGCCTTCCTGTGTCGCTATGAAAACATGCCTGTGATCAAAGATGAATTATAACACATCCAGAAGAGTACCTTATGCTATACATGCCCTCGAAATGGCAAACCTATCTCATGGTTTTCATTTGTTTTTGGGGAGGGAGATAGTCAGTATTAATTTATAACACAATAATATACTAATCCTACATAATCTATGGAAACTATTAAAAAAAACGATTCAATAAAAGGATCATTTCTTATTTTCTTCGGTACCTTTGTCATATACAGATAAGCAATGATTATTGCTGGGTAATATAAATCTTGTTGTCCAATGTTAAGTATTTAATCATGTGACGAGACGATACGATACGATAGTTTAGCCGCGCCCCGCTTATCCAGGTCAGGGCCAAGTTTAAGTAGAGGTTCGCGCCGAATCACCGAACGCTCTAATTTACAGAACAAATACTTTTACATTCGTTTTGCACCACTTGTAAGTCATGTCATCCATTCATATAGATTTGAATCAATGAATACTCATACACAGTGAATATATTTGAATCAATTAATACTAATACAACTTTAACTGTGATGTGTATTTGTTTCATTTCGCAACGTATTTACTGCTTAGTATTACGCCACACTCAATTCAAGAAAATTGGTCATGATAAATAAAATCGTCGCACTGGCTGTAAAATGGCGCATCGGAATTTGCCAACTTCACTTTGAAAAATCAACTGTGACTCAGCTTTTAACAGACCAATACATTTCAAACACGGTGATAGTATTCACAACTAATTTGTCCTCTATTCTACCAAAAATGATGAAACCTCATATGCACCCGTGAGGCAAGCGTGAGTAGAGTTTTGTTAGGTTATCTGGCGCGGACCTCTACTAAGCGTAAAAGTAAAAAATAGGAACTCACCATGCTTGAAATGAAAGAAATATATCAAAAAATCAGCCCAAAAAAAATCTGCCCAAACTGAAAGCTCTGCCAACACCAAATGCACCTTCACAAAATAATCAAGAAAGACTTGAATTACTTTTGATAAGAGACCCACAGAAAACCTTCAACGTCCTATAGGCTACTACTAAATACAACTACCAGACTCTCTTGACGTACTAGTTCCGTGGCGTGTTCAAGCATTGGACAACTTTTTTCTTCTTCTTCTTTTTCTTCTTTCTGGCGGGTTACAGCGACAATAGCGTATACCGCCACCTGCTATACAGGAGTGTGTACTTATGCCAAGGCTAGACTATTATTCAAATAAATGAAATATTTTCATTACATCTGTATCGTTCAGAAACATAATAAAAAGCTTTGATTCTGTCTCTTTGCATCCCTTGCTCCTCTAGAATATAATTTATAAGCATTTTCAGCTTCGACCTCTTGTCACTTAATTTTGAAATTAAAATTGTTCTACAATTAAAAATAAAATGTTTAATATATTCCTTAACCTTACATTCAGTACATACATTCCATTACCCTTTCCTATCAGCTTAAGTGTGGAATTAAGACCCGGAAGTCATCGGGGCCCGATGGAGTCCCAGGCCGCGTCCTCAGGGGGTGCGCTGACCAGCTTGCGGAGGTATTCACCTCCATATTCAACTTATCACTGCATCTGTCTGAAGTCTCCACCTGCTTCAAGCAGGCAACCATCATCCCCATACCAAAGAAAACATCAGTAACCTGCTTGAATGACTACCGCCCTGTATCACTGACCTCCACAATTATGAAGTGCTTTGAGCGGCTGGTCAGAACCCACATCTGCTCTACCCTTCCCAACACCCTGGACCCCTTTCAGTTTGCATACCGTCCAAACCGATCAACAGACGATGCCATTGCCCTAGCTACACACACCACCCTCTCCCACCTGGAAAAGAGCAACACATATATGAGGATGCTGTTTGTGGACTACAGCTCAGCATTCAACACTATTGTGCCTGCCAAGCTCGTCCCGAAGCTCAGGGGCCTGGGTCTTAAAACACCCCTGTGCAACTGGATCCTGGACTTCCTGACGAGCAGACCCCAGGTGGTGAGAATGGGCAACCACACCTCCTCCTCACTGACACTGAGTACCGGGGCCCCCCAGGGCTGCGTACTCAGTCCCCTCCTGTACTCCCTGTACACGCATGACTGTGTGGCAACACACAGTTCCAACATCATCCTGAAGTTTGCAGACGACACTACCATCCTGGGTCTCATCTCTAACAACGATGAGACCGCCTATAGAGATGAGGTAAGGGGCTTGGCAGAATGGTGCCAAGACAACAACCTGTCTCTCAACGTCTGCAAAACCAAGGAGATGATCGTGGATTTCAGGAAGCTGCAGAGGGGGGGTCAGGACCCCATACACATCGAGGGAGCTGAAGTGGAGAGAGTCTCCAACTTCAAATTCCTCGGTGTGTACATCAAGGATGACCTAACCTGGTCCATGCAGGCAGGCTCAGCAGTCTAAACTGCACAGAAGTGGCTATACTTCTTGAGGAGACTCAAGAAGTTTGCCATGGTGAAGACAGCGGAGCGTATCACCGGCAGCCATCTCCCCTCCGTGCAAGGCATCTACAACAGTAGATGCCTGAGGAAAGCAAAAAAAGATTTTGAAGGACAACAGCCACCCAGGCTATGGACTGTTCTCATTGCTGCTGTCTGGTAGATGCTACCGGAGCATCCGAACACGATACCAGACTCACAAATAGCTTTTTCCCCCTGGCTGTTAGGCTTCTGAATCAGATACACTGACCCACAGAACAGTTGCCACCTCCACCTACTCCCTGCTCTCCCACTCATACAATTCACTTCATAGATATATTTGCACAATTTAAAAAAAAAAACTTTTAACTTATTCTCAATTCACACTTAAACTGCTGCTAGCCCTACTACTGTACTCTAATTGTTGAATGTTAATGTTATATGTTATATGTTATATTGTTATAATGTCATAGTGTTACAGAGATATATGTTGTTCTTTAAATTGTTGTATGTTAATGTTACATTTTATATGTTTTATTGTCATAGTGTTATAGAGTTTTATGTTATTTTTTTGGTATATGTTATATGTATGACGTCTACTGCGTAGATGAACGATGCTTGCCAAGTCGTAAGAATTTTGCTGTGCTGAAGCAATTTGGTACATGCAATAATAAACACACTTTGACTTTGACTTCGGAATTAAGACCTGTATGACCTCATTTATAAAACGTTCTTACGCACATATTTGATCTTAGGCGCTGTCCACACTACCCTGGGTTAATGTAGAAACGAATAAATATGTCTGCGTTTGCACCTCCCGTCGACACTACCTGGAATTTGGTCTGGTGTATAGGTGCATACAGTGAACATAAAACATACAAACACAATAAGTACCACACATAACATTAAACATACAAACGCACTACACATAAGAAAAGTACTTCAGATAAACACAGTATATAGGATACAAATATATTAAAAATGTATATCAAAAGTAAAGTAGAAGGTCAAATGCAAAATGCAGGGAAGGCCTGCAAAAGTGAATGTGCAGTGTGCAATTTAGTGTGTGTAAATGTAACACAGAGTTGTAGTGTGGGGGCGGGATAAGAGTCCAAGTCAGGTGGGGGTCCCGGGCCTTGTTAATAAGGCCGACTGCAGCCAGGAAGAAGCTGGTTTGGTGGCGTGAGGTTTTGGTCCTGATGGACCGCAGCCTCCTGCCGGAGAGAAGGACCTCGAAGAGTTTGTGACCCGGGTTGGGATCAGCCGCAATCTTACCTGCCCGCCTCAGGGTCCTAGAGGCGAACAGGTCCTGTAGAGATGGCAGATTGCAGCCAATCACCTACTCAGCAGAACGGATGATACACTGCAGTCTGCCTTTGTCATTGGCAGTGGCAGCAGCATACCAGATAGTGATGAGGAAGGTGAGGATGGACTTGATGATATCCTAAGACCTGTGCAAGGCTTGTTGTTATGTTCATATGAATTTTGTTGTAATACAAAAAATAATAAGATATTGCAATAGTGAGCTGTTATGTAAGTGATAGTGGATAAATTAATTGTGAATACATACATAATAATACATAAATATATTAGTTTTAGTAAATAAATACAGTTATTGTATATTTATTTATACATTGAAGACTACATAATACATAATAAATACGTTTTCTTAAATACTTATATGCACAACATCTCCCTGACCACTGCTCCACCGAAATCTCCCAGATTTTGCTACTCAAATGTTGGCAGGTATGGAGGTCACCCAATCAGGTGTTCCGAGAGTTCCATGGGGGCGCATCGGGTGGTACTTGTAAAATGTCTGCCTCTACCAGCGGCATCCAGCTGTGCACCCGTTGTGCAGGCCACTCACGAGATTGGGGACCATAGAAAGGTCACCCAAATATCGAATAGAATATTCCCAGAGTCCCGTCCCTGTCCAGTTGTTGGTCAAGAGAGGTTGGAGGAGTAGCCTACATCACCATCGGGATTAACGTTGAACTATATTCAAGATCACATTCAGAGACATTCACGACCATTCTTACCGTGCGTCGTTCAGAAAGTAAGTGAGTAAGTAAGACTTTATTTAGCCTATACAGCACATTTCGTACAAGAGTTGCAGTTCAAAGTGCTACAATCAATAAAAGCAAGCAGCATGAGCAATACATTCATTAAAATAATGATACTAAAATCATGATAAAAGTGAGTGTGATTTTGTTTGTGATTTCGCTAGTTAGTCTGTTTCATGTCAACAGTAGAGAATATAAAGATGCATGCTTTTTTGAGGTTGAATTTAGGGGATAGAGATGGTTGTATTTTCTGTTTGTAGCCTGATCTGTGTTTGTGTGTGTATGTATGGTCCATGCGACCTGTAGTGTTTGTGTACTGGAGCATATGCAATGTTTGTAATGTTGGTGAATATATTTTGTTTGTATGTGAGTGTATTGACAGAAGCTGATCTGCGTTGTGTATGTTTGTCGCTGTAGGCTGATGTAAGATATTTGTGTCATCATACATCTGTTTTGTTTGTTTTCTGTAGTTTCTTTAATCTAATACTGTGGGTGATATTTGTATGCGTGTCTGTGTTAATACTTCCCGATCTGTGATGTTGGTGAATCTGAATCAAAGTAGACTGATGTCTGTGTGATGGGTGTGTGTGTGTGTGTGTGTGTGTGTGTGTGTGTGTTTGTGTGTGTGTGTGTGTGTGTGTGTGTGTGTGTGTGTGTGTGTGTGTGTGTGTGTGTGTGTGTGTGTGTGTGTGTTTGTGTGTGTGTGTGTGTGTGTGTGTGTGTGTGTGTACATATGCCAATTTGTATTTGCCGATTTGTTTCAGCATTTCCTTGATCTGGCGGTGTGCAAACGTCTGGACTGAGGAAGACCTAAAGGATAAATATAAACTGTACTGTACAAGACCCCAAACTGTTTATGCAAAGGTGAGAAGACCAAAGGCCATACAAATTCACACATTCAAATTGGTGCCATGACCATAAGACCCTTTGAGAAGGGGTTTATTTGTATATTTCCTGTTACTCATGAATGTGGGAATTGTCTTCCTGTGTGTGTTTGTGTTTCAGAAACCGGCGACAGTGCCGAACCTCGGTCAAAACTCACGCGCACACAGGTCAGGAATAAGGCAAGGTCAAGACATGGTCGAAGGTCGGCTGAACTCTGGCCCCCAAATGGGGACCAAAGAGCGTAGAAGTAGAGGAAGAGCTTGGAGGACTCCGTTTGATTTTTCACCGATGTTGTGGATTTGGGACAGACAAGTGCGTCGGTTTGTTTTTAGAAGTGGTGGAGATAATAACCATAAGCTTGAGTGTGGTTTGAAAAGTGCTGGGTACCCTTATGTAAGCTATTCATCCATTCAACGTTGCATTACAATATGCTCTACAGTGTATATTGTCAGGTGTTGAAAATCCCATTTAAACAATAAAAAATAGATAATCTCGATCTTGACAACAGCACCAGCTTGCTTATTTTACCAGATCATAACGGTCTCAATTTAAGACATAACGTTAGCTAGGCTAGCTGTAGGGAACGTTACCTCATCTTTGAATAAGAGTAATTTTCACCAGTTGCACACTAGCATTTACCACTGAGACAATTTTGGGCGAAGTTGGCATTGTAGCCTACCTTACCTTACTCAGTGTCAAGACCAACGCTAGTCAAACTAGTGAATGATTAGACAAAACAACATTTTATCTAATCTTAATTTTATTTTACAAAATATTGAACAGGGTCACAACAAAGGAGGACCAAATGACAAAGTGCACTCACATTCACAAACATTAAATAGCATTAAATTAGTATAACATCATCATTCTTTACGGATTCATAATAATGGATTCATAATTGCAAAGTGACATGTTATAGAAAAGCACCAACAGTTACAGTCACACACTGTAAACTGTCTTTTCTAGGTTTCATTATTAAAATGTGTTTCAAAAAAAGAGACGGAAACTTCACAGGTCTGTGCAAAATACAAAAACATTTTACTATTCCAAAAAAAACTCAAAAAATGTGTAATGGGATGAAAAACGGGATTCCATATTGAAGAAATCCCATCCAGATTAATGGGAAGGTTTCTGAGTAACTTCCAGTGACAGATATGTGCAAGTGTTTTAAAGTGTCTTAAATTCAGAATAAGATGAAAAAAATCTCCATAATTTGGGTCCTTCATTTCCAAACTGGCGTTTGCTTTAGGTCCAAATGTCAACTTCTCAATGCTTCAGGCTTCCAAAGTCGGCAGGGGCGTACGATGCCTTCAAGTTTCAAGTTTTCATGATCCTACTATTGGGGGTGGGCAACAGAAACCAGCTGCAGACAGAGAGAGAGAGAGAGAGAGAGAGAGAGAGAGAGAGAGAGAGAAAGAGAGAGAGAGAGAAGAAGCTCTTTGGAGATAAAAATAGCAGATAATATTCACTTATATATATTAAGTTAAAATCTTTATATTCTGTAAAAAAAAAAAAAAAAAAAAAAGAAGGATATCAGGGAGCAGGCATCGTGCTCAGCAGCTGGTCCACGCGCTGCTCCAGGCAGCTGAAGAGCACATCTGAGAGGTCCTGTGGTCGGCTGTAGCCGCTCAGGTCCAGGGAGAAGATGTCCACCAGGAAGACCAGCACCTCAGCCTGGGATCAAATCAGTGGAATGAAGAAAACACATTTAATCAAACACACTCCAGAGAAATACATATCCAGGAGGTGGTCAGTAAAGAGGCTAATTACCCGCAGCAGCTCCCAGCATCTCACCGCCTGGTGAGGCCAAACCTCAGAGGGCAGGAAGGAATGGACCACTGTCACCAGATGATCCAGGAACCCACCCTGTGCCCGCTACAGGAGAGAGGACAGAGAGTGGTGTTAACTAGGCAGAGCTGCTTGGTTAATATATGGGTAACGAACTCTAATATTAAAAGAACGTACAGGGACCAGACAGGGACGAGCCCCTTCAAGCTTTCCGAAGAACACCATTTCAAAGACCACGTCCAACAAGTTGACACTGTGAATCTATAAACAAAATAAATCAATAAATAAATACCACAAGACATCAGCTTAGGCGTGACCATTATGAGCCGATGAGTACAGCAACCTGACATACCCCAACCTCCAGCAGCTCCGTCTCAATGGTGTGAGACTGGAGGAAGGCCAGCAGCCGGTCAAACTTCTGCTGGAACACAGCAGCATCCTGGAAGAAAGAGGAGAGAAGAGAGGACATCTGTTCAGTGAACCCTGGTCTGGCCTGGTATACACTTCTGGTGTGCTTCCAGTCCCCAATTTGAATGACTTCAGTCTTGAATGGCAAAGAACATCTGGTCCCGTTAGACTAAATACACCCTAAAAATGCTACCTTTCCGTTTAGAGTGGCCAGGTTGCGCAAGATCATCTTCCCGGCGACGATGATGAAATTGGCGCTCTGTTCCTTGGCGAGCAAAACCTGATCAAAGCAGAAAATTGATTTTTGATGAACATATCAATCTCTGTCTCAGGACATCACTTTGATTATCAGGATTTTAGACACTCACAGCAAACGCTTCTCTCAGGCCATGAAGTCTCAGAGCAAAGTCCTCCAGACCCGTGGACAGGAAGAGGTGGCTGTAAAAACAGAATGTCTTCTGTCACATTGATGCTAGTGTCAAATTTCACCTTGTGGTTCAGATTTGTCACTAATAGATGGAACACCTTAATATTCTCAGTCTGTTAAAACATACAACCTCATTTGTGGCCTCTGCCCTGTTAACCCAAATTCACAAACACCAGACTTACTAGAGGGAGGGAACCTGCGTGGCTTCAGGCAGTAGGTTACTGTCTCCTGATCCCTGCCAAAGCAAACATCCACAAACACATTAGAATAACAGGATGGAATCACTGGCAGTAATAGTTTAGCACGGGCAAACTCTGCAGGATGAAGTCATGGAGAAGGACAACAGTGAGGTTCAAGAGGTCCATATTACCTGAGCAGAGCTCGGAGCGGCAGCAGAGGAGGCAGCATCAGGACCAGCAGCATTAGGACCTGGGAAAGCATCAGGACCAGCAGCATCAGGACCAGGGGCATCAAACCCAGCAGCATCAGGACCAGGAGCAAATTCCAGTCTGGGAACATCAGGCCCAGCAGCACCAGGACCAGCAGCACCAGGACCAGGAGCATCAGGAGAGAAGCCAGGCTGAGGAAAAGGGAAGGTAGGAGCTGGAACCCTGACAGTGTGAGTCCTCTCCGTGGTCGACACCGTTCCATCTGCAGCGATGGTCATTCCCTTGAAGGTCGTGGACGTATCGACCATCTATGAAAGCGGTTCATGATAAAATATGAGGATATGTTATTAACATTTGCAATATGAGCTTGATAAAGAAGCTGATTTAGTAAATAGTTCATGTGACCGTAAAAAACGTACCACGACTCCAGCCATCTCCAAATAAAACGTGGCTTCCGTCTCCTTGTGAGATGACACATGGATGATCTCACCACAGTTACGCTAGATAGAGAAAACAACACGATATGTTGGTCAACTGAATTACAGTCAGCATGCTCATTCATAAATGATGTGTGAAAGAAAGGAGAAGATCCAAAATGACGGAAACACCTCTCCAGCTAAAATAAGTTTCCATACCTCAATGTAAGTGACGCACTTCACCGAAGCGTACTGCAAACGGCCTCCCTAGAAAAAAAGCAAATCTGTTAACTATTCAGGAATCAGAGACATGAATGACAGATTTTTAAAACCTGGTCTTTGCTAATTAGAATACCTCTGGGGTCTCGATTTGGAAAATGTTGGTCAGGACAAACCACTGCCTCTTCAGGGAATCATCCAGCCTCTCTGTGCAAGACATCTTCACCTCCACCCACTACAAAAACAAACATACCAGTGATTATATTAACAAAAGCAGACAGGCTTATTAAAAAGCCACACAGATGGTAAACCCTGGTCTAAAATGGTGCCAAAATGTCTTCCTTGCTCGCTTGCTTGCTCACCCTCGGACCGCAGGAGAACCACTCAGCGTGCTCGAACCCCACCGTCTGCCGTGTGTTCTGGACTTCCTGAGTCTGCAATTCCACAACACAAAATTCAGACATGTATAAGATGGCAGATCTTGAAAACATCTTTTCATTGAAAAGGCTGAAAGCAGAGGTGAGTGAAAGTCACCAATAGCACAGGAGAGACCCCTACTGATGACTTTAAAATGCCCTAAATACCCCAAACAGCAGCTCTGGTCCATGCTCAGCATCCAGAAGGCCCTGCAGCACAGAGGTCAATTATAGGCACATACATTGCATACTCTCTCAGTCTGTATTCAAACAATGGTGCAATGTCCTAACAAACAACTACATCCCAACTAGTTATGAGAGCTCACCATGTGGGATGCCATCCTCATCGCAAGGAAGAACACTGAAAGAAAATAATAAAACCTATAGTTAAGACTCAAATTGCATAGACAGATGAACACACGCCCACCTTCATAATCGTATAGAACAATGCCTAATACCCTGAATGGGCATTTTAAGCAGCTGCCACAGAAATGTCAGGAAGCTACGCTCATTACCGTCAGTCCAACCCGCTTGAGTATCGACCTCCGCAGATTCCCACGTCGCCTGAGTCCCGGCCTCGCTGGTTTCCCAGTAAGCCTGAGTTCCAGCCTCGACCGTTTCCCACTCCGCTTGGGTCCCGGCCTCAGTCGTTTCCCAAACGGACTGAGTCTCAGCCTCGGCTGTCACACAAACCGACTGGGTTCCCTGCTCTGCCGTTTCCCATCCAGCCTGGCTCCCAACCTCCACGGTCTCCCACTCCGTCTGAGTCCCGATCTCCGCCGTTTCTTTCCGCCTCCTGTAAAAGAAAACCGCTGTCCCCATCGCTGATACAGCGAGGCTAGCTGCACAAATAAATGGTGGAACGTCAAACCTAAAGGGGTTAGTACGAATCTCCATTTCCAATACAAGAATGGAGGTGATACGAAAGAAATACTTAAAAATAAAGAAGTTACAGGAAGAAGTTCTCTCGCTAGCTTTTTTCACTAACTGACTGACCACCCAAATTAATATCAAAATATTTAGTTAGCAATGCTATCTAGTATTAGCAAAGTAGTCTTTCCTAGCCCAAACAAAATATCTCAATAATCTTAAGTAGCGTTGTCAACCCAACAATAAAGCAATGTAACGTTGAAAATAAAACTGTTAAATATCCAGCTGGTAGAACCGATTCAAATATTAAATTGGAGCTTGTGGAGTAAAATCGCAATCGCCTGCTTGCTGTGGTGTTCAAAAAGAACTGACCCAGATGTGTTCTAGTTCATGAAATTAAAGTTCCATAATGTTAAACATTCGATTTACCACCTAGTTACTGTCTCCTGGTATTGACGTCACATTTTCATTACAGGCAAGGTCGTGCCTGGAAGTTTTAACGATGCCTAAAAAAAATGTGTTTTATCAACAGTATTACAAAAAGACGCGAACTGATTCAATATTTACCCAACTTGACTGTTAGTCCACCTATCCAGTGAGCTACTTTTGTTTTAGCTTCACCATGATGCCTAGAAAGTGTAAGATAAGTGGACAGAAACTACTGGCATCCGAATACATGGGTTTCTCGGCTACGTCATCACTGGTTGCGTGCGCAATCTCGCGGCAGAAAGAAGCAAGATAACGTTAAAGTGGATGAGAAAGCTGTGGAGGAAGGCAACATGACAGGGAGTTGTTGTGTGGTGAACTGCTCTAACAGAGTTGGTAAGATGTTCAGTATACCTAGGAGGAAGCATCCGTTTGCCAGGAAAAATAAAATATCAAATAAAATCAAATATACAAAAAGGCTCAACAATGTACAAGGTTACGTTTGGGAATATGTTGAGGGTGTGTGCAAGCATTCATGGCAACAGAATAGGGAACGGTAGGCTAAATAAGTAATAAACAATACATTAAAACTGGGCTTTCTGTATTCATTTGTATTAGGGTAGATGGCTTTCTGCCGCGGATTTGCACGCGCAGCCTTCAACGTTTGTATACAAGAAACCCATGTATTTATTCAACAGGTAAAATTTTCTTTTTAAGATTATTGAACAGTAGAATAGGTTGTTTTTGTAGTTGTGGTCATGTTCGGTTTTTTTTTTTGGGGGGGGGGGGGGGGGGGGGGTTGTTGAGTCGTCCTATAGCCTAATTTTGGTTGAGATAAATGAAAAATCAAGTTTCAACATGCATTTGGATACAAGCACGGATTAGCCTATCATAAACAGGTGATTTCATGCCAGGCATGGTCAGGCTGGGTTTTGACGATCAGTAGAGCCTTGGCTCTGCGTAGTGATGTCAATTGACCCTTCTGCGACCACTCCCCAAAACGGTAACTGATCAATCATAGCATAGCAACGGTTACTAAGCTCGGGACCTCAGTCAAGCGAGCCATTTTGATTAATGGAAGTCAATGAGAGAGACGTCTGCTCGAGAAGAGAGAATGAAACGTTGCGCTTATGGAGTGTGTAATTCTGACAGCCGATATCCAAAAAGGCTGGAGGGAGGGGTAACATTTCATCCCTTCCCGAAACCCAAGACCCAGAGAGAGAAATGCCTGCTGTGGATCAAACAATGTGGACGACCCCCCCATCAGCTGAATGTCAGCAACGTAAACAGAAGCACCTACGTTTGTTCCAAGAAGCTATGTCGCTAAAATCTGCCCACTGCTTCGAAAACGTGAGAAAACCCTTGCTTAAAATACGATTCAGTTTTACCACCTTACATGTTTGCGTAGCGGCGACTGTGTAGATAATAGAACACATAAACATAGCTGGAATGAACCTGTTAGCCTTAGCATTTGTCTGTCTACAAACACGGCATGTAATGTCGTGGTTGTAGCCTACATAAGCATATTGCAGACCCTTTTGCCTGCTTCGATCTGAGATCTTGCCGTTTTTCCAAAAAATGCTTGTGATTTCTTTGGGTAAAAGGCAAAAGGGTCTGCAATTTGAGTTTGAAGCTCTCCACAGAAAAGCATGCCCTCTTGTAGAATACCTCTCCAACAATAACGCACAAAAACCAGCAATAATGCAGCTTTACTGACGTCCGTCGACTCGTCTAACTGTATTGAAAAGAACGGGCTACCTTTCATACTTTCCAGGTCCTGGTTCTGGATCTCAGAAATCTTGGGCCTTACTGTGTCGTTTGAAAGTGGCACTGTCAAGAGTTTTTTCGTGGCAGTATTCCCAATCATCTTGCGGCACATATCCACCACAGCTGGCAGCAACAGTCCCACCATGTTTTTGATAACTCTGTAAAGTTCTAACAAGATATGATTTTATTTTCATGATCAGTCTGTTATGCCTATTCATACTTTTAATATTGTGTTTAAAGCATTTCATTTCAATCATAAATTGTATTAATATTGTTCTCAATCTCAGTTATTCGTGGAAAATTAGATTCAACTTGAAACATTTTTACGGCCCAGTGGTTGAGAAACACTGTACTAGGTGATGAGGAACAGGTGAAAACCATCAAGGCGGAGCAGACAATCACCAAAGGCAGGCCGGGGATCACACAAGGGCAGGAAGTGATGTGTCTGAAACGAGAGGGGAGAAGAGTAAACAGACAAAACACAGCACTGAAATATACGATAGAATAAAGAAAACATAGGAGACAGGACGGGACTTAACAATATGTAAGACAACTATTCTGGGGAGGTGCTGCCTAACTGCCCTATTGATTGATGGGTTTTGTAGCAAGCTACATGTATTCCAGTCTGATGCCTATGCTGCACTCTTGACCAATGTTGACTTTCAAAAGCGCAACTCTTAAAATCCACCTAAAATCACATGGCTGATTCTGTTATCACAGAAAACTGTGCAGTGTCCAGCCAGAAGCAGATACGCTTCAGGAGGGCCTGGTTAAGTGTGCTTTAGTACACTTCATCTGGTGAGTATATTCCCATCATAATGGCAAGGTGATTTAAGTGAAATGCCTATGTGGATCTTGACAACTCAACTAGTGACCTATGCTTGCTCCTTGGCCATGAAACAAGAACAAATTGTGTCAATAGATGCTGCCTCTCCAGGATCACCAAACAATAGGTTCCTTGGACCACATGTTCTGTGTGCGGGCTTCAACTGGAAGAGACTATGGAGATGGTTTTCCATATTACCGAGATATTATGTGTATTGGTGAGAGCTCCAGAAAATTGGGAGTACAAAAGAGGTCATATGTTTCTTAAAGTAAAATAGGAGTACAACATAGGTCATATGTTTTTAAAGTAAAAGATACTCGTGAGCTATGTTTATTATCGGTTTATTGCAAACAAGTTCAGATGAAGGCACAAAGGACATTTTTGTTTAACACAGATCAGAATCAGATATATTCTCAAGTAGGTTACACCTACCTGAAATTTGCTCTAGTGTATGGGTGCATACAGTACAGTCTGGATTACACATAAGTACTAAACACAGTTGTTTAAATTGTGCTAAATGTGTACTGATAAACATGTAAGACCAAAAATATCAAGATAATGAATAGGTTTAGGATACAGTACACAATATTAATGAACACAATAAAATTTAAATAACTTAAGGTTGTACATTTGTCTGTTTGGAGTTCCAATTTTACACAGACAAATCCAGAAATGATACAGAAGTGCCAGTTTGAGCGTAACTGGACATAATGTGGTTCTACCTCTGATTGGTCAAGAAATGTTCTCTTTCTGTATATAGAACTCATTCTGTCTGAGGGTCAGTAGCCATGGTGTTCATGAAAACTAAAGAGCATATCCCCATCACAACACATTTTGTGTTACCATGTGTTAATATGTTCCATTAGCACCATTTACTCAATTGGAAAAAATCCAGTTTTCAGGTTTCTTGAAAAAAAACTTCAAAACATTTCCGCTCAGCACACCTTAGGAGTGTTTTGTCCAAAGAAGTTGCTGCACCCAGCATTTGCCTCTCCGATTGCCCGCAGATGTATCCTTCTTCACTGGGAAGTCACCCAAACCCCCAGCAGATAAGTCTTGGGAAACTGATCTAATGTCATTCCTTAAGCTGGAAAAAGTTCAAATTCTCACTTATTGGGTCTACTGAGAAATTCTACACTACATGGCAGCCTCTCCTCTCATATTTTGATAATGTAGCTACGACTCTTCCTACTTAGAGTTAAAATACCAGTACCAGATGTTGATGTGATACATTGATAGAAAAAGGTGGACCAACATTTTTAGATGCGTCCGGCATCTCTATAAGAGGGTATGTCCGTCCGTCTGTCGGTCGGTCGGTCTGTCTGAAACGCATTCTTTCAATTGTAATTCCCTCCTGTGTCCACAAGGTAGCAGAGTTGAGTTGACGCATCTTGTTGTCCGCTCGGACTTGTTTCTCTCTTTCTTCCTTTCTTTCTTGTCTACTACTACCGCTAGTTCTACTACTACTACTGCTACTGCTAATAATACAAATATAAATCAAATTCAAATGACTGTGGTTTTTCACATGTGGCCTCCACCCCACTTATCAGGAAGCCGTGCTAGCGCATCAGCTTGATGAACAACCCTTGCCCCACCTTTGATGGTACATTCCTGACTGGCACCTTTGTGTGATGTTCCTTGTTTTTACCTGACATTGGTACAGGTCAGACAGATATCATCATTGTCATGATTTGATTGCAACACCAAAGACATGTCAACACACTCATTTTTTATTTGGATACACTTCCTTTTATATGAGTGCAGTCTAAGCCTCTGAATGGGGCAGTTTGCTATCTTAAGGCCTACATTTAAAAATGTGCTTACCTGTAGGAAATTACAAAAACAACAGCATACAATCAAATGTAGATGATAAAATACTCACTTTTAGAATAGAATAGAATAGAATTTTAAATGACCATCACAGTACTGGATCAATGTATAGGTGAAGTGGAAACCAATAAGCCTGCATTATCCTCCATACTGTACACTGCCAGATAAACTAGTAAACTGCACTTCCCTGTCTAAGTTCCTGAGAGCAAAAATGGTATTAATGAATTAGATAAATATGCAGTGAATAATGACACATCAAAGGTATATCATTATCACACCTCTGTGTGTGTGTTTTTGTATGATGGCCTTTGTACATGATTAATCACATAGATTAAAGACAGAAAAAGCAGGTCTGTTGAGCTTCAACTGGAAGAGACTAATGAGATGGTTTTCCATGTTACAGAGAGATTATGTGTATTGGGTGGTGTTTTTGAGTGTGAGACACTCTTAAAATATATTCTACCTTATATGAATTTCTGTTTGGGTAGTTCTATTGATGAGAGCTCCCAAAAATGGGAGTACAAAGAGGTCATATATATTCTAAGCAAAATGGGAGTACGGAGGTCAAATGTTTTTAAAGTAAAAGATACTCGTGAGCTATGTTTATTATCGTTTATTATTATTATTATTTTTTTTATTCTATGTTTATTATCGGTTTATTGCAAACAAGTTCAGATGAAGGGGCAAAGGTAAGACACTTTTGTTTATCACAGTCGTTTTAATTGTACTAAATGTGTACTGAAAAAACATGTTAGACAAAAAATAACAACATAATGAATAGGTTTAGGTTACAGTACACGATAATGAAAATTAAAATAACTTTAGGTTTTAGAATTTTTAAAATCATTACAGATGTTGAAAATCAAAAAGATGCAACAAATGGTGACATTGTTTATTTGTTCATAATACACACACTGAATACTTTAGCCCAAACCATAGAATTAGTCATTAACTAATTAGTAATAATAAGTAAAAGTTTTAAAAATAATGACATGTGAGAACATTGGAGTGGACAATCAGACACAGTGCATTGCAAACATATTTAATCCCCTTGAAAATCATCACCGTTTTCTGGATTACAAAAGATACTTATACACATATTACACGTTCTCACATATATATACTGTATATATAAAATCACATACTATTTTTCAAATGGATGTTTGTTTAGCACCATTACAAATAAATAAATAGAAAACAAAAATATACTACTTGCATACGTATGCAAACCCCTGTCTGTTTTGAGTTCCAATTTTACACTGACGACAAATCCAGAAATTACACAGAAGTGACAGTTTGACCATAACTGGACATCATGAGGTACTACCTCTGATTGGTTAAGAAATGTTCCCTTTCTGGATATAAAACTCATTCTGTCTTAGGGTCAGTAGCCAGGTTTGTAAAACCACAGTGTTCATGAAAACTAAAGAGCATATCCCCATCACAACATATCTTGTGTTACCATGTGTTCATACGTCCCATTAGCACCATTCTAAGAGAGGGGAAGCTGCATCTCACCACCAAGATGCTTTGGAGAAATGGCGGTTACTAAGCATCCGAGGAAGACATCAACAGGTAAGGGAGGCCACAAAGAGTCCAGCGATCGCAATGAAAACCTACAAAGTGGACTGTAGGTGTATGAGTCCTCAATCTCAAGAACTCTGCACCTCTATTGGAGGGTGGAAAGAAAGAAGCCAGTGCTTAAGATCCACATAAAAGCATGTTTGGAGTTTGCTACAAAGCACGAGAGAGGCCCATTTAAGATATGGGAACAAGTTTTATGGTCAGATGAGACCAGAATAAAGCCTTATGGCCAATCCTTTATAAAAATTATAAAACCTGTATAAATAGCACTCTTCATGCCTAAAAAAATGTCCCAATAGTGAAATATTATGGCAGTGGGGAGGTTTCTCATCTTCAGTGACTAGGAACCTTCTCATAACTTAAGGGAGAATGGCTAGAAATACTACACAATATTGTAAGAGGACCTTTTGCAGTGTGCTGTAGAACTAAGGCTCGGGAAGACTCACAAGGCAAAACCAACACTGGAGTGGCTCAAAAATAAAGTGAATGTTCTAGAATGGATCTAACCCTCAGCGGCGCAGTTACACTTAAATGTCATAACACTATTTGTGTACTTTATGATAAAAGCATCAAAAAGTGCTCTAAACACATTTAGAAAAATTAAACTAGGTGGACCTCATGGCGATGCGTAATAGGACAGCCGCATAAAGTGAGAGAATGAACAAGAATTGAGTGAAATAAAAAGATCCATTTCAATAAAAGTGTGTCATTTTGAATGATTACATTTCTGGCAACAGTAAGGATACGAAGGGAGAGATGGACGGAGGCTAGCTAGCTAGCAGGAAAGCGGTGCAGTGTGAGGGTACATATAAAACCTTTACCTCCCTTCCTTCCTTTCATTGCTATCAACACACCCCCTGCGTCCCCACACCCCCCATTTCATAAACATGACAGAAACGAGGAAGGAATGCATAGTGGACGGAGAAGTCAAGGACACACATTGCGTTGTGTAAAAAAAATCAACTGTTTTGCTAAACGGTTTAAATTAAACCACCCACCTAGGGATACATACCTTATATTACCTATAAGCTATGTTGGGCTCCAAACATAACAAGTTTTATGTGGATTGGTCAATTCTATGGGTCACAGACAACATTTTTATGATAATTTCAACACTTTAAAAATCAGATGAAACCAGCTATCTAGCCATATGTTAATTTGTTTCAACACCTGGTTACATAAAGGTCTCATGAAACTGAAGTGAGGTAGGCCTAAAGCACTTTTTGGGCAATAGCTCAATAGCCGTTTCGCTATAATGTATTACATTTATATGGCAAGTTGGCCTCTAGGAGGATAATTGCCCTAGCTCAATACAACGGATTTGTGGAGTAGTACCACCTAGTGAATAATGTTCAATATAAAAATATAGCACTTCATAAGCCAGTATCTTATGATGTAAAGGCTGACATTTTTGTATGCTTATACTTGGCTAAGTCAACAAAATGGTCGCCAACGGACAGTCACAATTCAGCAGTCAAAACATGCCTGGGATGTAAAGGTTTCCAAATCTACTTGGACCCCTATGATTGCTGCTTACAGCTATATTTAAGATTATTATTATAATATCGAATATACCCTGTCCTGTTATAAATATCAATACTCGACATATAGTATTGTTTTCAAACAGGTTCTTGCCTTCAACTAATAATTCTACATGTTATATGTATTAATGTATAAATGCATATTTCTCAAAACTGTGAAAGTACATTTATGCAAAGAAGATCATATCATTCCTTATGTAAACATGAACTTCACATTTCATAAAATGCTCAAATTTCACACAAGAATTATAAATTCACACTAATGCCTAATATTCACTAGAACGGTCACAAATTCACAGAACATACTGTAACTCACAGGTACTGTTTTACACCCTCTCAATGTACTGTACATCTGCCATATCCACAAACTACAGTTCCTTAAATTAAACACTTTTCTTGGAATGGAAAATGCCTTCTTATTTCACTTAATCCTTGCTCATTATATGGCCTGGGTTACGGTATAAGCCTATCGGTTCAGGGACAGAGTGTCAGGTTGCAGTATGCTCTCAGTATAACCATTCTGTCCAGTGCAGAGGCTGGACAGCAATACACCACTGCATAATACATTATAACAGTTCTGCTGCAGTGTGTCCAACCCAGGTGATTAGCCAGGTACCTCAAGACTTATATCACTGCTTTTTTGGTTTGAATCTGATCTAAGTCATGTATTGCGGCAACAATGTTAACGAGTAATACTCTTCTTGTTAATATGATCACAATGTATTTGTCAGGTGCAGGTTACTAATTCAGTTACACATTGAAAGTAGTCTTAACTACTACTAGTCTACCTTTGTGTGGAAGAGCACAGGAGGAGGACCAGAGACCGATACTAGACATAAGAACATCAGCAGTGTGGAATGTTGATAACTTATTGAAAAAATATAATATGCAAGTACGATTTTATCCAGAAAATGGTGGTCGCTTTCAAGGGGGTTGAGCACTTTTACAAGTGACTGTACATATGTACCCCAGACCTTAGGAGGGATCATATTCTTCAGACATGTATTTATGCGGGACACCTCAGAAGGGGTAAAACAGGCTAACAATTGGACCTAACCCCTAGAGGGGTTTATACTACCCTCATTTCCATAAAGCAACAAGGACATCAAATTGATATTATAGCTTTATACACTACTGACTACTGCAATGGCAGTTACAGATAAACAGTTACATAAATTGTGACAGAACGTTTTTCTTTTTTGTGTGTTTTTTGACCTTCATCAGTCAAACAATAGACCCCAAATCCTCATGTCTTACCACGGATGAGAAAGTAGAAGGAGTCATCTAGTTGTTGTGGGAAGTTGTGTTTTGCCTTTAAGCTGTGCTTAGTAGAGTGAATGAACCAATTCTCACAATGTGCAGACTCAAAAATGCGCTCGCCGGCATGCTCCCCTTTCATGTAGAAGACAAAGGGAAAGCTCTCGTCGTCTTCCTTTGAGATGCATTTCAATTTGCTGTTTTGGTATGGCTAGGATGAAATATACATATTTGATTTCACAAGCAACACGACTGCACAGTTGAAGATTGTCATTAGTCTCATTAAGGTACCATGACCTAATACATTGAGCTCAATCACTACTACACATCCAAACAATCATTTGACATGAGGAAATACTGTGATTATGGCACCTACCATGACACTAACTGTCGCCTCTTGACTGTCTGGATGTCTGGAGCAGTGAAGGAACGTGTCAGTCCCTGTGAAGTTCAGGACAACAGGTACCCCTTTAAATCTACCATCCACATGGTCCGACTGGTAGTAGTAGATTGTAATTGGTGCTGCTTACAAACAAAAAGCAAAAATTGTGCATATTTAAAATGATTTAGTTTTTCCATCTTCTTACACTTTTGAATGTATGGTTCATTCATGTTGTTAGTTCTTATGCTTACCCAATTTTGATTTTAATCTTGTCTGATTCCCCGAAGGATTGACAAACATGTGAGTCAGCAGACTCTCCAAGGCAATGTTCTCTTGAAGTTTATCACGTAGAAAATCAGGAATTTCCTTAGACACTGAAAAAAGGGGAAAACATATATTATGCAATATCCCACATAAACAATGGATGTGAAGTCATGAAGAATGATGACAACTGAGGGATTTTTTTCACCCTGCTGTAAAAAGGATAAAAGAAACTTGGAAGAAGTGGAAGTAGGACTAATTTCAAGTTTCCTCAAAGAGTGGAACATTCCCTTCAACTCTAAGGGAGGTGTTTCTGAGGCTGAATATTTAGAAGGGCTTAAGTTGAAATGCTCTGGTTTCATTCACATTTAAGTAATATTCCGGATTTAATTCTTTACCTCCTCTTATAATAATTACATTGTTCTCACTGACATTTAAATATTTCATATGCACAAATAATAAATCTGTTACAAGGAGCCAGAAAACAAATAAGTTGCTCAAAGGATGGAACTGGGAAGTACTACGTTATTTAAAGAAACCTCTCAATTATATTTCGATTAAAATAAAGAAAAGGCAGTAATCTTACCTAGGGAGACTTTATTGGACAACATCACCACTTCATCCAAGTTGCAGTCGGTGCCACCACAGTCCTTGCAGGTCTTCCCATGCTCACAGCCACGGCCTCTCACTACAGACATGCTGGTGTCCAGCATCTCAACGAGCAGCAGGATACCATCATCCTGGTCACCCTCATCCACCGGGAACTCTTCACCTCCATGATACTCTTCATCTCTGGACACGTTTAAACAGAAGCTGAGGACAGTGTCCTCTTTTTTGAATGGAGAGAGGTCACCTGGTTTAGACTGAGTGTCCTCATGATGGTCAGGGCTGGATTGATGTACTGTCTAGCAAGGGCGGCACAAACACCACCATCAATTTATGAATACAAGTCACAAAAATACTGTCAAAATACAGTAGTCACTCTTAACTGCCTCTTTGGTTGCAAAAATAATTCAGTGCTGTTTGGACCCAATCAGACTATCTGGTCATCGAGCAATCTCAAATTAACCTTTATGGGTTTGGATGCCAGTACAGCCAAGTGATGGGTTTCAGAACAAAACACAGTCATGAATCCCAAACAAAGTGACGTGAAAGTGCATGGCAGTGTATTAAAGATGTGAACTCACCAGCATGGGGCTGGCTTCTGACAACTTCTCTGCAAACATCTCTGGGGATAAATCTTCCAAATCCAAGCCATTAATCTTCAGAAGCGTATCTCCTCTTCTGTGGGTGCATAAATAGAGATGTGACTAACACTGCTGAAATAAATAATATAATAACAACTTTAACAAGTGTCGTCTGCTTTTGTTGTCAAAAGGTGACATACCACAGCACTGGCCTCTTTTCATCTTCAAGTTATTTGTACTATGTAAAGTGATAGATACTGGATTTAACACAATGCATTTTGGTTAGAAATTGGGTGCGATTTTCGCCGGCACTGCAGATTGTCACCATGCCACACGACAACATGAGCCTCGTGGGAGACAGATGCTGCCGTTTTTTGAATTGTAGTTAATAGTGTTTCAACAGATGCACAGTGCAGACTAAAGTTGGAGGATGCCCTCACCCAGATGAAAACAGACCCTTCTTTACTATTTCAAGAAAAAAACCTCAAAGTAAATCATTGGATGGGAATGTATCTTACATCGCTTATAGCCTATGCCAATGTATCAAATTAGGTTGATAACAAAAAAAAAAGTTTACTAACGTGATTAAAGAGCAACCCAAGCTAATAGCCCTTACGCCAATCTGGCTATAAGAGTATCGCCAAAGCAACGGCACAAAACACATACAAGTCCATAGAGATACAAAATAAACCCAAATTGTAAACTCAATGCCAATGCAATGTGTCTTAAAAAAAGAAAGAAAAATCAAGCCCCAGATTTAGACCCTGATATTTTCAATAGCTAGAAACGCGAAATGTTAGTTCATAATCTGAGCATCTGTAGCCTAGTGTAGGTATAGGGGACCATCCAAATGTGTGACCAATTCCGTCAGTAATCATGTTCATTTTTCTTAATGAAAAGCAAAGGGGTATTGAATGAACGCATCTTCTGGAACACAATTCCCTGACTGACACCGGCAGTTCACCAGGACCAGTCAGCCGACGTCAAACTCGAACGCAACCAATCAGTCATGGCATGGGTGCAATTGAATGGAATCAATGGATATCAAAAGAAATCAAAAGTTTTGTGAAGCTATAACAAACAAATCCAATAGTGAAGCAGGCATATAGGCTACACATAGGGACGTGAATCAAGTGAAAAAGGCAAACACAAGTGGAAATTGGACAGTTGCAATAAGGGGACCATTGACACAAACGATTGTGACAAACGTAATGCGGTGAAACTCACAGACAACATGTATGATGGCATAAGCATGCTACATTCAAACGTTCAGCGTGTGTCTCAGTCTCTGTTAAAAGTTATACACAGAAGTTGTTTTGTAGGGCTAATTTGTAACCTTTAAGTTTTGCGCAAGATTGATGCGCTTTGACAGTAAACAAGCAGTTGTAATTTTCGATTTTAGAAGCTATTATAACCTAATTATAAGCTCCATACAATGTTTAATATTCCACTAATCGAATTAACTTTGAAGAGGTCGGCAATTCACTTTGATGAGTTTTAGCCATGTTCAGTCTAGGCAACACACCCTGTACTGTTTTTAAGCGCACGCTGCGACGAAATTACGCCTAAATCGGGCACTAAGGTGTTAGTATATCTACCCCTCAGTCATATGTATGACCTTGTAACCATTGAAAACAGATCTCCAACGCGAGCCCTGAGTTCCCTTACCTCATAAAAAATCCTTTCTTGGATTTTTGATCCTTTAGAAAAGTTTCGACTTCATAGTGATGTTTCCCATTCCCATTGGACGTATGAAGGATGGTAACCCCACCGCTGACAGGTAAATCCTTCAAGAGAGTACAGAGAAACAAAAGAACACACAATTATAACATAGGCCAAAGATTCAGTCATTTAATACAATGCAGGAATGTAAATCCTTCACTCTCACCTCCATGTTGCATCAGGGGCAGTGTGATGGAAAGTGACTTCTGCTTCTAGAGTCCTTTACTTCTACCAGGCTAGACTTTTTTATGGGGAGGGGGTGGTCACATGCAAGGGGAAGTTGGGCTTGTGGAAACAGAACCTAAAAAGAGGAAATGACTATAGTCATCATGGCAGATAATACAGTATTGTTTATAAGAGTGGTATATGAAGATTTAGAACCACACCAAAAGACCTTTGGTAAAAATGAGAATGATTCGGCAGTCAAGTTCTGTTAATGTTCATTTTTTCATGATTCTAAGTGAATACCCCTAGGACTGCAGATGGAAAGTAGTTATTTTTACTAACTCTGGCAACTCTGCAGATGGAAAGTAGTTATTTTTTACTAACTCTGGTATATTTACATGGTGTTTTTTATATACAATGTTCATGAATATGCATGGTCCCTATCAAATAAACCAATAAATAAAAAAAAATTAAAACTGACTTGAGTTATTTATTGCACCTCTACAGTGTCTCAGATGGTTTATTTTGTAATAGTTTCTATAAAGAAGTCAATGTATTATGCATTTTAAGTCAGGTAGAGGAGTTGCAAACTCGGTAGAGGCAAACAGGCAATTAGCAGTGTATAACCGCAAATCCCTTTCATTCTTCTTCTTCTTTTCTCAATCAATAGCACCGCCATCACTATGGAATCAAAGTACCATATAATACGATTGATTAATCTTCTGGACAAGAATAAGCTGTTATTCAGATGTTGCATATAGTGCCTACACCATGTCCCTATTATAATAACCTACCACACCTGAGACATATTTATACGATAAATGAACAAAATCTACACAATAATATATAAATATGTCAACAGCGTGAATAAGACCATTTGCGCTAATGACTTGGAAATGAGTGGATTGAAGTCAATGGACACCGAAAATGTAAGAAAGAAAAAAGTGACTGATAGCTTGTGAGTGTGTGTGTGTGTGTGTGTGTGGGAGAGTTTATTTGTGTGTGTGTGTGTGTGTGTGTGAGAGAGAGAGAGAGAGAGAGTTGATTTGTGTGTGTGTGTGTGGGTTTGTGTGTGTGTGGGTTGGCTTGTTTGTACATTTGCCCTCTTCCTCCCTCGATGCTTTCAGTTTTCAGTTCCATTAATAATTAACTTATTTCTTGTGCTGAAGTTTTATCTGACCCTTTCATTCATAGGTGTGAGTGTGTGTGTGTGTGTGTGTGTGTGTGTATGTGTGAGAGTGTGGGTGTGAGTGTGAGTGTGCGTGTGTGTGTGTGTGTGTGTGTGTGTGTGTTTGTGTACGTGTATGTGTGTGTGTGTGTGTGTGTGTATGTGTGAGAGTGTGGGTGTGAGTGTGCGTGTGTGTGTGTGGGGGGGGTGTGTGTTTGTGTGTGTGTGTGTGTGTGTGTGTGTGTGTGTGTGTGTGTGAGCCTCTGACTCTAGTTTGACTATGGAGGGAGTTCTGAATGGAGGAACTAGGTCATAGATGATGAGCACATACAAAAAACACAGGCAAGACTGGGGAAAACCCTAAAACTTCCCTTTAAAATGATTTAACCCTAAAAAGGCAGAAACACAATTTGAATATTTCAGATAAGCGCATGAATTAGCATGCCTGCAGAAAGAGATGATGTCACTGCAGAAGTGGTTGCTTGCCTTTTAAAACCAAGCTCCTATGTCCTCGGAAGTAACAGAAGGCCAAAAGAGGAGCTAATGGTCAGGAAGTTTAGATCATCTCTCCAGTGTGAGCATATTAAGTGGGCACATGCATTGGTGTGTGTGCAGATGAAGTGGGCACATGCATTGGTGTGTGTGCAGATGAAGTGGGCACATGCATTGGTGTGTGTGCAGATGAAGTGGGCACATGCATTGGTGTGTGTGCAGATTAAGTGGGCACATGCATTGGTGTGTGTGCAGATGAAGTGGGCACATGCATTGGTGTGTGTGCAGATGAAGTGGGCACATGCATTGGTGTGTGTGCAGATTAAGTGGGCACATGCATTGGTGTGTGTACAGATTAAGTGGGCACATGCATTGGTGTGTGTGCAGATTAAGTGGGCACATGCATTGGTGTGTGTACATATGTACAGAGAGCTCATAAGAATCATTTTGAGGCTGCAATAATCCAGTTCTCAAATGTGTTTTTTAGATGAAGAGCTTCCTGACACACTGGGGGCTAAGACACTGACAGACCTTGTGCAGAATTTGGGCCTCGGTCACATACTGGCATTGAGGTCCACGGTCACATAGGCTACTGGCATCTGGGCCTTGGACACATACTGGCGTTTGGGCCTACGGTCACATACTGGCATTGAGGTCCACGGTCACATAGGCTACTGGCATCTGGGCCTTGGACACATACTGGCGTTTGGGTCTTGGTCACATACTGGCATTGAGGTCCACGGTCACATAGGCTACTGGCATCTGGGCCTTGGACACATACTGGCGTTTGGGTCTTGGTCACATACTGGCATTGAGGTCCACGGTCACATAGGCTACTGGCATCTGGGCCTTGGACACATACTGGCGTTTGGGTCTTGGTCACATACTGGCATTGAGGTCCACGGTCACATAGGCTACTGGCATCTGGGCCTTGGACACATACTGGCGTTTGGGCCTACGGTCACATACTGGCATTGAGGTCCACGGTCACATAGGCTACTGGCATCTGGGCCTTGGACACATACTGGCGTTTGGGTCTTGGTCACATACTGGCATCTGGGCCTTGGACACATACTGGCGTTTGGGCCTACGGTCACATACTGGCATCTGGGCCTTGGACACATACTGGCATTTGGGCCTTGGACACATACTGACATTTGGGCCTACGGTCACAAACTGGCGTTTGGGCCTTGGACACATACTGGCATTTGGGCCTACGGTCACATACTGGCATTTGGGCCTACGGTCACATACTGGCGTTTGGGCCTACGGTCACAAACTGGCGTTTGGGCCTTGGACACATACTGGCATTTGGGCCTACGGTCACATACTGGCGTTTGGGCCTTGGACACATACTGGCATTTGGGCCTACGGTCACATACTGGCATTTGGGCCTACGGTCACAAACTGGCATTGAGGTCCACGGTCACATACTGGCATTTGGGCCTACGGTCACATACTGCTGTTTACAACAGTGAGCAACAAACTTCCAGCAGTCGGATTTCAGCCAAATCCTAAAATATCCTTTGTTCGTGATGAGACCAAGCACTACCTTATTGCTCACACCTGTTCAAATGAGATAAATGCCTGTTTCAAAGAATGAAAGTCTCAACTGCATGGCTTGCTTTTTTATCTATTTGACTTTATTTACCAGTGCTCCTCTTGCCAGGGTGAACATGCCAAAACATGCCAATCAAACTATTGTAAAAATGCTTTGGAAGTGTATCAGCAGCAATGGTAAGGACTGGAATGTTAAACTCCCCTAGTGCTAGTTGGGACTAGCCCTCAAGATGGGGTTCATTTGACTTGTTGGTGCCAGTGGTGCCCTCACCTGTACGGCACTGTGTACCCTAGCAGTGGTACATCCAAGTCTCATTCAAGTAATCAGCGAGTAGGCACTACAAATCATAATTACATTGCTGCCAATATCGAGTATACCTGATCAGTGTTAGCTTGACAGAATAAACTCTTGTCTGTTTTTGCCGCAATATTCTCATCCTCTGCCAAACAAAGAACTCCTATGGCCTAATTTGCCTTCATCAACTTGGCTGTTTCATGAGTATCATAGACTTAGTAGTGTAACTGCGAAACATTAGTGGTACAATACCAGCTAAGGCTGTAGCTTAGGCTGGAGTACTGCTGAGTAAAGTAGAAGACAAAGGTAGGTAGACATAGTTCAACCAGAGAGCCTCAGGAAGGAGAAATTAATTTGACAATTGAATCCGCAGAGGTGGATATAGATATAACAAAAGTTAAGATCAGTGAAGAACAAAACAAGTCTTTGGCGTAGGCCCTGTCTTCAGTCAAGGATCAAATGTGTGGTCAGCCTTACAGATCCTGAGATTGAGATGACAGGGACAGAGTCTACTCTGGAAACTGGGGGACCAAACTGGTGTTAATAGAAAAGAGGAAAGGGAATATCAAACACAATGACACTCTGAAAGCAATATAAAGGTGTACGTTAATTAAGCCTATTGAAAGATAGATGTTAAAAGCTTATTGGTCAGAAGTGATGAATACATTAATGATAAAGTACTAGAGTCTTCTTGATAGTACACATCGTTTGAGATCTACAGATGTACAAACTAAGTGCATCTGAGACTGAATGAGCTGTTCAAAGCATAATATTAATACCAAAGGCTCCAAAGGTTTCGTACTGGACGTAAGGTCCATGTACATTTATACACCAAATGTGAATGAAGGTCCAGGTAGGGGTGGGAGGTCGCTGAAAGCATGTCTCAGATGAGTTTATAGTGACACTGTGAGCATCTGTTCCTCATTCTGTTTCTCTATTCTGCCCCAGTCTCAAAGGCTGCATCTTGTGTGTGTGTGAGTGCGTTTGTGTGTGTGTCTGTGTGTGTGTGGGTGTGTGTGTGTGTGTGTGTGTGCGCGTTTGTGTGTGTGTGGGGGTTTGTTTTTGCATTTGCACTCTCTTCCTCCCTTAATGCTTTCAGTTTTTTCAGTTCCATTGATAATTCGCTTTTTTTCTTGTGCAGTTTTATCTGACCCTTTCATTCACATGTGCTTCTGCTTTGCCTCTGAATTTGATTATTCACCCGGTTCCTCTCTACTTATCTTCTTCCTCTATTTTAATTTTCATGATGGTTGTAAATCTATTATCATTATAATGACAAAAACGACTTTGCCACGAAAGTGACAACTTTTTCACTACGTGTGTAAGATTGATTAGATGACATGCCATGTTATTTACAGCAGTTTTACAGTCGGTTTAGTCTGTTAACAGAGATACTTGATACTTGGGCCTGTTGATTGAGACTGAAAAGATGGTTGTAATGGAAGGCACAAGTTGTGTTGTGAAAAGGTGTTAAGGCTGCAGTTAAAAGATCAGTAGTAGAGATTAGGTTCAAGACTAACATCCATGTACAACAATAGGCCTACAGACCCCGGCCTTTATGGTTGGATTGACATGATAAAGCACAACAAGTCTGTTCATACCTACATTCCTTGCACACCCCAATCATTGTATTACAGCAGGATGTAGTCTCATTCGTGATTTGGTTATGGCCCACTAAGTCATCGGTGCTACATGACAGAAAGTAAGACACAAATACAAGATGTTTTGTGCTATTGTATTGTACATTTCATGCAGCCCTTGGATATTGCTATTGAGCCCTTGGACTCTTGACTGGTGCCTACATTTTTTAGTATGGCAGCCCAATGTTTCTTTTGATTGGTCACCACAACATACAAGCATAGATGAAAACTGTATCAAGACATTTGACATCTTTCACAAATCCCGGTCTCATTACATCATAAAATAATAAATTAACAAATATCAAAGGTGACGAATATCAAATTACACAGCAGAACCCTGCAAGGTCCGGAATCGGGGAACAAACCCGAGGCACTGGAGTCCTGGTTCAGTGACGAACCCACTGAGCAAAGTAGTAGGAGCATCCAAGTGCAGGATAGTAGTAGCATTATCCGGCCCCTGACAGTGTTTTGCATGTGATACACTGTGGCTGCAAAGGTGCCTGTGAAACAGACAGATGTTCCTGTTTTTCTGCAGGATTGTGTTGCACAGACCTATGTCGTTGCTGTAGTTGTGCCAACACAAAAGAATCTGAGGAACTGGAAGATAACTGTCCTGACACAGACACTGACAGTGAGGACTGAGTGTCCCTAATCTGTTATTTCTTATTCAGTTTTGTACAGTTTTATATATCATATTTCATGTTTCATAAAGAGTGTTTTTATGGTTCATTAGTGTTGTTTTCATTTGTGGAAGAATGAATGAATGGATGAACAAACAGATGGTCATTGGTATAAGTACAATTACTGCCTTTTATTGATACATGGAGGTTGTGCACAAATTGTTGTGTTTTAATTTCTGCGGCAGCAGACTAGGCGGCTGGGGACAAGGAAACTGGAGACAAGGAAACTAGTAAACTTGACTTGGGAACTGGAGATAAGAAAACTAGACACCAGATAACAAACCAGGTATAAATGCCTGATTTATTTGGTCATGTGACCATCACTGAGCAGGTGACACTGCATATAGAGGGAAAGCAAAGGCATGAAGTAATCAGGAGCTCATGTACAAACACAGCAAGCAAAGAGTTGGCGGCCTCTAGAGGCCAGAGGGTCCCACATCATGACATACACTCAGTACATTACAATAATTAAATTAAATGTGACAATTAATACATTTCACCATGCCTCGCTCCACTCACCAAGGAATTCAAAGTATGACACACAATAGTCCTCTCCTGAACCGCATTAAAGATAAGCACATTTCGGCTCAAATAGCAGGTTTGTGCAAATGAGGTAGAGAATACATTGCCGTATAAAATCATGGAGGCCTAGGCAACCACCATTCAATCCCCACTTAACCTTGTGCAAATAAACTACGGTGCCAAAAAAGGGAAATCAACAAAACGGTGGTGCAGCATTTTCACAATCATGAATGCAAAGTCATTTCAAAACTGGGGGTCTCTCACTGCAAGAGAGCCACATTGCAGGCAGCACTTTTATAATGTTCTTGCTTTGCTTTAGAAGCCTCTGCTGATTGATCTAGTTTCCTCTTCTTGCTTGGGATCAAAGCAAGTTACCGTCTGCCTCCTCTCTGCAATGTAGCCTTACCTCATGTTTTCCAACTGTCACCTAGCCCCAACCCTGCTCATCCACTCTGCACCCGCCCAATGATATCCCTATGCTGTCATGCATCTTGTGCATTAGACCCCTTTCTCTAGGATGCAAACTCTTCCCTTTTTAGATGCGTCCGGCATCTCTATAAGAGGGTATGTCCGTCCGTCGGTCGGTCTGTCGGTCGGTCGGTCTGAAACGCCTGTCTGAAACGCATTCTTTCAATTGTAATTCCCTCCCGTGTCCACAAGGTGGCAGAGTTGAGTTGACGCATCTTGTTGTCCGCTCGGACTTGTTAACCATTAGAGCTGTGTGAAATAGAACATTATAAAAGTGCTGCCTGCAATGTGGCTCTCTTGCAGTGAGAGACCCCCAGTTTTGAAATGACTTTGCATTCATGATGCAGACTATTTGGAGTCGAGAATTAACCTGAACTAACACTGGCATACGTGAAATCTTGTCAAGGTGTATCTGTTGTCTCTGGTTGTGGTATGTGTGTTATGAGTATGGAGGGTGGTGGGTCTGGGATGCCAGTCGCTACCGTTTAGCATTCTGGATGTTTTGTGGGCCTTATTCAATGAAACAGTGATGAGGGAACGTGCCTGTATGAAAACCCCAGTAAAATGCTCACAAAGTCATCTTTGTTGTTGTATCCTGCTGCTCAGATTCTATGGTATGGTTATGGTTCTTAGCAGGTGTGGACTACAGACAGCGCATGTTGTACTGTGAAGGAGTGCCTTTATGGAACCTGGGTAGAACATGCAGTCCGTGTTGTGGCTGTCACCAGCCAGTTGTGCATTGTTGTATCCTGCTGCACATGATCTACGGTAGGGCAGCTGTTATATTCGATAGGTTAGGCTGTTATGGGTACCTGCATGTGACTGAGAGGATTGGCCACTGTGGGAAGTCTGTAACCAGTAGCACAGGGTATTTAACATCTTTTCCTGTCTACTCAAAAGAACTATTTGTGTGGGCAGAGAATGATGTAACAATATAGAGATGAGCGAAAGGAAACACAATTTGGAGTGGTCAAACTGAATTGGTCGGTAGTACAATTGTTGTTTTAAAGGGGCATTAAGGATTAATAGCTATTCGCTAAAGGTATGCTAGCAGCTAAAACTAACGAAATCTCTTGAAATGTGCTGACTTTGACATTATGGCAAACTAATTACTCAACGACTGTCCTTACACAGTCAAACATCAATCATGTGCACCACAAGACTAAGCAAGACAGCAAATAAGCTACTTACTAGATCGGCAGAAGGTAATCAAAGTCAGGTCGGCGGGCATCGGCAGGCAAAACTACAGAAGGCAGTTATATGCCTATCGACCCTGCTATGCCATTGGCACAGACGCAATTCTCCATATTAAAAGTCATTGTAGCGCCCCAATTTTTTTTAAGCTGTTATTTTAAGGTTAAACTGCTTATCCTAACCCTAATCCTGAAGCATAATTGTTGCATATTGTGCCTTTAAAGCAATATGACACTAGGCCTCCAGCCTGTCGCCTTCTTCCGAATCACAACCGCGGGGATAAGCTTTACCAACACCACTCTCACTCGTGGCCTATTGCTTAATTAAACAAACAGGTGAAACTCTAGTAATTGGAAAAGACAACATTGGTTCATCATACTGATTTTTGATTCATACTGATCAAGTGTTGTCTTGAAATGTACAAATAACTTTGTGTACAATAAATTGTGCTATTCACTCTTGGAAAATCAAGGAAACAGTTTGCATTGATCATTTTTATTTGTTTTACTGTTGTATTTACCAATATTTTTTTTTAAGCTAGAGTAACATAATCCAGTTAAATCACACAACAACAACAGTCCCTTCCACCATTATTTGCATTTGCTGGGCCCTCCAACTCCAACCATCCTGGCCTGTACCAGGAGTCACACCACATCAACACACATACTGTATATATACAGTACTGTGCAAAAGTTTTAGGCAGGTGTGAAAAAATGCTGTAAACTAAGAATGCTTTCAAAAATGGAAGTGTTAACAGTTTATTTTCATCAATTCTTCATAAATTAACAAAAATGCAGTGAAGGAACAGAAGAAAATTCTAAATTAAATCAATATTTGGTGTGACCACCCTTTGCCTTCAAAATAGCATCAATTCTTCCAGATACACTTGCACAGTTTTTGAAGGAACACGGCTGGTAAATTGTTCCAAACATCTTAGAGAACTAACCACAGATCTTCTGTGGATGTAGGCTTCCTAAAATTCTTCTGTCTCTTCATGTAAACCCAGACAGACTCGATGATGTAGAGATTAGGGCTCTGTGGGGGTCATACCATCACTTGCAGGACTTTCTGTTCTTCTTTAAGCTGAAGATAGTTGTTAATGACATTGGCTGTATGTTTGGGGTTATGTTCCTGCTGCAGAATACATTTGGTGCCAATCATACGCCTCCCTGATGGTATTGCATGATGGATTAGTATCTGCCTGTATTTCTCAGCTTTGAGGACACCATTCATCCTGACCAAATCTCCAACTCCACTTGCAGAAATGCAGCCCCAAACTGGAAAGGAACCTCTACCATGCTTCACTGTTGCCTGCAGACTCTCATTATTGTACCTCTCTCCAGCCTCCAGCGAACAAACTGCCTTCTTCTACAGCCAAATATTTCTAATTTTGACTCATCAGTCCAGAGCACCTTCTGCCATGTTTCTGCACCCTAGTTTCTATGTTTACGTGCTTAGTTCAGTCACTTGGCCTTGTTTCCTTGTTGGGGTAGAGCTTTTTGGCTGCAACTCTTCCATGAAGACCACTTCTGGCCAGACTTCCCCGGACAGTAAATGTCTGTACCTGGGTACCACTGGTTTCTGCCAGTTCTGAGCTGATGCCACTGCTTGAAATCTTCCGATTTCGAAGGTAAATAAGCTTGATGTGTTTTTCATCAGCTGCATTAAGTTTCCTTGCCTGAACACTGCGTCTACGATCCTCAACGTCTTCTTCAAAAGAGCTGGAACTGCACATTTTGAAACCCCTGTCTGCTTTGAAATCTTTGTCTGGGAGAGACCCTGCTGATGCAGTATAACTACGTTGTGTCTTGTTGCTGTGCTCAGTCTTACCATGTAAATGGATAAAAAATAAACATTTATTGTTTACATTTTTCAAAGCATTCTTAGTTCATAGCATTTTTTCACACCTGCCTAAAACTTTTGTACAGTACTGTATATGAACTGAATATATTGACATTCACATCAGGAAAGGGGTATACTACTGTACATGTAGCTTACATGTTAGGACATACGTAATGTTGAAGTGTAAGCATACTGTTAGAATATTAATAAGCACGCTAAAGTTGAAGAAGGGACCGGAGGCAGAAGCAGTTTTCTGGAGTTTGTATTTCAGTGTGGAGTCCCCCTCTCAGCTGCAGCTCAGAGAAAGGCCTACCTGATAGCAGAATGCAATGCAATGGCATTTATACATTCAGTCAGGTTACAGTACAGAAGGAGGGGGGGGGGGCCACACCCTTTAGGTGAGAGGAGGGGGGGGGGGGGGGGGGGATACAGTGAGAGGTTCACCTATGGGGGGGGGGGGGGGTGGGGGGTTGATGCCAGGACACAAAGAACTCTAGCAGGAAGAGGGGGGGGGGGGGGGGGGGTCACATGTCAATTGCTTAGAGAGACAGACAGAGTACACATCCAGAGTAAGTTGCAGATACAGAGCAAGCAGTTAATGTACAATATTTCCAGTTCCATCAGTCCCCTATATTAGCATATATATGCTCACACAATAACAACCAGGCAACAGCCAATCAGAGTAGGAAACATCGAAAAATGTTACGGATAGGAATGATACAAAAATAACAGTGGAATAGCTATTTTGCAGTTCCATCAATACCTTATAATACTTTTTTCGCTTGAACCTTTACGTCACTTATATAAAAGTACTTGTAAGTAAGACTTTATTTATATATAGCACATTTCGTACAAGATTTGCAATTCAAAGTGCTTTACATAAAATCAATAAAAGCAAGCAGCAGGAGCAGTACATGGAGTAAACGATAAATACTATATGATCAACATCGTATCAGAACCTGGTGTTCTGATAGGCTTACTAACATCATGATAAAAGAACTATAAAACCCTTGTGGTCATTTTTATGTCTGGCTATTACTAATTTTTCCCCATGTGCACAAATGTAATAGCCACAGTGTTCAGGAGACTGGAAGTTCCATGTATTGTCCTTCTCATGGATAGCGTTGAAGAAAAAGGGTTTGTATTTGTCAACTGCTGATTTGATGTCCTTGGCATTATTTCCCTGAAAAAATAAATAAAAAATCAGGACATGCCTACAGTAATCATTACATTGCATGACAAGCTCAATCCTAGAATGAAACAGGATCTTCAAATGTAGATTTGAATCATGCTTTTGATTATCTTCAGTGCCTCTGACAACTGGTCCTACTTTGTCACTGTATGTAGTAATGAAATGGATACAATATTTATCAGACTCAAATGAATATGTATTATCATTCTCTTAGGTAAAAGAAATGTTTTTTGTCTGTCACCGATTTGATGTCCAGCAGCGTGTCGTTTGCCTGAAAAAGAAAGAAATCAAATCAAATCATGCCATTTTAAGAATGCCAACACTATTCATGACGGTGTATACTAAGTTCCTCAGCGGAATGAAAAATGAACTTCAAATATAGGTTGTAGTGCTTTTGATTATGTGGTCATCATACCTCAGCTTTCAAAATCAATCCATCTGTTTCTCCCTTTTCACATTTTAGGAAGAGGTTTTTATCCCTAAATTGCAGGGCAGCAAGTTGAGTAGGTTTGTCTTTGTAAGATCCCCTTATTTGCAGCATTGCCATTCTATCTGAAAAACATGCAGTGCAAATTCAGTACATAAAATGTAAGAAAGGGTATTTAAAGGTAAAGGACTACTGACAGTCAAGATATAGCGGCTGTCTGGGTGACCACTGGGGTTGTGGAGCTTTTTGCATGCTGTCATCATACATTACTAATCATTCATTTAATTCATCATTCATTTAACACGTTTTTCAACACGTGTTGATGGAGAGGTGTAGGCAATAATTGATCATACTTATTTTTTTTTATTATAATAGTTCTTTTATTTGCACTTTTTCTCTGCGCTCCCTTCTTTAAAAAAAAAAAAAAACATTATGTAAGGGATAATGTATTGTCCGGAGGTCATTAGCCAAAAATAAATCCCGACGGGGCGAACAACACCCCGACGTGCAGCGGAGGGTGTTGTTTCGTCCTGAAGGGATTTATTTTTGGCTAATGACCGACGGACAATACATTATCCCGCTTATTATACGGTTACTTGCCAAAAACGATAGAAGACATTCCTCCAACAAACCTCTTTTTAATGATTTAGTTGCCGTGTCATGAGTCCCGTTTAAAAATAAATAGTTCTTCAAGCAAATAGAACTTTGAAGTTTCAGGTGTTGCATAGCAACCCATTACTTGCTGACTTTAAATTACCATAAGTGTGTTACGTTAAAATTACCGGACTTCTTGCGGAATGATATGAAAGATGTGAATTAGAAGCACAAAACCCGTTGCCAAGGACAGCGGTCATTATCTTTTCGCAGCGGTCTGTTAGCAGGAATTAATGTATGGAAGAACGTTGGGATGGCCCATTCAAATCAACGGTACTTTTTGGAACATTCTGAAGAGCCGTATAACAATAATTATGAATACTTAATGATTACGTTTTGCTGTCTTTATTATTAACCTTTGCTATTGCTTTGTTAAGACTCAAATTGAAATGATTGTTTTTTTCATGAGTCACAGACATTTCATGTTTACTAGTCGTTCATTCTAGCTTATTCTGGTATCTTGTTCTGGTATCTCATTCTGGTAGTTTATTCTGGTAGTGTATTCTGGTAGGTTATTCTGGTAGCATATCCATTGCAGGTATGGAGCAGAATCCATTAGAAGCCACTGAGATGACACGGTGCACAGCTAAACTCTTTGGACTAAAAGCAATGAGGAAAAAGCAGCTATCTTTCACAATAGTTTTTGGACACCGTAGTCTACAAAATGACTCCTACGCTTATTTATCTAGTCCCATTAATAGACATTAAAGGTAAAGGACTACTGACAATTGTGCTGGGTGCGAGATAGGGCCCAAAGTGTCTATTTGAACTTAATTGAACTGAGAGAGAGAGAGAGAGAGAGAGAGAGAGAGAGATCTTCACTTGACAGACTTTGTGATATAAATACTTCAATTTGAGACTTTTTCCATTCTCAGGTGAAAGTTTACTGACCTATAAAACCCAGCTTTCATTGTCTGTTTACAGGACAAAGAATTAAGTGCAGGATTTTTCTCCTTCTGCAGGCAGCCAGTGTGTTTAAGAGGGGACTATCGATTCAAATATTTCATTCAAACACCATAATTTGTCCTTAACACATTTGTTGACACATCTTACAAAGTGTTTGTACTAGCTAACACTGCTGACTCCAGAATCATTTTTTGCTAGCTGTGGGGCTTGGCATTGGTGCTCAATGATGCCCCGCTAGAGCTGGTCAGTCAGGTGGTGGCAGTCACATCTCAGGTAATTGGATTTGTCATATTTTCGGTGACAGAAGTGAACACACTGAAACTAAATGTGCTAACTAAAAGATTACCATAGTCAGTCAAAGCTGTTTGATATCTATGTATTGTGACGAACCATTATGTTCGTCCGCTTTCCCCCAGGTGTCTTGTGTTGTGTGGGTGTTCTGTTTGTCTGCATGGCTGTGTCTAATCCCAGGTGCTGATGAGCCCAGGTTCCACCTGCGTGGGGGCGTGTCCGCATGCTTTAAAAGACCTGCTCTTCCCGTGACACCGAGGAACGGACATGCAGCACACTTTGGCCCTCGTGTATTTGAACTTCTTTAATAAATACTCGTAACTTCAAAGCTGTGGTTGTATCGTTCCTTGTAACAATCTGAGCCGGTTGTTACAGTATGAATAACAACTACTCCTGATGCAGCAATCAAGAAATTCAAACAAAGAGTAATGAAAATAGGAAGACACTGAGCTCAAACCTCCTGACTCTTTAAGACCTGGTCCGTGACTTGTCCATCCAAGGTACTGATTGGTTTGGGTAAGCTCAATTGATTTGCATTCCCAATATAATGAGTCTGAAAAAAAAAATGCACCCAAACAAATGTAATGAAATAAGATAAGAAATAAGATATTCTGTATTCAGAGAATTCAGTATCCACACATCAATCAAAGGCATTCATTGAGATGGTCCTTTCCTATCTAGGAGGTACTCTAGAGGATCAGGCAGAGAAGGAAAGCAGCCACTTACTTGTGAATTGTGTCTCCAGAATGCTAGAGGTGCATGGGTCGTCATTGTCTGAACACAGCATATCAATCTGGGCATCTTGCAGCATGACGATCAGTGTGCTCTCTTCCCATGTGTTGTTAGAGCCATCATCAACTTTACACTTAAGATTCATAATCAGACAGAATGTTAGTCAAGGTTGTTTGTGTATGTACGAGTAGGCGTAAATATACAGTCTATGTAGACTCACAAATAACACATCATGGGTACATTAGTATATTGGACATCTATTCTTAGATGTAAAGTATACTGATCACCTGCACCTGTCACTCCCTCCACCACTATATAAACTCCTCACTCCCTTCACTCTCTTGTCTGGCCTCGATGTAAAAGGACTAATCTCCATGAAGCAACCAGTTCCTGACTCATCTTCCACGATCGCCCCAGCACTTTTCTCCGATTTCAAGGTCTATCGGTTTTTCCTGTTCTGTTCCGAGCTCGTACGCTCTAACTCCCAGGTGTGGAGTTATTTCCTGTTTTCTCCTTAGTGTTACTTCTGAGCTGAGCTGAGCTGAGCTGTACTGGACTTTAGAACTTTGGAGCATTATCCCCTGTTTTGCATTTGTTCTCCTATTAGTTCTCCCCTTGTTACTGGCTATTCCCAATCAACTGTCATATTCCACCTCTGAATCCTGATGTCCATGACAGTTATATTCAACATATAAGCTTTAAAGCTTTTTTTTTTACTTTAAAGAATATATTTGGATGGAACACCTTTTATAATCACCAACAATAATATTTTTTCTCAGTAACTGTTTATTTACGGATTGTTTATATTTGTTATGTAATTGAATTACATAACTCTGTTACATGATACTAGTTCTCCCCAGCCCTGATTATTATTATTGGAAAAGGGAACTCACCACATCCGACACGGCTCCTTGCTCTAATCCATCTCTGTCATGACGGTGAGCTATTGTCTTAAACATTAAAACAATAGTACACGGATTTAAGAACAGGAACATAAAATAAGACAATGATCCTTATGGATACTTTGTTCCAGATTTCACATTTCAGAGCTATATCCATTCTTAACAATTTAAAGGAACAAAGCTTCTCCTCTTTAAAAGTGTGCATTCAATTTGTTTTTAGAGAAGGCTATACTGAAAGGTGTGACAGGGCAATGATGGGTTAACGAACTCTTCAATGTGGGCATACAGGTCTGAAGGAATAGTGTAGCACACTGAACAACACAGTACTCCGTGGCCACACATATTCACTAAATTGGAGGTTTTAACAGAGTTGAACTTCAGAGTGTTGAATATGGGCCTGGACCAATACCCAGACTTTGCATAAGCACACACTGAGTTACACATTAGTGATGAATTGTGATGTACAATACACATTTGATGTTTGTTTACATGTGAACATTACAACAATGCGACACCCTTGATAACCCCAATTAACAATGCCGAGGTCCAGTGCTTTAAGAACTTTAAGTTGATTGTAATAATGGCATTGGTTGCATTTGGGACAGCTACCTTTTTTCCTAGCAGTAGATGTTGTATCATCCCTGCTTTGATGATTCACCAAGGCTCATATCTTACTCAGACTTTCAAAAGAGGCCAAGAGGCTCATTGTATTATGGACCCAGTGCAGGTATTTAGACAGGCCTAATATTTCAGTTCGTCTTTTAGTTGGACTGCAATGAATGCTGTAGAAATGAGCTGGACGTGCCAGGATTGAAAGAAAATGACGCCTTACCAAAGAGAGGGAGCCTTTATCTAAAGGCAGTAAGTCGAAAAATTCTTCTGGAGTCAAAAATGAAAGATTTCTCCCATTCAGGTCCATGAGTCTATCTCCTTTTCTGTGTAGGTAGCAATAATGGCAATCACGTCATCATTTGGTTTTAATATTTACCATTTCATATATTCCTGCTATGCACTATACACTTTGTTACAACAGTGTTTTATATTCAACATGCTACATCAGCATTCATACACAGTAAGTCTTAAGCCTTAAATATCTTACAAGAGGAAAGAAAGTCCTAGTAGTGGAGGGAGGACATTTCTTACCTTAGGCATACCTCACTTTCAGGCAGGTATTCCCCCACAGCCTTATCCACTGTATATTGGTGGTTCTCTCCATTTTGATGTCTGTGATGGATATAAAGGCTGAAGAACATTGGTCCAACCTTGAAGACAAAGAAATGTACTGTAAGTCAAAAACTGTGCAACTCAATGAACACAAGTCAAATGTATTTATAAAGCACATTTAAAAACAGCTCACACTGACCAAAGTGGTTGTGCTATCCACAAACCCATCCAAACAAACCCATATAAGGGTGCAGCAGCTTTTTCAATGACATAATTTCTGCATTTGTGCAGTAGTAGTGCTATATAAATAACATCGGGTGTGGGCGTCCTACTTATTACTGAGGAAATTAACTTAGTACATTTTGATATTTGTAGCATACTATGTTGTCTATACTATAGGTACGTGTTAGACAGCAAACTGAACTCAATACTAAATATGTAAAGCTCTTTTATGTGCCACGGTATTGATTGGAATGTCAGGATGTCCTTCGTGGGGCCAAATGCAGCATTTCACCAAGATATTTTACTAGTGAATCATACATCATTTGCAAGAACACAGAAGAAAGTGTGAACCATTGAAAATAAAAATGAACCCCCACTTTTCTTACCCGTAGTTGAACACTCTCTCACAGTTCAAACAAATACCTTGCATCATTTTACACTTTTTGCCCAATCCCCTTTGCAATACAGCGTGAGCCTGCTGGGAGGAGAGGTAAGGCAGAAGGGCATGAGGGCCGTATGGTTGTGGTTTGATGTGTGACAATACGGCATGGCACGCCAGCGCTGAACTCTTTTCCTGCCACGCCCCCCTCCGACTTCGACTCACGCACCTCTGTCTCATTCACAATCCCCAGAGTACTAATCACACACACCTGTCACCTCTCTACTTACACCCTTCACTCAACCCCCACACCCCTCACTTTAATTATCAGTCCAGTCTGAAGTATTATTTAACTTTGGAAAATGCCCTATGTCAGTGGAACAACAACAAAAAAAAATATTTTATGATGTAATTTCTTCATGGCCGCATTGTGTGTATTGCTGTGTAATTTGATGTTTGTCCCCTTTGATATTCATTAATTTATTAAATTATATTATTATACCGGAATTTGTGTAAAATGTCTAATGTGTGTGTTTGTATGCCTTGATACAGTTTTCATCTAAGCTTGTATGATGTGCTTTGTCATGTCAATCCAACCATAATGGCCAGGGTCTGTAGGCCTCCTTTTGTACAAGGATGTTAGTCTTGAACCTAATCTCTACTACTGATCACCTTTTCACGACACAACTTGTAACTGCCATTACAACCATCGGTTCGGTCTAAATCAGCAAGCCCAAGTATCAAGTATCTGTGTTAAAGGTTACACTAAACTGACAGCCATGTTGCTGTGCATTATATGGCATGTGATTTAATCAATCTAACACACATAGTGAAAAAGTCGTTTGTCATTATAATGATAATGGATTTACAACCATCATGACGATTAAAATAGAGGAACAAGAGGAGTAGAGAGGAACCTAGTGAATAATCAAATTCAGAGGCAAAGCAGAAGCACATGAATGGAAGGGTCAGATTAAACTTTTAAGTTAAAAGCATAATAAAAAAGTAAATTATCAATGGAACTGAACATGGAAAGCATTAAGGGAGGAAGAGAGCAAATACACAATCAAAACACCACACACACACACACACACACACGATGCAGCCTTTGAGACTGGGGCAGAAAAGAGAAACAGAATGAGGAACAGAAACTCCTGCTGCCATATTGTCACTATAAACTCATCTGAGACATGCTTTCAGCGACCTCCCACCCCTACCTGGACCTTCATTCACATTTGGTGTATAAATGTACATGGACCTTACGTTCAGTACGCAACCTTTGGAGCCTTTGGTATTAATATTGTTCTTTGAACAGCTCATTCAGTCTCAGATGCACTTAGTTTGTACAGCTGTAGATCTCAAACGATGTGTTTTTATTTATGCTTAAGTAAAGTACTATCAAGAAGACTACTGCTTTATCATTCAGTTTATCATCACCTCTGACCAATAAGCTTTTAACAGCTATCTTTCAATAGGCTTCATTAACGTACACCTTTATATTGCTTTCAGAGTGTCGTCATGTGACTTTACCCAGCAGTTATTCCCTGGATTATTGTTGTCATTATCGTTATTTCAATCATTATTGTAAAACAGTTCAAATGAACAACCCAAGAAATCTCTCTCATTATTCATTTTCAAAACAAAGTAACATAAACTTTAAATATACATTTTAACTAGGACTTAATGCCCATTAGCACTAGGGGAGTCAAATTCCAGTCTTTACCATTGCAACTGACATTTTCCTAAGCATGCTCCTAATAGTTTGATTGATTGGCATGTTCAACCTGACCAGAGGACTGAGGGTGGTACGCGATGCAGATCTTCCAACACACCAGCTGTGAAGTTGCCTAAAGAAAACATTTCTTGGGTGACCTCAGCAGGGTACCCACACACATGAGGCTAATCTCAGACCCAGTGTCGTAACAGACCCGTGGATTTGCATGCTAACCCTCAACAAGACCCTCAACAAGCACAGGATTGTAGATGTGCTTAGCATAACCACTCTGCACAAGGTCACCTTAGTAGTGCAAAAGAGGTGTACTACTGTGGGTGCAAGGTCTCACCACCAGGGGATGCTCAGCACCTTCTCTAGATCTTTTTCCCAGCCAATGAAGTAGACCCTTGGTGGGGAGGGCCATGACTGAACCAATCATTCAGTCTCTTATAGAAGCAACATCTCGTCTCTCAGCTCCTGGCTCTGGCCTACCTAAGCACTGCTTGGGCCCTACCAAGTCCCTTATGACATTCTTTATGTTATAGTGTATAGTATAGTATGCTTTGTGTTATAGTGTCTATGACATCGAGTTTATTTATGTACATACTGTTTTGGTGATTTACAATTAGAGATGAATAAGAATACAATGCAATGAGATAGAATTGAATGCAATTAGATATGAATTAGAGGAAAAGTAACTGCTGCAGGCGGACCAAATAATGCCCAAAGAGTTTATGATGATATGTATTTTTATGACCCATTGACCAGATAACTACGAATAAACATCTCCATCCATCCTGGATACCAAGTTATTCCATTAGAAGCTTCAATGAATAAAGTGTAAAATTGCCAATATGTCTTGTTTGTTCCCTCTTACTGATCGAGAGTTATATAAAGACGAACCTGCGCTCACCTTTAAATGATGAAGGCCTCAATGCTTGCATGAAGCTTCACCTTACTGAATATGAGCCAGACAACAAGGCTATCAGCAAGTCTATGCAGCACCAGAAGTTACATTAATCTCTGGTAGGCCTAACGTTCAATTTCGACGTTGTTAACTTCATGTCGTTGTTACGTTGTTAACTTCTCTCATTTACATTTCAAGTTACTAGTACCACACATTTTCTACTAGTTTAAAAAGTTGTTTTAAAAACTCTGTTGAATAAAAGTAACTGTTAAATATCCAAACTTTTTCTTGTAACTGTCTTTTTGTGGCTCTCTGAGTAAAAAAAAAAAAAGTGGCTCTCCGGGCAAAAAAGGTTCCCGACGCCTGAACTAGGCCCACACTGTGTTCAGCAGCTAAACCCCCAATAGCAAGCCAAGGTGGCAGTGGCAGTGGCAAGGGAAAATTCCCTTTTGACAGGAAGATACTTTGAGCAGAACCCAGCTCATATTTGTGTTGTGTTGTCTTGTTTGCTTGCCTTGTCTTGTCCTGTTTGGTTGCTTTGTAAAGCGTCTTTGAGTATTTAGAAAAGCGCTATAGAAAACTGAATTATTATTATTATTATTATTATTAAGGGTGGGCCCCATCTGCTTGGGGCCTGCCAGGTAGAGAGGTAGAGAGGGGGGCAGAAAGGAAGAGAGGAGAGGAGGAGGAGAGAGAATCAGAAGCAATGACTTCATACACACATCAGGATAAAATATATTAGCATTTATGCGGCCTATATGCATGCATACATACAACATTACATGATACATGCATGATGAACATCCATACTACATACAAGATTGATAGTGGATAAAAATGTAAAAAAGAAGCCAGCAGTATTGGTTGTAGAACTGCATAGTTGGTATACAGAACTATAAAGCAGAATACTATCAATTATGACATTCGTTTATCTTACATGTAAATAGGCTGGCCCAAAATACGTATATATGATTAATCACAAGAACAACAGAAGTTGGGCATAACAGTTTTGGTAGAAGCTGTTAGCAGAGAGTTTCTGCAAGTGGAAAGACCGCTGAAGCAGAGGAGGAGGGGAAGAATAGAGGAGGAGGGAAAGAATAGAGGAGGAGGGGAAGAATCCCACAGTGGAGATAGAGGAGGAGTGGAAGAATCCCACAGTGGAGATAGAGGAGGGGAAGAATTCCACAGTGGAGACAGAGGAGGAGGGGAAGAATCCCACAGTGGAGATAGAGGAGGAGGGGAAGAATTCCACAGTGGAGATAGAGGAGGAGTGGAAGAATCCCACAGTGGAGATAGAGGAGGAGAAGAATCCCACAGTGGAAAAAGAGTAGGAGTGAAAGAATCCCACAGTGGAAAAAGAGTAGGAGTGAAAGAATGGGTGGCCCCATCTGCTTGGGAAGTATGCTAGAGAGGTAGAAGCTAGAGAGGTAGACAGGGGGACAGAAAGGAATGGAGGAGAGGAGGAGGAGAGAGAATCAGAAGCAATGACTTCATACACACATCAGGATAAAATATATTAGCATTTATGGAAGAGTATCCCCTCTATGACGAGCTAATGCAGATGGGGAGCACGTTTAGCCCCAGAATCATCCTTTCTTGGCACAACACAAAGCGCTTGCTGCATTGTACTTCTTTTTTATTACCTCCAGCAAGGAGGTTATGCGATCGGGTCCGTTCATTTATTTGTCCGTCTGTTTGTCTGTTTGTCTGTTTGTCTGTCTGTGGACAAGATTTCTCAGAAACTACTGGGTGGATCTTTCTCCTTGCTGGAGGTCAGAAATCTCGGATTGCTCTTGTTTATATATGTTCTATTCCTATTACCTTGCTGCTGTTACACACGAATGTCCCTACAGGGATGAATAAAAGTGTCTTATCTTATCCTATTTTATTACAGCTCATCCTCGCTGCCTAGTCTGGCACAAAACTACACCTGACAAGCTAGTGATGTGGTCACTGATGCTAAGTTCAACGTTCTATTTTAAGGCAATGTGTGTAGCCGCAAAAAAAAAAATCACCAGAAACTACGATATGCTCAAACTGAGAAAATGAGAATATGCACAGGTGACCTCTGAACTCTGACCTGTGTTTTACACCAACGCCTAGCAACACCTGTGATCACTGACACAAAGCCAGTTAGAGAAACTGATCACTGACACAAAGGCAGTTAGAGAAACTGATCACTAAAACAAAGACAGTAAGAGAAACTGATCACACTGAAACAAAATTGAGAGCACCTTTGATTTTCATTTGGCCAAACTATACGAACATATAATCACCTGTGAACACAAGATCCTTCTCCATTTTTGACCTATCTGCATCATGGCTCCACATGGAAAAGAATTGCCGGAGGAACTGAAAGTTCTGATTGTGAGACTTCACAAAGATGGAAAAGGATACAGAAGGATCTGTTATTTAACTCAAAATCAGTTGAAACTGTAATCAGGAGGTATAGAGCGACTGTAGTGGCCAATTCTAATTATTAATCTAATTTCACAATCAGAATCTCAGAAAAAGGACGCGTTGTTAAAATGGATTTACTGTAGTAAATTAAGCCACAGTAAAGAGATGCATACCGGAAATTACATCTGCCTGCATACATTCGCGCCAAGACATTTAAACTTACATTAAGCCCCACCCATCTTTGCTTCGCTTGGCTGACCCAGCCAGCCAATTAAACATGACCTCCCAATCTGACCCCAAACAAAACCCCTTTTTGACATCATATTGTGTGTGTGTGTGTGTCTAAACCTCATACTAATTAAATGAATGATCTAACATTCCTTCTGACTCATTAAAATAACCCACACGACCCAAAGTACCACTTATCAGAGCCACTACTTGCACAATCTAGCTCTGAAAAAGTGCTTTGAACACATGGGCTATCAATGTGTTTCTGTGACCGTTTATGTGACTGACTGTGCAAACACTGCATAATATCAACCTCTATGGATGGTGTCCAAGAAAAAAAATGAGCACCATTTTGTTGTCAGATGAGACCAAGATATAGATCTAGCATGTTTGCCAAGAACCTCGCCAGTGAAGCATGGAGGTGGGAGAGATCAGTGGCGCCTGCAGCCGTACGGCTGTACGCACTGTGCGTGCCTTCTGCCACGCGAGAAGAAGAAAAAGAGAGAGAGTCTGAAATCATGCACTGAGCCTGGCCAGTGCACAAGGCACAAACAAACAAATAGTGATTAAAGCACAAACAAACGCTAACAAAAGTTATCTGACACACGCTGTTCCCAGCACGACGCATGCATTGCCACTGTAATCAAATATTATGAACGCATATTACAATAGGGAAACTGCAGACAGAGGGGCGCTCAAAAAAATGCGGTACTACGAACTCCCTATCCAAATTAATGGAGTCATTTGACTTTATGATCAGCATATTCAGGGTTTGCTTCAGTATCTTACGCCCCTCGTCCTTATCGTCAATGTATGGCAGGAAATGAAATCGGAGTATGGACAACTAATGGCCGTTGAGTATGCAGAGCTGGAGCTGTGGAAACAGCTAAATGAGTTACAGCCAAATCGCAGTGAGCTTTGTCAAGCCCTGGAAAGTGTGTGGGGGGGGGGGGGCGTACCTCCCAAAAAATTCTGCAGGCGCCCCTGGGAGAGATGATGGGGTGCTGTGTGCAAAAGGTGTTGGATTGATGACATTTATACTGTAGATGGCACCATTAACACCTGTGGATATAGGCTACCAAAATACTAGAGCCAGGGAAAATGAATCAGGGTGCTAATGTAAAGGATACTGAATCAATGCACGATCTGACGCCATATCAGTGAATGAAAGGTTAACTTACAGATACTGGGAATTAAATCTCCGTTTACACAAACCTACTTTGGGTCTTGTGATGCTAGCTGGGCACAGTTACATGTTAGTTTGATCACATTTTAAACAAACTTTAACATGATTGTGCAGTCATCACATCAATGAATGAACACATAACTTTAAATTAACTTCAAAGTAGTTACTAAGCTTAGCTTAATGCTCGTAGCCTTCTTGCTACTACTTACTTGCAGTGTCATATTAGCCAAGCACAATCCACGGTTCTTTAAAAAGGTCTTACACATATTTACCCTAGATAGGCCTGCATATGAATTTCTATATCTTGTGATATAGATAAGCGTCATTTAATTTGATCTCATCAAGAGCCAGCTATTTTAATGTATAGCATGGTAACGGAATAATCCTGTAGGCTTAATTTTGTTTTCAATGTGAAAACAATATCATTTTTTATAGAAGTTGCATTTAACAATACAGTTGACTACTAAATATTTAGTATTTAGACAAAGGCCTACTGCTGGGTAATCTTTTTTTTTTTAAGGAGACAGCTTGCTATTTAATACAAGTCTCTCAGTTTTAAAACAGCTGTTTAATAAAAAGTTTAAAGAGTTAAAATCTGAGTGCTTGTATTAAAATACATGAAAGCCAAGATGCATTGTGATGCATTGATGATCATTTAATAATTGAATCATAATCCTTTGAATTGTAATTGAACTGAATTAAGAGGCCAGTGAAGATTTTCACCTCTACAAAATACTGGCAGACAAGATGACGCCCAGCCTCCAGAAGAGGAATAATACAGCATGATAGGATAATGGTCCAAAACCACAATGCCAAAATCACGCAAGAATTTTTAAAGAAGACAAAGTAAAAAAATATATATATGCCCTGTCCAAGTATATTGAATGACTTGAATCCAAAACAACACCTTTGGGCTAATTAACAATAATAGGCTACTGGTGATACAGTTAAACTGTTACGACCCACTGTGGGCAGAGCTGTCAGCCCGCTGGGCTTTTGCTCATCAGTCCGCTGGTATATTGCAGAGAAATGGCCCACAGACATTTTTTTCTCCAGCCATTTATACTTATTTTCATCAACCCTTAACATTTTCATAGATGTTACCAGTACGGTAAAGTTTTGAATTGCCCAAGTAATGTATCGCCTTGAGAGTCGAATAGTACCATGAACTTCTGTTTAGCGGCTGATCAATAGATACATTGTAGCCTATGATTTAAAAAAAATCCAGGAATTGCGAACATTTTCAACTTTGAGAATCACAGTGTACACATCAAGATCACGAATAAATTCAAATACCAACACTTTTCTCACGTTAGCTAAATATGCCACCACAACTAACTGATGCCAGCCTTACTTGAGCTTGCTCTTCCATGTCGATAAAAGCGGCGCCTTTTCCCTCCACAACTCGTTCAGCTGGAGATCCTCGATGGTCGACTGGTTGTCTGATGATCTTGAATGAGCCCAACTTGCAGTTCTTCGACGTTTTAAATATGAAAAGGGATCTCCTTCTGGTTTAAAGTAGGTGGCACGCCTTTAGTATCCGGTTTTAAAAAAATGCGTGCGACAAGGTAGAGCCTTCAGATCTGACACGATTGGAAACACACAACGGCATACCCACTTATTTTTTCAGCATTGCGTATAACCACTTCTCAAAACAGGGCGTTTATCCTTTGGTGTATGGGCTGCTCAAAAAAATGCAAAAGTAAGAGTAGAGGCTACTCACTTCTCCAAGGACCACTGACTAAACCACATTGGCATTCCATAGGCGAACAGCAGCAGCGTCAGGGTTTAACAGGGGGGAGCCCCTAAAGAGGTTCACTATCAAATCAGTCCGCTAGAATGAGATTGTCATCCACTGTTGACCGGATATAAATTGGCTTGAAGTTAGACATTCGCCAGAAATTCAAAACATCGCTAGGTCTCTTATTCATTCAACGCTCAATAACACTCACACAGTGCGATGTTCAGACTTGTGTTTAGTTGTGAAAATATATTTACTGTTATTTGAATGCAATAAAAGGTAATTTTGTTAAATTAGTAAAATTGTAGACCCAAGAAAGGATGTGAATATTTCAATTCAGCTTATATGTCATCCTCGGACTGGTATCAACTAAATACACTCATAATTACAACTGTGAAAGGTATCAGAAATTTGTGAAAACAGGAAATGCGTGGGAAAGTGTAATTATTTCAGCCAAAGACTATGATCTGGCCTTTCAGTGACCCTAGAAAGGATGTGAACAGATCATAGATCTGGCCAGATCATACACTTTGTCAGTCTGAGGATGACATATAAGCTGAATAAGCGGCTAGTCAAATAATGAATTTGTTCCTCCCTGCCTCCCACCCTGGACCCTATGCAGTTTGCATACCGATCCAACAGATTCAGACGATGCCATCGCCCTGACTATGCACACCGCTCTCTCCTACCAGGACAAAGGGAATACGTATGTGAGGATGCTTTTCATTGACTACAGCTCAGCATTCAATACCATCGTCCCCTCCAGACTCGTCTCCAAGCTCGTGGACCTGGCTGGGACTAAACACCTCCCTCTACAAGGGGGTCTTCTACTTCCTGAGTGGGAGGCCACAGGTAGTGAGAATCGGTGACCGCACCTCATCCACAGTGATCACCAACACAGGCACCCCCCAGGGCTGTGTGCTCAGCCCCCTCCTGTTCTCCTTGTTCACACATGACTGTGTGACAACGCACAGTTAGTAGTAGGGATAGGCGCGCTCTACTTCAAAAAATATATATAAATGCGTTTTCGGGTGCGAGTAAAAGAATGTAAAAGAATGTAAAAGAATTAGTAGAATAAAAACCGCACTCTCAAGCTTTTCTCTTTAGAAATAAGACCAGTTTATTTTCGTACAGACGCGTTTCGGCCTTACGCCATCGTCAGTGACACTGACGATGGCGTAAGGCCGAAACGCGTCTATACGAAAATAAACTGGTCTTATTTCTAAAGAGAAAAGCTTGAGAGTGCGGTTTTTATTCTACTAATAGACAACGCACAGTTCCAATCTCATCATTAAGTTTGCTGACGACACAACCATTGTGGGGACAGTGACAAGTCAGCCTACAGAGAGGAGGTTGATACCCTGGACAACATGGTGTCAGGATAATAACCTCTCTCTCAATATCAGCAAGACTAAGTTGATGATTGTGGACTATAGGAGGCGACAGGAGGAGGAGGACGCACCCCCTACATCAACGGATCTGAAGTGGAAAAGGGCGGCTGCTTCAGGTTCCTTGGGGTGAACATCAGGAGTGATCTCACCTGGTCTGCTCTCACAGACAAGGTGGTCAAAGTGGCCCGGAAACGCCACTTCTTCTTAAGGAGACTGAAGAAGTTTGGCATGGACTCAGTCATCCTCACTAACTTTTACAGATGCACAAGAAAGAGCATCCTGACTGGCTGCATCACAGTGTGGTTCGGAAGCTGCACAGCTAAGGACCCCAAGGCACGACTACACAGTGTGGTCAGGTCTGCTGAGTTTATCATCAGCAGGGAGCTTCCAGCCCTGCAGGACATCTTCCACACTCCATGCCTCAGAAAAGCTGGCAGGATTCTGAAAGACTGCTACCATCCATCCCTCAGACTATTTACCCCGTTGCCTTCTGGCAGGCATTACCGAAGAATTCAGGCTTCTAAATGGACAGTGATACACTCTTGACACTTGTCATTCTTACCCACTGTCACTTTCATCTACTGTAATATTGCACTACCTGTTACTGCCACACTTGATTTGTCTTTAGGTTAGTATAGGTTCTTTAGTCTAGTATAGGTTATTATATGTTTAGCATTTTAGATATTTTAGATAGTATATTTATTTGTATATTAAGTAGGTTTATTATATTTTAATCATATGTGTAATTTATGTTACTTATATATTGTAGTATTTTATGTTATATTGTGTGATGGTAGGTTGTTGTGCAGTGTCTTGTCTTAAGAATTTCAATGCCCAGTCTGACTCTGTGTTGTTCTGTGCATCTGACATTAAAGGCTTGAAATAGTACAGATGGCCTTCGACTAAAGCTCACTAATTTAGCATTTCCGCCAAGCTACAAAAAATGGGAAAGTCTGTGCGTGCCCCAAACCACACCTAAGCCCACCACAAATCAGCGGAAATGACCCAATTTTTTGCTAAAATTAGATTCCAGATGTGTCTTTTTATTTTTTAGAGTGCTATGGAGGAGTGTAGACATGGCAACATGGAGGTAAACAGTCCGTGGACAGATACAGAAATAAATGGTCTGCTGGCACTTTGGGGGAAGGTCCATACAGGCAAAGTTGGCTGGAACCTGTCGTAGTTACTGACGCCCACGTCATTATCACATCCACCCCTGCTGTTGGGTTGGTGTTGTCTGGACTAACAAATCCAATATGGTTACTTGCAAAAACAGTGGGACAGTCGTCTCAAAAGATCTGATCTGATTTGCCTGCAGTCTGAACTAACCCTAAGAACACAGGGACAGGAACTACTCAGAAACACACAGATCGCATAGAGTCGCACATATATCATGAGAACATAAAGTTACACATGAGAACACACCTACATTCTGGGATGACACACAAGTCTGGTATTTCAACTGAGAATAGACGCTGTCATCCAAACTAAACAGACTGGATCTTTTTACTGCTAGTTTCCCTACACACTGTGTTGTGAGTGAGTAAGAGCCAGTTGTCTGGCAGGTTTTCAGACAGACAAAATATGCTGTAAATCACTTCAGCAACAGTGGGAGCGTATCTATGTTCCTGTGGTCCAATGTTCCCCAGTTAACACACATAACTCTCCTATTGAGTTTGGGTCAAATCTGATCCGTTACCAATTCAAATATTTCATAAATATCCAGTTTATTGGAAGAGGGCTTCAAAACAGCTATACACACAACAACAGTCCATGTGATATTAAGGGAATGTAGAGCTGGAGAACATGTTCAGATTCCCATTATGTGCGATATACAGCTGGGGGACATGAAAACCTGGGAGAACACATATGTTGAACTGGGGAACCTAGGACCCTGGGAACATAGGATTTACCTGGCAAGAGTGACCCTAGTAATATAGTCATAATGTTTGTTATTTTAGGTATTCAACAGGAATGTTTAGCAACCACAAAGAAACTCCATAGTCAGAGGCTGTTAAACATTGATTGGTGTTTGTTAGCGTATCTTATGTTAGGTACATTAATGATGCATCTTTCTAGCATACTTTTTCAAAAGCCAATTAGGAAACACACACACACACAGAAAGCAATAAACATTTGCTCATCGGAATCAGAAAGTCTTCTTATAGGACTATCATAGGTCTGGATATATTTGTATCCTATATACTCTTTTATCTGAAGTACTACTCTTATGTTTGGTACTTAGTGTGTTTTTATGTTTTATGTTATGTTTAGTACTTATTGTGTTTGTATGTTTTATGTTCACTGTATGCACCTATGCACCAGAGCAAATTCCAGGTAGGTGTAAACCTACTTGGCAATAAATACAATTCTGATTCTGATTCTGATTCTGAATGCCAGACCTACATATTGACCTTGTCAGAGGTGTTGGCCTAAATCAACAGAACATCAGATAAGGAAGGAGTTCTCTTGACTGTGAAAGTCTCACATTGGCACCTGGCACCTTGCACCTGGCCAACCATCTGTGACTGTGTTGTAAATGGGATTTTTGATGACAGTTGTTTTAAAGCCACTGCTTGGGCACACGAGTGAGTGTGTCTGTTTTGAATGCAAAGAAAACTGCTTCCTTATCTCATGTAACACCTTCTTCACCAGCGCATGGGGTTTCAAACCACATCCTGTGTTCCTTTTCAAAATAGGTCAGCTCAGCCAAAAGCCTTATTTCATCACTTGACATCACACATTTGGATAGATACATTTCCAGCTATGAAGATGTCGGTCATCTCTATCTGTCTACACTTAGCTATGACTCAATGATCTCTTAAAATCACTACACACCAAGATGAAATTTGCCCTCTCAATGACATTCTGGGAATTATCCTCCTCCCCTGTTGTGTAAACAGCACAAGAAATGTACGATTTGGGCTTTATGTCCTCCTAGTCAGCCGTCACCAGGTTTGCATGACCTTATGACCCTGAGCATGAATCAGAACCTATTTCTGATTCAGACAAGGTATTCACTCTTGCTATATATATATATATATATATGCTAATAGACTAGATACTGAAGAAGATTTGTATTTGTATCTATGTGTGTGCACTGGGAACTGTTTTTCCATCTTTGCACATAACCTATCCATGCATCATTTCATCGTAATCACAATGACCAGGCGCACCATGTTTGTTTAGGACAGTGAAGAGTTGTGAGCACAGGGCTAAATATATGCCCCCCTGCGACCCAGGCCCCTGCCCCTGCCCCTTTCCACCTCGTCAGGGCTATTTTCAGAGTAACCCCCTACAGTGACCAATAGGAGGCGTCTGTAGCCATGGACCTCGGCAGATAAGGTTTCTGTGACTGCTCGCTCCACATTGTTTAGTACACCAGGCTGAACTGTAAACCTTTCTTTTTCCTGTCGACCACTTTTATTACCAGCGGTGCATGACCAGGACGCCAGGTAGACTGCTTGACTGATGTCTTTTCATTCTTAGTTGGTCTTACTTAGAGTGAGTTGTTTAAGGGTAGTTTGCAATGGGTCAGGTGCTGGGTAACATAATGAACTCAACTTCACTTTACAACAAAACACAATTATCAAGAACCAAATCTTTCAGTGAAAGCAGGGAACGGAAAACTAACGCTAATAACCGTATAACTTACAAACACAATGGTTAGATCTTTTCTATTCCCTTGGTATCTTATGTGACATGTGAATATGTAAACATTATGATAGTGTGGTTTGTGTGTATGATTTGCTTTTGTGTGTGTGTGTTGTATTGCGGGGTGTCCTCTCACTGACGATCCTCTGACTGTGCATGCATGTGTACGTGTGATAGGAAGACATGTTGGACGTGCTGATCATCGGTGGGGGGCCTCACGCCCTGACTCTGGCCACTCTCCTCAGCCACCCCAACCACCCCATCCCACCACCTGGCACTGACGTCCTGGATGGGGTCCAGCTGAGCACTACCAAGTCCAGGCCTGGTCGCACCAGGAGCAAGAGGAGATTACCTGCAAGTGTGTCATAAGTGTCATAAATGTGTCATGGCAGTATCAGATTTTGGGGAGAAAACTGTCAATAGCCTTTTAACTTGAAAGAAAAAGTGAAAATGTGAACTGAAAAGGTGAACATGTGTACTGAAAAGTGAAAAGATATAGACGATTAATACTGCCATGATATAGACGATTAATACTGCCATGGATTTCTATTTAGACTGTCTATGGGCCTGTGTTGTGTGCCTCTCCAGAGCCAGGGGTGGATGAGCCAGGCAGTGGGGAGCGAGGGTCCTGCCCGCCCCTGCACCTCTGTGGGGTGGATGAGCCGGGCGGTGGGGAGCGAGGGTCCTGCCCGCCCCTGCACCTCTGTGTGGTGGACGCCTACGGCCAGTGGACTAGCCTCTGGGAGAGCCAGTTCAAAGCTCTGAACATTCCTCACCTGCGCTCACACACACTGGTGCACACTGATCCGCTCAACAAGGTAACGTCAACCAGAGTCACACTGCAGCCAGACATTAGGGGTTTGATGCTTAGCAGTCCATGTTGATCCTGCAACAAGAAAATAAAGACAAAAATAGAAAGGACACTACAGATATGACCTTAAGAAACCCATTACTCAAACTTCTTTTTCCATTTCCCTTTGAATATACATTAAACAATGTATTTTCACAAGTATACTTATGTATTGTCATAAATGTCTATACATTACATAACACCAAAGCTACATTTGGACTTCCACTCATTTCTTCAAAGCTTATGACAAAAAAAAAAACTCATGTGTTCTCCCAGAGGGCTTTGCAGGAGTTTGTGGTGGGGACTGCTCGTGAGAATGAGCTGCATGGCCTCCCTGAGCGTGTCTACATACAGGATGAGAACGCCTTTTTCAATGACAACCGCCTGGGCAAGAGGGACAAGAAGCTCCTCAACAGCAGTGGTGTGGGCCACCAGAGGAGCCTGTGCTTCAGCCTGCCCGGCACCCAGCTCAGTGTGGACTTCTTCAGGGAGCAGGTCCGAGCACCCCTGCATGGCTGTGTCTAAGCATGACACACCTGATGCTAGGTGATGAGGCTGTTCATTAACAATCCTTTTATTTGTGTTTATTTAACCCCCGATAGGTTGCATGGTTGGTTTGGCCACAGCTGGTGTGATGACTGCATGGACAAATTTGTGAACTGGTTCATCTTCTTCTAACTGTGGTGTCTCACGTAATTCCATAAGGGAGTAAGATTCTGCAGTTGTTTTTACACAATAAACCACATGTGGTGTATGATTGAAGTGAACTACTTCTGGTGAAGAGAGAATATTCAAAATGTCCCTTTGCAATAACACTAAGTACATAGTATTACTTAATTTGTGTATATTTAACAAATGATAAATAATAGGTTAATGACCTATCTCAGGCAAATATGTATCTATTTTTATTCAGGAAGGCATTTCTGGCCTTGTGTTAAATCTTTTCTGTTATGCTTATGTTAAAAAAAAAATATTTTATTGTATTATTATAGTTAGTTTCTAATATGTAGGCACTCTGAGATTCCTGTGAATGAAAAGTGCGTTAAAAATAAAATGAATTATTATTATTATTATTATTATCTGTTTACCTATTAATCTAATCTACTGATCTAATTAAAAGAGAGTACAACTGATATGTTTGGGTGCTGTTGTGCACAGGTTCATAAATACAATTTGGACAGTGTTCTTGTCAAAGGGACAGTGGACAGAATCACCCCCGTGCTCTCCGGAGAGGAAGTGCTCTACTTCCGTATTCTGATGCAAAACGGTGACACTCTAGAAGCAAAGAGGGTGGTCATGGCAACGGGGCCCACCCGAGCCCAGATGGCCAACATTCCAGCCTGGGTGCCGGCCATCGGCGAGAGCTACCCCGAGGAGAGCCTTCAGCACACAGTGCAACTCATGCACCATCTAGCCCGGCGCCGCCAGCAGCAGGCACAGGGCCCCACTCAGGAAGGAACCTGTCCATCACCTACAGGTGGGTCAAAGCCATCAGCCTCAGGGTCTGGAGGTGAGGAGTGGAACCCTGAGTTATAGTAAATGTTCTGCTCTGTTGTAATGATGAACAGGTACATAGAACAAGGGAACCCACATTCAAGTTTTTAAGTCTCCCTTCACCTCGATGTCAGGTGCATTGGCAGACACTAGAATGACTGGTCATTAGAATGAGACCAGATAGTAGTACAATAACAAATCACTGGATTTATCATTAAAGTATTAGGAATATTGGTATAGATTTGTGTTTTGTTTAACCAGAGTTTAAGAATGAATGAATAAGGGGTGGGTTGGACACTGCTACAACAGAGTTTACCTTTTGCACTTTAGGCCCGCCGTGTGTGTGTCAGCCAGGCCAGAGGTTACTGGTGATTGGTGGAGGTCTCTCCAGCGCCCACATTATCTCAATGGCACTACAACAAGGGGCAAGTCACATCACCTGGGTGATGCGCAAACACTTGCAGGTGTGTAGAGAGATAAATGGCAACCTAATTAGCATACAGCATCTCCCTGGATGTAAATAATAATAATAATAATAATACATCACACTTACATAGAGCCAATATATTTGACAGATAAATGAATTTTTTTTTATTTTTCATCCAATGCCTAAGATCATTTCTTCTATCCATTAGTAGCAAATATGGTAAAATGTCAACTCTTCATCACTCAACCCTGATCTCTAGCTGAAACAGTTTGACGTGGGTGATGTGGAGGGCCTCATTGGCCGGTACTCCCACGTTGAGCACGGCATTAAGATGGACGGCCTGGCCTACCTGCGACAGTTTTATAATGAGCGGAGCCTTCACAAGCGGCTCGCCATGATCCAGCGGGCCAGGAAGGGAGGAGCCGTCACCCCTGAAGCCTACGCTCAGCTGCAGCCCTTCCTCCAGTCAGGACGACTGACCATCAAAGCCTACTGCCAGGTACCGCTAACCGGCCTGCATGTTGTGCCAGGTACCGCTAACCGGCCTGCATGTTGTGCCAGGTACAGCTAACCGGCCTGCATGTTGTGCCAGGTACCGCTAACCGGCCTGCATGTTGTGCCAGGTACCGCTAACCGGCCTGCATGTTGTGCCAGGTACCGCTAACCGGCCTGCATGTTGTGCCAGGTACAGCTAACGGGCCTGCATGTTGTGCCAGGTACCGCCAACCGGCCTGCATGTTGTGCCAGGTACCGCTAACGGGCCTGCATGTTGTGCCAGGTACCGCTAACCGGCCTGCATGCATGTTCTATCTCTATGTATGTTTATTTGTGTCTTTGAGGGTGCGTGGGTGTGTGAGGGAACCCCCTGTGTGATCATCGTTATGTTTTACCCATTAATGTGCGTAGCTCAGTTTTCTTTTTTTCCTGCGTCTAAGTTTCGAAAGATACGTGCTTCCTTTTTGCACATAAATACAGCATTTTGGTGCACAGTTCCTCTCTCTGAAAGTCACATGAGGAACATATGGTCACGGTTATGCAATCGCTGCTGAGAGAGGGCAAAAGCCAAAAGATGCTTCTCAGAGGAGTGGTGTGGTCGAGAGGGTGGAAAGTGCTGAATTAGGGCATTTAAATAAGCTGGTGCCTATCCAGCGGCTATCCAACCGGTGAGAGTGAGGAGTTCAAATGCACTTCAAACAGCCCCAGGGAGCGAGGGATGAGGGATAATGAGTTACATGTGTTCTCTTCTTTCTGAATCATATGGAACGGTCGCACAAAACGTGGAGGCAGAACTGTTCCAATTTAATTGCGATTGTCTAGTTGAGAAATAATCAGGTTAAAAAAACATAGCTGGCACCACCGGATAAAGAGAAGAAAAAAATGTCAGCGGTTTGACATGTGGTGTACTTGTTGCACGTGCAACCCAAATGAAACCTTCCATGGAAATTATTGTTTTTGCTTAGAAATTATTTATGAACCTGTGCACAACAGCACCCAAACATATCAGTTGTACTCTCTTTAAATTAGATCAGTAGATTAGATTAATAGATAAATAGATACATATTTACCTGAGATAGGTCATTAACCTATTATTTATCATTTGTTAAATATACACAAATTAAGTAATACGATGTACTTAGTGTTATTGCAAAGGGACATTTTGAATATTCTCTCTTCACCAGAAGTAGTTCACTTCAATCATACACCACATGGTGTTTATTGTGTAAAAACAACTGCAGAATCTTACTCCCTTATGGAATTACGTGAGACATCACAGTTAGAAGAAGATGAATGCTTAGAAAAGGTGTGCCAGCCTGTGTATATGACGCATGTGTGTTCCGTATAGCTAACGGAATGGTAATGAGTGTCTATGAAGCATGCATTTGGGCTCACAGTACTGTACTTTGGATCTGCTCTCAATTCCCTGGTCAAGAATGCCACCCTAGGCTGAGCATAAAGATGGACCCTCCGCTCTGCTGCGTGTTTGGCTGGTGTTTACAAATTTGACCCACACCCCTCGTGGGAGGGTATGGCAGATTCCTGATTTCAAAAATGTCCTCTGCCAACCAATGAATCCATGACACACTGACTAGCTAAACATTCAAGATAAAGATTTTTTTAAATGTATTTTCTGTATTGTTTTTAGAATGCACTGTTTTAATTGTTATTTTTGCACTCCTTTTACCTTGCATTATTGATGTTGTGACCTTTTTAAGCACCTTGAGACCTCTTTGTATGTTAAAGTGTGCTATACAAATAAAATCCATTATTATTATTATTATTATTATTCAAACCCTTCTATGTAGGTCTCTCAGGCCAAATGGTGCTACCAGAGTCAGGTGTGGAAACTGTCCCTCAGCTGCGGAGACCACTGGTCAGGGGACAAAATCTGGCTGGCCACAGGGTGTAAACTAGATGTGAAGCAGGACCCAATGCTCTCTGACATAATTAAGGAGTTTCCCATACAGGTGAGCCAGCGCTGTCTGACATCATAGTATAAACAGACTGGACACCAACCATGTGGTTTCTGTAGGTCATCGATGGCTGGCCGTGTATTATGGAAAATCTGCAGTGGGATACAGGATGTCCACTCTACGTCATGGGACAATATGCTGCACTTCAGGTGACAGGGTTATTCATATAGTTGCTAATTGTATAGTTGCACATAACATGAAGCATTGTGGGATTAAGCCAATGCACTACCTTTTATCAAATTTTAAATTATTATTGACGCAGATCGGACCTCATGCGGTGAATCTTGCAGGCGGACAAGCAGCAAGTTTCCGGATAGCTAGGGACATCATCAGTCACCACAGCGGAAAGGAGCAGACGAAGACAACACCTCGACAAAAACAGAAAGCATGGACAGATGAATACATTATGAACATGCATGGCTTAATGTGGCTCTAACGCCGCCCTTCCTAGTCAGAATGACTCAGCAATTCCCCTGATAGTAAACAAAGATAGCTACTATCAGTGCATCATTTCATAAACATTCATAACCGTACTGAGCAGGCCTTTACGGGGCCATTAGTACGTTATTTCCTGTTTTTTTTATCTCTGGAAAGTCTCTTTACAAGTGTTTGAAACCCAACCTCCTCCCTACTCCCCCCCCACCCACCCAATTTCCGTGACATTGCATAACATGTTTTTACAATGGTAGCCCAACTATTTTCATCTGCATTTGTTGACATATAAATATATTACAGTGTGAGAAATAATGAGCAATGCTATTTGTAAGCCCTGAATAAAACAATAGTGTCAAACAGCTAGCTTCGTGACTTCCTGGTCCTGGTAAATTTGACACCAAACCCAGATAGTGGCTGAACGCTGAGGATCAGGGCCAGATCCGCCCCAGAGTCGTTTTTCCGCAACACAGGTGACAACATTGAGTTATGTTGGCAACGTCAACAGGTTAGGTGGCAGTAGGCCTACGACTCAGTGTGATATTAAACAACCGTCGGATCTTGTGGTTATATCAGGTGAGGGATTACTTTCAAAATGTACTAGCCACTGTCATCAGTGCATACTGCGCCTGAGTTTTAGAGAAGAACAGACTAAAAGCCTAAAGATGCCCAAGATGGATGTAATAAGACGAGTCAGCAAAACGGTCTTAAGCGTGGAACAGGCTGAGGGTGTGGGTGCTCGTGTGCGCAGGAGTATCGGGAGAAATGATGTGAGTAGCTCAGGCAGCCCAAGTCCATAATTTGTATTTCTTTTGACTCAATAGTTCATGCCATTTGCTGTTTATTTGTATTTGTAAAATACAAACATGAACAGTTTAAACTTAACAGTTCATAGCAGTCAAGACTCAAGACATTATTTTTTTCTTGCAGCTTAAGAATTTAGACCCCTTTCTGATGTTAGATGCATTCCGTGTCAGCAAGCCTGCAGGTTTTCCTGATCATCCACACAGAGGATTCGAAACCGTAAGCAGCAATTTCTACTTGCACCAATCTGTCCACAGTGTTGTTTTAGGAAAAGTGCTAGGAATAAAAAGCTTACACTTTCTTTTACTACCAGTAGATGGCACCATTGTGCAGCTCTAGTAAAACAAACGAGATTTGTCCAGACTTACTGACTTCTCCTTATCGAAATTCTCAAATCACTGAGCCGTGTATTAATTGTGTATTAATTGTCTCGGGTTAAGTTTATACCGTCGTCTTTATTGTACGGACACCCATCCAAAGCGTCATGGTGGTTCCCCCCCCCCCCCCAAGTGATATTTATTTTTGTTCCCTCACAATACTTTTGAGTTTTGAATTCCCTCTCATTGCATTTCCTAGCAATCCATTGCAGCCAGTGGTCGCCCATGTTCTTTATGGTTTGGCGTTCACTGAACATTATTATCTTTTTGTGGGGTAGAAAGACAGTTAGGGGCTTCTGTATGGGCCACCCTTAGTGTTGATTTATTTTTGTCTGTGCTACTTTTGTGTTCCTGTTTTGTTCCTTAACGCGAGGGAATGGCAAATAATTGTGAGGGGATGCAAAATAATTGCAGATAAATCATCTCTGGCAAAAAAAAAAAACACTTTGACCCCTAGGTGGCTGGCTCTATAGTTCCGGGGGTGTTTTTTTTTTCCTTACCATCAAGGCGTTTAAAGGTATTGCTTGATAGGTGGTTCTAGAGCAGCTTCTAGCATAACCAGCCCAATGTATCAACGTAACTGCGTACTCCCATTTAAGACTATTATACCAAATGTCCATAACTGAACAATGTACGGCAGAAAGCTAGCTAGCTGAATAACTGAATGCACAAAAGAGAGAACTCACAAAGCCACATAACATGAGTGCTCAAAAGTGAATGTATTACAAAACCTTTTTTGCACAATTGCACCTTAAGGGATGTTCGGTTTTAGTGCATGTTTTAGCATGTTTTGTTAAAATACCCTCTTCTCATCTGATGCCTTGCTGTGACAATTGCATTGAGTTTGGCTTTCTTTATAGGCAAAACAAGAAGTTTTATGTGTACAGGCACACACATTGCGGTGAACTCGGCAAGTTAAGTCAAAATGAGTGGAATAATGTGTGTGTGTGTGTGTGTGTGTGTGTGTGTGTGTGTGTGTGTGTGTGTGTGCCTGTGTGACAGAGAGACTGAGTTTCTGAACAAATAAACTGTAACTTACATGCATCAAATTTCAACAGTGCAATCATCGAATTCCGTATTGCTATTATTTGACAGCATAAGACTTAAAACAGGAAATCGCCTGCCTTTTATAAAAAATATAAAAGATGATCTAAGATATGACATGAAACATTGTGTGATGTATTGTAACTCTCATGTATTTGCTATCACCTTCTGACCTATACCAAATTGTAAAAAACAAATCTTCAAATCACAGATTCTAATGTTTAAACATGAGATAGGTTTGCAAATCTTTAAAAAGGAAGGAAGGAAGAAAGAAAGAAAGAAAGAAAGAAAGAAAGAAAGAAAGAAAGAAAGAAAGAAAGAAAGAAAGAAAGAAAGAAAGAGAGAGAGAGAGAGAGAGAGAGAGAGCGAGCGAGCGAGAGAGAGTGGCCCGTGCCAGACTTCCCAGAATGCAGTGTCACAGGTGTGTTTGCTCGCAGTCACATGACCCTGAGATCACAGCTGCGCTGGAAGATCACAGACCCCTCCCAGCTGGAGAGCGGCTGGTTGGCCAGAGACAGATGTTGACCCCCGACTCCCCCGCTCTCTTCTTCCTGTCAAGTGTCTCTTCTTTGTGGGAGAGAACATGTGACCCTGTTTGATCGCTCATTATGGCCACAGTCTCTCTAAAGCACGGTCCACCATGAAAGTGCAGAGTTTGATTTGATTAACCTCAAAAGTAGCAGCTCTTTTATACGACGAGGATTGTCCAGAATTCATGAACTATTCACAACTGTGTTTTCTACTGCAGCAGCTCTCTGTAAGAGGGTTGGATAAAAGGACATGTGCTTGGGTATTTAGAGTGAAACATGGAGTATGGTAGTTCCATTACATACTTTACTCACACATGCCGCTGATGTTCTTTATGTTCCTGCATGCTCTCCAGCTATGCAATCATATCCTGTTAGTTCTCCTTCTGAAAACTGGGCAACAGGTTTGAAATATGTGTTACCCTTTCACCCAGATAACCTACATGTATGTATTTGATTTATGTCTGGACAAGCGGAGGAGGGTGACGTCTTCTCTTTTTTTTGTGAACCTTTCCTCAAAAGGTTTCTTATAACGTCTTATACAATGTTACATATTTCAGTTTCTATATCAAGTTTTTTTACTTCTTTTGTGTCTATCTAAAATGATTTTATGTTATTTACTCACTTTATTCATTGCATTGCTTAGCGTTGGGCATGGAAATTTAAGCATGAGGAGCCACGTGGTGTGCTTTCCTGCTCCTGTGCAGGTCACCTATCTCTCTCTCTCTCTCTCTCTCTCTCTCTCTCTCTCTCTCTCTCTCTCTCTCTCTCTCTCTCTCTCTCTCTCTCTTTCCTGCTCTCTGTGCAGGTCACCTATCTCTCTCTCTCTCTCTCTCTCTCTCTCTCTCTCTCTCTCTCTCTCTCTCTCTCTCTGTCTCTGTGCAGGTCACCTATCTCTCTCTCTGTCTCTGTGCAGGTCATCTATCTCTCTCTCTGTCTCTGTGCAGGTCATCTATCTCTCTCTCTGTCTCTGTGCAGGTCACCTATCTCCTGAAAGGCGCTATAGCACATGAGGATTTCTGTGGCCACTTTGGGAAACTGGAGGCAGGAGACCTGCAGGTACGTGTCAGGGACTAGAATCCCACCTCTTAGTGTCCCTCGGTTGAGTCTGGGCTCTAGGAACATGCACTGTAGACATGATAAGCTATTTCAACCTTTCAAGTGAAAAAGTGCATTGAGGCTCTCTCACACACAGACAACTCCTCTGCCCACACACACACACACACACACACACACACACACACACACACACACACACACACACACACACACTTTGTCTCTCTTTCTCTCTGTCTCTCTCTCTCATCCATGCACACACAATGAGAGATCATGCCTCCAGGCGATTTCCTGTATTTTCAGAGTCGTAAAGCTGTATCCCCTTGTGCCTGGTCAGTGAGGGGATGTTTTAATGGGCCTTAGACGTCTGTAGTCCTCTGCACCATTGCCACTGTGCTAACCAGAGGCTAGTGGGTTCCCTCACAGCAGCAGAAAATCTGGCCTTGACTGGAACAGCGCAGTGGAGCAGGGTGTAAAAAGTTGCTGACAAGGCCCTGGCCTGGGTCTCTTCCTGCACTGGAGCAACTGCGTTGCCTAGCGCAGGCAGTCTCCCTGTGATGCCCCTCAGCCTTCGGGGAGGAGTGTGGAAATTTCCATGAAGTGGAAGGAGCTAGGGGAGACGACCCACAAGATTATTAAGTTGCAGCTGTTTTCTTTTGTTGTCCTTGTGGTTAGGTATACAGCTTGCTTAAGTTACGACCTCTGTGCATTGTTTTATTTGCAACATACTTATTTTACAGTGGACAATAGTGTTTAAATTACTAGCCCTTTTAAAAATGTCGGTGTCTGGCTGTGTGTGGCTGTGTGTCCATGTTTGTGTGCGCTCTACAGTGGATGACTGCGGGGCGAGGGGTGGTCCATGCAGAGATGCCCATGTCGCAGGAGCCCAACCATGGCCTTCAACTATGGGTGAATCTAAAGAGAGCCAACAAGATGGTGGAGCCACAGTACCAAGAGCTGAAGGCGCATGAGATACCCAAGCCCAGCAGAGATGGCGTTACTGTAGCAGTCATCTCTGGTGAGGCCCTGGAGGTGAAGGTGGGTTACTGTAGCAGTCATCTCTGGTGAGGCCCTGGAGGTGAAGGTGGGTTAATGTAGCAGTCATCTCTGGGGAGGCCCTGGAGGTGAAGGTGGGTTACTGTGGCAGTCATCTCTGGGGCCCTGGAGGTGAAGGTGGGTTTCTGTGGCAGTCATCTCTGGGGAGGCCCTGGAGGTGAAGGTGGGTTACTGTGGCAGTCATCTCTGGGGAGGCCCTGGAGGTGAAGGTGGGTTTCTGTGGCAGTCATCTCTGGGGAGGCCCTGGAGGTGAAGGTGGGTTTCTGTGGCAGTCATCTCTGGTGAGGCCCTGGAGGTGAAGGTGGGTTACTGTAGCAGTCATCTCTGGGGCCCTGGAGGTGAAGGTGGGGGTGGGTTACTGTAGCAGTCATCTCTGGGGCCCTGGAGGTGAAGGTGGGTTACTGTGGTAGTCATCTCTGGGGAGGCCCTGGAGGTGAAGGTGGGTTACTGTGGCAGTCATCTCAGGGGCCCTGGAGGTGAAGGTGGGTTACTGTGGCAGTCATCTCTGGTGAGGCCCTGGAGGTGAAGGTGGGTTACTGTGGCAGTCATCTCAGGGGCCCTGGAGGTGAAGGTGGGTTACTGTGGAAGTCATCTCTGGGGCCCTGGAGGTGAAGGTGGGTTACTGTAGCAGTCATCTCAGGGGCCCTGGAGGTGAAGGTGGGGGTGGGTTACTGTAGCAGTCATCTCTGGGGAGGTCAATGAATGGGGTGGGGGGGGGGGGGGGGGGGGGGAGTCTAGTTCTCTCAGCTCTGCTCTCATTTGAAACTTCTGCTTTATACCCATAATTATTGCAAAGAGGGAGTTTCTACAGTCTTGCAAATTCATACTACAAATTAATTAACAGTACTTCACTATTACTTATTCCTATCCATGTTGATCAATCAGGGTTCCTAACAATAATTTTTTTTTGTGAGAGAATTCTTTGTGAGACAATTCAAAAACATTACACAGTTAATCAAGCTCCTTATTGCAGGTGCACCTAAGAAAACACCTGATTTTTGTATTGGCTCTATCTCCTCTCTCTCCTTCTGAACAATCTTTTGAGGAACCGAGTCAGAAAGGTGCTTTATGGCTCACTGTCATCTTCTAGAACAATGCGCGGTGACTTGGACTAATGATCTAGAGCCTCTGCTTCAGACAGTCTTGTTGTTATATCGCAACAAACCCAAGCTCTTTGATTTATGCTCTGACATTTTGGATCAGCCGCACTAATTACGCCTACTACTGCATCTTCGCATTTGTCTGGCCGGATGAGCACAGGAAATGAAGGGCAGATTTCCATGAAGACTATCGTTTTTCTCTCCTATTTAGCTAGTTGGCGAGTTTTTTTCCTTTTAATTCCTTCCCTTGCCCATGTGGTTAGATTGGGTTACTTTAGGGCAGGCCGTGGCATCCTAATGAAGACCATAGGGCAGTGGTTCTTAACCTTATTGGAGGTACTGAACCCTTCGTAATTTGAAAAATAAAATATGATTTCTTCAAACGTATGTATGTATAAACGGCCCGGCATTGCTAGTGTGAACCGGGCCATACTGTGTGTGTCTTGACCCCTGCCGAACCCCTGAGAGTGACTCAACCAACCCCTGGGGTTCGATCGAACCAAGGTTAAGAACCACTGCCATAGGGTGTGATGTAGGTCAGACAGTGCTTTCCCAATGCTGGCGAACCGTACTGCATTAGATTGGCATGGTGCAGCTGGGGTGACAGGCAAGGAGTTGGCAAGGCCTTGCGATGACTGAGGTGGTTGGCATCTCTCACAGCTTATCTGGTGGTAAGAAGGAGGAGGAGGAGTGAGTGTGGGAAGACAGAGAGTGGTGGTGAACCAGAGAGACATGAGAGTATGAATCTTATTTATCTCCTCCTCTCTATCCCTTGTTCTCTGTCCATCTGCAGTCCAGGGTCTACACGCGCACCCCTACTATCTTTCTTGATTTCAAGCTGAAGCCAGGTGCAAAGCATGTACAGCCAATAACTACAGGTAAGACAAAATCCCTCTCACTGTTGTAGTGGACATTGTCAACAGGCTATATTGTTGCTTTCTATATATTTAACTTGGAGTCCCATGTTGTCTAGCTGGTTAAGTTCATTTTTGTCTAAAATATCAGTGTGAATCCCTGTTTGCACAAAAACAACCAAACAAAGATCCTCTACCCACGCTGCTAGCTAACCTGGCCCTTTGTTACGGCATGTTTTCTACCACAATGACCTAATGCTGGACTATGCCAGGGCAAGGAAGTTCGTGAGTCATCATTCATAGTAGCTATGCATAACAGTGCAGGAAGCCTGAGGTTTTCCTTCACATAAAAACACAGCAGTGAATGTCCACGAGTGAGTCAGGCTGCGTGCTCTCATTAGTCCATCAGCTCCCCATCACACTATTCATTTTATAATCCGATCAGCCCATTCACCAACAGAATGAAACCACTGCACTGCATTTACCTTTATATACTGGTCATCTTTTCATATTGAAAATGTGTTCAAAGTACATTCTTTTATCAAACGTTGGCATCTAAGAATATTACATAATAATAATAATAATAATAATACATTTTATTTATATGGCGCCTTTCAAGAGACCCAAGGTCGCCTTACAACATTGAAAAAATTAAAAATACATTGAATTATAAAAATATATTGAAAAAAATACATTGAATTATAAAAAAAATACATTGAATTATACATTTAAATAAATAATATGTATAATATATAATAATAATACATTTTATAATGTCATCTGTTGGCTATGTGATGCCCAAGGCTCTGAGTGGTGATGACGAATGGGTTTCATGCATTCTGCAGTTGCAGTTGGGAGTCATAGATTGGAGCATGTCTGTGGTCTCACGTCACATGGCAAGTCATAAATCCTCACAAAAAGTCGGTGTGTGCTCGGACGCACGCAGTTAATTCATATAGTTACATCACGGCGTCGTAAAGGTCAGTCCCCCCGGGGGACCGAAGGCGTCCACTTTGCAAAGGGAATTATATTACAAATATCTTTATTGATAGTTCAGTCGGCCATAACCAGCGCAAACGTGCATTGGTCACGGAAAAGGTCAGGGGTTTCTTTAGGACGATGCACTGCAGTGCTGTCTTGTGGGGGTTGAGATATGTTATAGCTTCATTCTTGTTTCTCCATTTTTATTTCAGGATGGACAGCATTTATTTACACCCTCTCTGGATCTGTGTGTGTTGGTGAGTGGTGCAGTTTAATTGAAAGGTAGGGTTGGGGGGAAAAATCGTTTATTTCTCGATTCTCTCTTAAACGATTCTGTCTCCGTCCCCAAAAATTCATAATCGATTTTGTAATAAATATATATATATTAGGGCCGGGACTTTAACGCGTTAATTACGATTAATTAATTACACAAAAATTAACGCGTTAAAAAAATTGACGCATTTTAATCGTATTTATTTTTGCACCGCGGAACGTTTCTCACTTGATGAGTTTCAGACGGACTGATTATACTGGCGCACCAACTATCGCGGATAAGTTCAGACAAGTTGAACAACAACAAACACAGTGGCACAGTGAACATGAACAAAGAAGCTGATGAGACCCGTACAAATGGAAGCGTCGATAAGAACATGGTTGTGTGCAAACTATGCAACAAGGAATTCGCATATCACCGCAGCACATCGAGTATCACCTCAATGCAAAACATATAGCAGCTAGCGTGGACGTTAAGACTGACTCACTCCGGGTACAACCCACATTCCACCAGAGATGTTCTCTAATAGTCAGGGTTTCCAATGTTCTGAATGTACTTGAAAGTATTGTGTTTTACTTAAAAAACCCAAAGTATTATAGTTTACAGAAGGTCTACCTATCTATAGGCTACCTACATTTCTGAAATGTACTATATTTCTAAATATGGTATTGCTACACTTAATGGCAAAAATTGCACTGGTCTGTTGGACTTGAACAAAAATAAACAATATTTTTCTTGCTCAAGCTTATGTATTCAGTCATTATTCGATGGTATACTAAAAATCCATGTGAAAAAAATTACTTCTCACTGTTCTCAGGTCATTTATTTATATGCGATTAATTAATTAATTAGATTATTTTTTTTAATCGAGTCCCGGCCCTAATATATATTATTTGTATTTTTTTTTTACACATCCATTTTATGTTGAAATGCAAGCTGTATCGATTATTGCATTGTTCATAGAAAGTCAAAATTGTGACAAGGAAAAGCTTTTTCTCTAATAAAAAAAGTAGAGAAGGTAATTCATCTGTTGATTTTCTTTAATTATCAAACACAAAGTAGGAAGAGATTTTAGACTCAGAGTAGCAAACTCGAATGTTTTAAAAGTTGAAATGCATCGCTAATAGTTTTATCGATTTAGAATTGATAATCGATAATCGGTTTAGAATCGATAATCGGTTTAGAATCGAATCGTTGACCTCTGAATCAAATCGAATCGTGAGGTGCCAAGAGATTCCCACCCCTATTGAAAGGCCTCCTTTCTTTCACAACATTTATAAAATGCCTCATTCCCCTTTTAGGCAACATGGGATATATTACTTAACACTTCACAGGTGCATTTATTTGATTATTTGATTTGCTTCTCCCTCTGTTGGATATCTGACATTAAAGTTGAAGCCTCTGTGTGATCTCTGGCCAATGGCGACTCCCCATCTTTGGAAAGGCATTGATGTTTAAAATTCATGGACACTATTTGATTATTTCCAGGTTTAAATGGTTGAAAAATACACTTCCAGGAAAGGAACTGGCATTAGCTTGTAAAGAGAATCTGCCCTCCATTTGAACCTTCAGCTAACGCTTTAACGCTTTATATTGGACATATTATTTTCAGATTTGATATTTGTTAAGATGAACCTACTGTAGGGTGGTGTTGACTGTGGTCAGATGGTCATGCAGCATCCTGTTGTGTCTTCTGCCCCAGAATGTGGGTGTTATTCATTCTTCTCTAGTGTCTCACTAGTCCCAACATTCTGGTCTGCCCCTAAATTCACGAGACGTTTGATGGTATTATGCTGCTATGTCTTCAGTCTGCGCTGTCATTGTCTCGTTTCTTCTAGCCTCGAACAAGCACTGTCTGTTTGTCTGGACATGACCGGTTTGTCTTCATTGGAGATTATATGTCAACATGTTATCCTTAAACATTCGCTTCCCGTCGCTCACCTTTCTAGTTGGGTATAACATGGCATCTAATAAGATTACTTACTTAATCCTCTTCGTCCCTAATGGGACATAAGGCTTCGGCGATCTGCCTCCATCTGGACCTGTCTTGTGCCACATGCTGTGCCTCGCCCCATAAGATTAGGCATCTAATAAAGTTCTCATTCTCGACTGGTTTTCACAATATGATTGTTCATAATTTGATGTATTGGGGGCATAATTGTTTTCAGATCGCCTCAGAAAATGAGGGGGAACCTTTGCTTTGGAAATTCCTTGGAAGCCAACACTGAATGAAGAAACCGCTGTATTAACATACATCCTTGCACAAATACAGCCACAGCTGTATCCAATAAACAACAGGCGGCCACAACAAAGCTAGAGCTTTCAGGCGTTTGTGTTAGACTGGGTGCAGGAAATCTGGTTAACATTTGTTGAGAAGGGTGATCATTATCTCCAGCATATTTGATGGGACTGTATTTTGAAGTGGACAGCAGTCTTCATAGGCAATAGGCATAGGCAGTCATCAGAATGGCCTTCAAGGGGCCTAGGCTGTGAGAGAGACCCAAGGCATGCCAATGGCAGCTGGGGTGGGTGTTGAGGCTGTAGTAGGCTATATAACGTTTGATTCCAGATTGTTTAACAGCCTCGTGTGGTTCTTTTCAGGTCCACCTGACGGTCAGCAGCAAGTAGAACCTCATCACACAGTGGTTCTTGAAGATGGAGATTTCATTAGAGTAGAGAACAAGGTGCTTCACAAGAACCTCATCACACACACACACACACACACACACAAATAGAACCTCATCACACAGTGGTTCTTGAAGATGGAGATTTCATTAGAGTAGAGAACAAGGTGCTTCACAAGAACCTCATCACACACACACACACACACACACACACACACACACACACACACACACACAAATAGAACCTCATCACACAGTGGTACTTGAAGGGGGAGATTTCATTACAATAGAGAATAAGGTGCTTCACAAGAATCCATTATGCCTTGCCCGTAATTTACTATTCCGGCTTTGCTATTTTTCAACTTGTATTCAAATGTACTATTTACTATTGACTCCCATTTATAACAAACTATGCAAGCAGAAAACAATGTCTCAGCACAGTACAATAACTGCCTGGTCTGAACATTTCCTCCTTTTCATTTTTCTGTAAGTGAACAAATGTGTGTGTCCCTTCCAACAGGTGGCTGAGGAGTCCCATTTTGTTCTGATTGCAGGAGAACCCATCCATGAACCAGTGGTCCAACATGGTAGTGGCAGTTATTACTCAACCTAATGGGCTTTGCTTAATGGGAACTGTTTATGTTATTCCAAGAACTTTACAGTGTTTTACACATTGGCTTGTCCTTATTTTGTTTTTATCTGTAGGTCCCTTCGTTATGAACACAGAGGAGGAGATCACACAAGCCATCAGTGACTATAAAACAAAAACCAATGGATTTCAGAGGGCAAAGGCTTGGCGATCAAAAATTGCTCAGTAATTTTGCTTGTGTCCCCTAAAATGTCCACTGTAATAATACTTCATTTGGTGTGCTGTGCTTCAAAGTGCATGTGTATAATGTGCTCATCTCTCAGGCATTCAAATATTTATCAGAAGTTGTTTGTACACCATTTCCAACCCGCTGCTCCATTAAAGTACGGCTAAAAAGCTACCCGGCAATGTCTACTTTCCATCAGCTGCTTTCCCAATCCATCATGTCCATTAGCGTGCTATCAAACCATTAGAGGGGAGTGAGGGGAGTGTGTGTGTGTGTGTGTCTGTAGTTGTGTGTGTGTGTGTAGTTGTGTGTGTGTAGTTGTTTGTGTGTGTGTAGTTGTTTGTGTGTGTGTAGTTGGTCTGCTCTGCATCACATCTCGCATTTCAGGCTCATTTGTGGAGTGACGTCGGGTGGGACAGCAGCGCAGTGGTGGCTCACCCTCCCATAAACTCCAGCCCAGACAATCAGCCGAGGTTTGGGCTGGGAGGTGCGCCAAAGCCAAGCTCTCTCCCTCTCCCCATTCCCCCCTCCTCCTCCTCCTCCTCCTCCACCGCGCCTCCCCTTACCCCCACCTCCTTTCACCTCCGCAGCAGAGAGAGGTCTGGATTGCATTTAAAACCACATGTTCCTCTGGGTCGAGCCCATATGAGCTGTGAACCGGGGGTTGGGAACCCGGTGACAACTCCAAACGAGACGACCTGAGACATACGATGAGCGCCTCGCAGACGATGCTGCCTGCCGGAGGGGAGGGGTGGGGAGGGGAACTAGCCCTGCGGCAGCGTCTCGCACACCCACACCCCTGACTTGCATGCACAGACAGTCACACACACACACACACACCTAGACACAGACACATACTCACACACAGACAGACACACACACACACACACACACACACACACACACACACACAGAAGCACACACACACACAGACACACACACACACACACACACACACACACACACACACACACACACATATACTCACACACAAAACCACACACAAGGATCTGAGGATGGTTGAGCCGGGCCAAGCCGGGGTTAAGATGTTGAAGACAGATATTAGTCCTTACTGAGGCGGCCATAGAGAGGAACAGGAGAGAGACAGACAGTGAGAAAGAGATCTTTTGTTGTAATTCTCAAGTCCTCTCTTGTGTCTGGTTGAAAGCTTCTTCCCAGGACCTTCTTGGAAGTAGAGGGTGTGTTTTCTACTTTTTTTCTTTTCTTTTTTTTAAAGAGGAAACTCCATTTGGCTTCTGCGGAGGTGTCTCATTTTGGCAGGTTCTTCCCCCACTCTCTCACTCACTGTGCCGGGACCTCACGTGTGTGTGTGTGAGTGTGTGAGTGTGAGTGTGTGTCTGTGTTTGTGCGTGGGTGTGTGTGTGTGTGTGTGTGTGTGTGGTCTCACTGGGTTGTCCAGAGACTGACTTTTTTCATCATTATTGCATGTGAAGCAGAAGATCCTCCTCTGTCTCTATCAGAGCTTTCTCCCTCTCTGGCAACGGCACCACAGGATGTGGACTCTCACCCGAGTGCTCTCGCACATGCTGCTGCTCTCTGTACTGAAGCTGATGCTGGCTGCCGAGGACCACAGAGTGAGTATCTGCAGGCGATGCATTTTGAGCTTAAATTACTTGCTTATACTAATCAATTGAATCTTATCAATCTGCTTCCTGGGAACTAACTACCTTACTCAGTACCTGTACGGAAAGTGACTGTCTGAGATGCAATACATATATTGTACTAGAATTGTGTTTGAACCACTTTCGATGATTTCCAAATCTGTCCAATGTTTCTTTTTATTCAAAGAGATCAGTTGCGGAGCATATGATTAAATGGACTATGTTGATTTTGTGTTAATGAATGAAGTGAGTGTGCCTACTGTACACGGGAATGAAAGCTCTGTTGCTGTATTGAATGGGTGGACTGATCTTTGTGTGATTTCAGTCACATTCACTTGCCTTGGGCTTTACTTGACTTTTGGCTTCTGACGCTTATGTAAGGAAACGTTCCATGTGAAACAGCTTAATGTCTTAGGCGTAAAGAGGAGCGGTTGCCAAGGGGACAGTCTGCATTTGTGTTTCTCAATTTCTTTTTCCTGTCTATCTCTTTCACTCCCCCGTCTCCTCCCCTCTCTCTACTTCTCTCTCATGTCTCCTCGTCTCTCTCTCTTTCTCTCTGTCTCTCTCTCTCTCTCTCTCTCTCTCTGTCTCTCTCTCTCTCTCTCTCTCTACTTCTCTCTCATGTCTCCTCGTCTCTCTCTCTTTCTCTCTGTCTCTCTCTCTTTCTATTTCTCCTTCCTCTCTGCCTCCCATTTCTTTTCCCCCTTTCCCTGTCACCCTTGGGGCCCCGCACCTCGTTAGTGTCTCCCTGTCTCCCTCTCACACTTACACACACGTTAGTGACTCCCTGTCTCCTTCTCACACTTACAGGAGGAAATCTGTTTCTATCTTCTATTCTCATTCTCTCTCTCTCTCTCTCACTCACTCACTCACTCACTCACTCACTCACTCACTCACTCACTCACTCACTCACTCACTCACTCACTCACTCACTCACTCACTCACTCACTCACTCACACACACACACACACACACACACACACACACACACACACACACACACACACACCTATTCTATTGCTCATGCTTTCTGTTTCATCTCTGCCCTATTGCATGTTGTTGTTGCATTTTGTCTTAAGTGGAAGCAGGCGACTCCACCCTGGCATATTGAACGGATCAGAGGGTTCCTGTCACCACTCTGACTCGGGGAAATAAAGCAAACAGACCTTGGTGCCGACGAGTGTATTGTTACACGACAGGCCTCCCTGCCCCGGCCTCCACACTTCAACTTTCCATCCTCTTTGCGGCTTTTCCCGTCTCGTAAAGGGATCAGTGAAAACCCCTCTTCTCCTCACTTTTTTTGCACTCTGTCACAACCACACCCTTTGTGTAGTAAACATTTAAGACTTCTAATTGCCCAAAATGTTTTTTTGAAATCAGGCAACTTAAATATTATAACATTTTAATGACCACATATGGTATAGATTATCGAGGCATACGCAATCATAGCTTTTACAGGCACGGCCTTTTTCCCCCTGCAGATTGGTGCGCACACTTGTGCACGGTGCCTTAGCCGAGGGCGTTGTGGAAAATCAAAGTCTCCTGTTGTTTCTCGTGCGCTGAATGGGTTGCGCAAGCACCCTGCTAATGATCTCCACAGCGCCAGTGACGATCTGGGCACCTCAAATTATGAAACTTTCCTCACCGTTCCCCCCATTAGTGCCTGTGTAAGAGAGGGTGCCACAAGCTGTAAAAAAAAAAAAAAAAATGTTCGCCCCGCAGCTGTTACGGTTCATGGGTAGCTCGTTAAAGCCAGCGCTTACTGAAACAACGGCGATCCTCTGTGGGCTTCTCCCAACATCCCGCCATCAGCTTCACGCGATCCCAGTGTCTGCAGAGCGGCTGAACAGGTGGTCCATGGGAAAATCTGTGTCTCTGGGGCTACAGCTGTTGAACATGGTGCCGCTGCCAAAAGATGTTCTCTCTGTCAGGGGGAGACATTCTGTGCCAGCTCCATGTATTGGCACTTGTTCAAGCTCCTGAAAATAATCACACAATGCTTCACATTGAGTCAGTTTTCCCCTCAAAAGGTCAGAGATGCTGACATTAGTGTTGGCATTTGAGCTGTTAGGGCATCACACTATGAAACACATTACACGCGTAGACTCGTTTTCTTTCCGTCTAAGAGTGGTTAATCAAAGAATATGTTAACTATTAGGGAAGGGAACTTTTAGCCACTACAGCTTCACATTGAGTCAGTATTCCCCTCAAAAGGTCAGAGATGCTTTGATGGTGTTGGCATTTGAGCTGTTTGTGCATTCTTAGAAGACTTATTATATTAAGGACCAGGCATTTCTAAAGACAGATTGCCCCGTGCGGCTGTGTTCTCTTTGCGTCGGTGGTTGACTTGTGTACTGTGGAACATGTGGTAATCCTCTCGAGCCTGTTTGTTGAAGATTTTCTCTCAGTTTAGCTTAGCCTGATTTAAAGAAAAGGTTTGGATAGATTTGAGAATAGTACCCTTATTTTGCATGAAAAATTACTCAGCCGTAAGGCTCAATGTGAATAACCAGTCAGACAACATTCCACTACATGAACTTCTGTGTCTCAAACTCCTTTGCTTTGTCACTCTCACTTCTGTCACTCGAGGCTTTGTCACGGTCACACCTTGAAGCATCAGAGTGCCCACAGTATATAGGACTATATCTCCCCCTTGTGGTGAGAACAGGAAATATCGGACAGTAAACCTCACTGAGAGTAACCATATCAGCAAACAAAACAAACAAACAAACAAGGCTGACTTCTGTCAGTTCTTTATTGCCAAAAGCGACACACTGCAACACACACATGTATTTTATGGGGCGACACAGGACACACACACACACACACACACACACACACACACGCACACGCAGGCCTGAGGTCGCTGTGAAATTTATACTCTGCATTTTCCCATCCTGGACCGTCCTTCCAGGACAGGCTTTATTAAATCTTCTAAAGACATGTTCCAAATATGAAGCCAAATAACATATTGGGTTTCTCTCTCAGAACGGCATTTTCTAAAATTTTCATACAGCTCCTATTTCTGTCCCCAGGAAAACCGTTGGGCAAAAGAGGTGCGGTCGGCCTCGAGCCTTGAGGAGTTCCTGAGGCTGACTAACTTCCCCGACTGGAAGCTGTGGAAGTGCCGTCTGAAGCTGAAGCACCTGGACTCGTCTCAGCTGATGGAGTACCGCGCCCCCTCCCACCGCTCCACGCGATACGCCTCCGCCTCCTATAGTCTGGAGATTTTGAAAGGTACATACTCAGGTGCAGCCACACACTGAGATCAAAGAGTACCGTCGTTTATTGAGGTGATTTCGAAGTTTTATGTTAACAGCTTTGAGGCCAACCGGGCTGTATGTTCAGAAGAACATTCAGATATCCAGTAGTGGTTGTTCTTCAATGTGTTTCATCTCAGCATCAACTATGAGTTTACCCTTTTTCTCTTGTTAAATGTCAGAGTGGAAAATTACAATATTGAGGGAAAGGGCCAAAAAACTAGCCTCCCTCCTCAGTCTTGGTGACAATCAATAACACACAAACACACTATAACTCACATACTCAAACCCACTATAGCTCACAAACTCAAACACACTATAACTCACATACTCAAACCCACTATAACTCACATACTCAAACCCACTATAAATCACATTCATAAATACACCATAACTCACATACACAAACTTATTTTTTTTATCTTACACGCAAGTCCCTGTAATAATGTGTATCACAAGATGGGCTTTTAACAGACCACAAGCACCTCACCTAGAATCTCACAGGGTATGGCAGAGTAGATGCTGAGTTAATGACTATAGACTCCATGATGGATAGACAGATTCCATGAATCTACACACATTGGGCACTGCCCTGCCTTATTCCCTTAAGATGCCAGAAGGAATTGCAGACCAGCTTCATTGCAGATGTCATTTTAGTGAAGAGTTAAGTTTAGAATGTTTTTTAAATGAAATTGATTGGCCTACTACCAGTGGGCAGCCATTAGTTATTGAAAATTGGAGAACTGTGACACCATATGAACTGAAGGGCAACAAATGATTGCCGATCCGGACCACACTCAAAGATGCAGACCACCTGATGTTCAATGAATTCACTGCCTTTCTCCTCACAGTAAGAGCTCATAGACTATGGAGCCTACCGTAATAAGAATGATGCTCTCCCCCTACAACAACAACAACACATCAACACAAATAACATTGTGTGTAATCTTTTCAGACCTCATGGGGGAATAAAGCATTGCTTGATTTGTTCTCGGTGTATGTGTGTGAAGCATGAAAGAGTGACAGGGAGAGCTGGGGAGATGGAGATGTACACGATGCAGTGTGTGTGAACGAAATGTGTGTGTGGGCAGCTGTGTGTGTGGGCAGCTGGATCAGTGAATGAAGGGGTTTCTTTCATTCAGAATGATAGAGATCATTTCCAAACACTGTTAATGACTTAAGAATATAATAATCAAGTGACTTGTTTGAATATATTCCTGTGAATTATGTGCTTCTGAAAGCAGGAGCATGGCTTTTCTCTGTGTGTGTGTAACTAGAATATTAGGTGCCACTAAGTCTGCATATGAACAAGAGCATGTTTAGACCAGAGGAGATAAGAAAGGAACTGTGCTTCTTCCGACCTTGTGCAAAACTGCCATCCTTGCAAGACAGGGAGCCTCAGACGTGAGAAATCCACCACGTGATCATCCCTGCTCAAAGCTAAACTTCTGACTATATAAACTTGGTGCGAAGAGTTTATCAGCCCTTCACTGTCAGCCTCGGCTGGTAGGGGAGCCCAATTGCAATTGTCTTTGTTTGTTTGTCTAATAAATGTACTTTCATGCAGCTCCGGAGTCCTGAACTAACTAGGGTGAATTTTCACAGAAGGTGGACAGGGCCATGATAATGATCACTCTGCTGAATCGTGATAGATGAAGCTTAATAAGATGAGGGCTGACTCACTCTCAAGGTGTTACATTGGCATTTCGTCTTGGGCCTACCTATAATTAAAGTGACATTTACTTCTATGACTAGATCAAATGAAAGTCAGTGAGGTTCACGTGAAGTAGTCTAAGACCTGATGGCTTCTCCCCTTGTTCCTCAGCTATTGACGATGAGTGGCAGAAGACCCAGTGTATGCCCAGGGAGACGTGTGTGGATGTGGCCAAGGAGCTGGGCACGCCGACAGCCATGTTTTTCAAGCCGCCGTGCGTCTCCGTCTTCAGGTGTAATGGCTGCTGCAACAAAGAGGGAGTCACCTGCAGGAACACCAGCTCCACATATGTCAACAAAACTGTGAGTCCCACACCCTCACTCAAGTTGTACTGTGTGTGTGAGTGTGTGTTTGTGTGTGTGTTTGTGTGTGTGTTTGTGTGTGTATTTGTGTGTGTGTTTGTGTGAGTGTGTGTGTGTGTTTGTTGGTATTTGTGTGTGTGTGTGTGTTTGTTGGTATTTGTGTGTGTGTGTGTGTATGTTTCCGTGTGTATTTGTGTGTGTGTGTGTGGTTGTGTGTTTGTGTGAGTGTGTTTGTTGGTATTTTTGTGTGTGTGTGTGTGTGTGTGTGTGTGTTTACGTGTGTGTGTGTGTGTGTGTGTGTGTGTGTGTGTGTGTGTGTGTGGTTGTGTGTGGTTGTGTGTGGTTGTGTGTGTTTGCTCACCTTCTGACCTGCTCTTTCTGCTGCTGATCCTTCTGTAGATCTTCAGTGTGTTCCCATTTAAGCACGGCCCTGAACCTGTGTTGGTGAAGGTGGCCAATCACACGGAGTGTAAGTGCCTGGAGCCACCACTGATCCGCAGGCACACGCCCACCCGCAGGAGGAGCTGGTGAGTCCATCAGCCCCTCTCCATTCACACCTCCCCACGCACGCCCTCTCCTCCACAACCAGGTCTGCTCAGGTCTGTGCCGCAATCCACAAAAGAGTTACTCAGTCATATTTATTTGTATTAGTTCGTGAGTCACCTGGGGTTCTAAACCATCTGGGTTTCTATGGTACCGAGAGACTACATTTTGTGACAATATGGATACTAAATATTAACACAGATCATTTTAACTCCACTGGAAGGCTGCGTGGTCCACAATCCCGGTTCTGTTTGTCCAAGAGACCTACCAGAGTGTCTTAGGCCCAATTTACACACAGGTTTTGCGATGTCGGCGACATCTTCGCGACATCTGCACGTAGATGTCGGGGCACATTTACACACACCGCAGGAAGTTTCTCAGTTTGCTTCTGTTGATAGCGATGTTGCCTAGCAACACTGTCTGTAATATGCCTTACAGATGTCGGGCCGCGTTTACACGCACTCTGAAGATGTCGGGGACTCCCGATGGGCTGTCGGCGAATGGTACGGGGCTGTCGGCTGAAATTCGGCCGACATCGGCACACCGACAGTTAAATTTGTGTTTAGACGTTGAAAAAACTGTCGGTGTACAGTGTCGCGAAAACCTGTGTGTAAATTGGGCCTTAGTTTTCTCTTAAGTCTGGTATGTAGCTCACATGTCCCTTTGCAGGTGTTCCCATGCTGGCCACTCAGAGGTCTCCCACAGGCTTTGTGACAACGGGCTGATCTGGGACTGCATGGAGGATCGCTGTGTACCGTACCCCTCACGACAACCAGGTGTGTACCGTACCCCTCACGACAACCAGGTGTGTACCGTACCCCTCGTGACAACCTGGTGTGTACCGTACCCGCTTTACCTGGTTTGTGTAGGCCTCGTTCACCTGTTGAGTTGCTGTCAGTAAGTAGCAGTAAGCAGCTCATTCTGAAAAGACATTACCTCATCACCTATCAGACATGCTTCATTCCTGTTGCCTTCACTTCTCTTTTAGCTCCAGAGGTGTCCACCAGTGTCCAGAATGCGCACTGTGAAATCGACGTGGATCGCTGCGCTTGCATTCCGAGAGAGGAGCGGCCGACATAATCTCCATGGCATCCCGTGAAAGCAACTGCATCGGCCAGGTGTGTTACGAGTAAGATATCGCCAAGCTCTGCATTCTAAGAACTAGCACCACAGGAACTGCTAAGAGTCACAAGAAAATACATACCATCTCTCAATGAACATCTTCTCTTGCACAGAAGTGCTTTTAAACAGCAGTCATTGCACAAGATATGGATTCTTAGAGGAAATATAACTGTATTGATATTCACTGATATTTCTATTTTTATGTTCCCTTCACAGCTGCAAATGAAGAAATAGCCCTTGGCAAAGAGAGAACGCAGACGATCTGCTGGACTTGAAAGCAGAGTACAGCACATTCTAATTTATTAATTAATGTCCCTATTTATATCACATGGCCATGTACAGCCTTTGCATTTTAATCATCTCCTGATTGATCAGAACCTCTCATTAACAAAACTGCAAAAGGTTTTTTTTTAATATGTGCTTTCTGTGTTTGTGTTTCGGAGTAGTGTGTAAATATGACGCATGCCTTCATCATGTGCACTGAGCGAACAAGTCAAAAATGTACTTTTAAAGATAGATATTTTTGTAATTACTTGGCAAGCTGTGTAAATATATATTTTCTGTGTAAAGTGTACCATTTCCAGTGTTTTTATTTTCAATCCTAAATTGTAGTACTGGCCGTTTATCAGCAAGTAAAATACCACATCAACACATTGATCAACTTAGCTCCTACAAAGCAGACATTCATTACAATAGGCTTTCATTACTATGGGTTTGGTGTGATGCTATGAATATATGTCAGCAGATTATCATCATTGTGAAGGGACTGGTTCCCATCGCAAACAAACAGTATCCGCAGGCAGATGGAACGATGCAGTGCAAATTACTGCCCTTACAATCAAGGACTAATTATATTCAGAACACACATCCCACTAGTGACTCTCCCTAAAGTCTGCCCATCTGAAGCCTCAGTGTTGTGTGGGTGCACAGGAAATTCGCACATTTCCCTCTAAGCAAATACAAATGGGAGGGACTCTTTTTCACACCGCCATCACAATTCCTTCAATAAAAGACCAAACACTGGGTTCATCTGACATTATTATTTCAATATTAGAGTACATGACAATCTCAAGCAACTGGACAAGGGAAAACCTTAATCATAACATAGGGATGATACCAGGTAAACCACCCACATCACCCTTCTGTCAAATTAAAGAAGAGACTGCCATAGGTGACCTTTACGGCTGAAGAATTCAAAATGGGTCAAACAGCCGACCAGTTTCCATGGTTCCACGGAAGAGTCCATTCCTGCTTCTCATCATTGTGAAGTCATTAGCAGGCGTGCGTGCGTGTGCGTGTGTGTGTGTGTGCGTGTGTGTGTGTGTGTGTGTGTGTGTGTGTGTGTGTGTGAGTGAGAGAGAGAGTCAGGCTCACTGAGGTGGGGGACTGGCTGTGCTGGCGCGGAGGATGCCCCTCAGCACCCTGTAGCTGGCCAGAGGCTGGTTCTCCTTGGGCGGGTAGCAGGGCCCGCGGTCCGTCATGTAGGAGTAGGGGAAGCGCAGGACCCACACGCTGTCCGGGGACAGCACCACCTCCGGCTTCTCTGGGTGGAACGAGGGACACGGGAGCGACCCTGGCTGCACCTGAGCAGGTGAATAAAAACACAGTATCCTGTATGCTGTACGGCAATAATGAGTATGGTAAAGTAAGTAAACTCACCTTGAATTGTTGTATGTGGTGTCCCCCACTAGGCTCTTCAATGAGCATTCCCTTGTGCACTCTACCACATTAGCACCAATATCCTGTTATGCTCACTGTCTTCAATCTATCAATACCAGTCTACTTGTCTGTGCTGCTAAAGGGCAATGGCAGAGAAGTGGTCGTGTGAATGTGACAGACATGTCACTGCAGTGGGTCGTCTAAGATGAAAGATCAGTAGCTGAAACACACAGCATATACACACTTCCTACACACTTCTATTGGGCAACAGATGGAAGAGAGACGTTATGAGCGATGAGGGGAAGAGAGACGCTATGAGAGATGAGGGGAAGAGAGACGCTATGAGAGATGAGGGGAAGAGAGACGCTATGAGAGATGAGGGGAAGAGAGACGCTATGAGAGATGAGGGGAAGAGAGATGAGGGGAAGAGAGACGCTATGAAAGATGAGAGGAAGAGAGACGCTATGAGAGATGAGGAGAAGAGAGACGCTATGAGAGATGAGGGGAAGAGACGCTATGAAAGATGAGAGGAAGAGAGATGAGGGGAAGAGAGACGCTATGAGAGATGAGGGGAAGAGAGACGCTATGAGAGATGAGGGGAAGAGAGATGAGGGGAAGAGAGACGCTATGAAAGATGAGAGGAAGAGAGACGCTATGAGAGATGAGGGGAAGAGAGACGCTATGAGAGATGAGGGGAAGAGAGACGCTATGAGAGATGAGGGGAAGAGAGATGAGGGGAAGAGAGACGCTATGAAAGATGAGAGGAAGAGAGACGCTATGAGAGATGAGGGGAAGAGAGACGCTATGAGAGATGAGGGGAAGAGAGACGCTATGAGAGATGAGGGGAAGAGAGACGCTATGAGAGATGAGGGGAAGAGAGACGCTATGAGAGATGAGGGGAAGAGAGACGCTATGAGAGATGAGAGGAAGAGATACGCTATGAGAGATGAGGGGAAGAGAGACGCTATGAGAGATGAGAGGAAGAGAGATGAGGGGAAGAGAGACGCTATGAGAGATGAGGGGAAGAGGAAGAGGGGAAGAGGAAGAGGGGAAGAGAGACGCTATGAGAGATGAGAGGAAGAGAGACGCTATGAGAGATGAGGGGAAGAGAGACGCTATGAGAGATGAGGGGAAGAGAGACGCTATGAGAGATGAGGGGAAGAGAGACGCTATGAGAGATGAGGGGAAGAGAGATGAGGGGAAGAGAGACGCTATGAGAGATGAGGGGAAGAGAGATGAGGGGAAGAGAGACGCTATGAGAGATGAGGGGAAGAGAGATGAGGGGAAGAGAGACGCTATGAGAGATGAGGGGAAGAGAGATGAGGGGAAGAGAGACGCTATGAGAGATGAGGGGAAGAGAGATGAGGGGAAGAGAGACGCTATGAGAGATGAGGGGAAGAGAGATGAGGGGAAGAGAGACGCTATGAGAGATGAGGGGAAGAGAGATGAGGGGAAGAGAGACGCTATGAAAGATGAGAGGAAGAGAGATGATGGGAAGAGATACGCTATGAGAGATGAGGGGAAGAGAGACGCTATGAGAGATGAGGGGAAGAGAGATGAGGGGAAGAGAGACGCTATGAGAGATGAGGGGAAGAGGAAGAGGGGAAATGAGACGCTATGAAAGATGAGAGGAAGAGAGATGAGGGGAAGAGAGACGCTATGAGAGATGAGGGGAAGAGGAAGAGGGGAAATGAGACGCTATGAAAGATGAGAGGAAGAGAGATGAGGGGAAGAGAGACGCTATGAGAGATGAGAGGAAGAGAGATGAGGGGAAGAGAGACGCTATGAGAGATGAGGGGAAGAGAGACGCTATGAGAGATGAGGGGAAGAGAGACGCTATGAGAGATGAGGGGAAGAGAGACGCTATGAGAGATGAGGAGAAGAGAGATGAGGGGAAGAGATACGCTATGAGAGATGAGGGGAAGAGAGATGAGGGGAAGAGATACGCTATGAGAGATGAGGGGAAGAGAGATGAGGGGAAGAGAGACGCTATGAGAGATGAGGGGAAGAGAGATGAGGGGAAGAGAGACGCTATGAGAGATGAGGGGAAGAGAGATGAGGGGAAGAGAGACGCTATGAGAGATGAGGGGAAGAGAGACGCTATGAGAGATGAGGGGAAGAGGAAGAGGGGGAGGAAAAAAAGCAGGATGGCATGCAATGGATTTTCCCAAGGCTATCTGATGTCAGTGTCACAGACAGAGGGAATGATGGAGAGACTGTGTGAATGACTGAGATGAAGAGATGAGGAGGAGGAGGAGGAGGAGAAATATAAGGAGGAGAGTTGAGGAGAGTTTACCTTAGGGCTGAGGATGAGCTCCAGAGGGGCATCGGGCACCACGATGAAGAGGCGTGCCAGCTGGGCGTAGTGGGGTTTGACACCCCTGCCCTGTGTGGGTGAGGGGATATAGAGCGGCATGTCTGAGTTCAGTGCTCTGGTGGCGGGCTCTTTGGCCCCGCCCGGACCCAGCACCTTCACCACCTTATCCGGCGCCGAGCTAAGGAACCTCCGTCCGCGGCTGTCCTCGTACTCGAACCCCACGAAGGCCCGAGCTACGTCATCCCGACGCCGGCCGCGCCAGAGGTACCCCGCGCCACCCCGCTTCCCGGCGAGCGCCTTGTTGGGGGCCGGCCAGGAGGAGGAGTTTCCGTCCAGAGGCTCCGCCGCGCCCACGACGTCGTCCTCCGAGCGACACCGAATCACCACGTCCCAGGGCAGGAGGAAGTTGGAGCCGGGCAGGAAACCCGGCTGCTCCAGGCCCGAGTGGGGGTTGTACGACTTCGCCGGTCCCAGTTTCACCAGAGACCAGCTGGAGAACTTTGGCAGCAGGCCCTTGGGGCAGCCCGAGTGCAGCATGCCTGGCAGGTACTCCACGGTGGAGTGCTGTCGGTCCACCAGGCTGGGCCGCTTCTCCTGGCCCTCGGCGCCGTCCCCGTAAGGCCCCAGGCTGTCGGTGGACTGGCCCAGGCTGAGGGCCAGGCTGAGGCTGGTGCTGTCGCCGGGCGTGTGGGTCACGCCGCCCTCTTTTTCCTTCAAATTCTCGCCCTCCACACCTGCAGGTGGCACCGGCTCGGGGGTCCTGCTGGTGTCGTCGCAGGCTGGGGCCGGGGCTGGATCAGGGGTACTGGCCTGGAACACGGGGAACTGGATGCGCTCCAGCTTACCGCAGCATTTCTCCTCTAGCATCTGCACAGCACAACAGTAAACAAGTGCATTAAATAACAACAACAACAACAACAGCAACACTACAATTACACTACAATGAATGTCTTGGGATGGGAGTCAAGTCTCTCACCTAATTAACCCAAATCAATCACTAAACGCAAACAAAAGACAGATAAAAAAACGCTCATGTATAACCAAAGGAAGTCACTTTTCACTGACCTGGTAGAAGTCATAGTTGGCCCCCTGAATATCGAAGGGGTCTTCCCGAGGGGCCTGCTTCCTCCCGCAGTTACACGAGCTGGTGGAGCGCCCTCTGCTGTTGTGTGGCATGATTGGAGGGTTGTGGTCCAACTCGGGCTTTTCTCCTACATAGAGACAAAACAAAACAAAGTCAATCCACTGTGGAACACAATAGGAAACCCTAAGACTGTTTCCAAGACTTTTCATGACCCAGATATCCTTCATATCTAGAAAATGTTTGGCAACACTCTCCCTCGTCCCTCATTTTTGCTAGTACTTAATTGACTTTGTAAACATAAAATGGCTAGATTAAGTTATTTAACCATTGTCTACAGAGGTCTGTGGAGTGCTCACCTGGCTTGGGCAGGAGATGAAACTTGTGCACACAGTGCTGGTCAGTAAGGCTGCGCTCTTCACAGAGCTGGTGGCCATTGCTCCAGAACTTATAGCAGTCTTCATGCAGCTGAATGGCATAGCGTTGGAAGGCAATTCCGCGGGCATGCTGACTGTAGACACGCAGGGCTAGGGCAAGCTGGTTTTTGTGGACCGTGGTGGTGTAGTTGTGAGGGAGGTTGGACTGGTAAGCGCTGTGGGCCAGAGGGAGAGCCTTCTGGCAGCGGTTCTCAGAGAACTTGGCGTCAGCGTCCAGGAAGCCCTCCAACACCTTCGGCGACGCCTGGACTTTGATGGCAACCTCAGCCATTTCCTCCTCCGTGTTGGTGATCATCACCTGGTGGAGTCTGTAGGCCACTTGAGCCCATTTGGAGTAAGTGGGCAACTCAAAATGGGAGGGCTGGGGATTGCGACCTACACTGTCGTCAAAGCCTTTCTTGGTCAACACCAACTCCACATGCTGCCATAAAAACTCCTTCAAAGTGCAATCCACGAGCTGACCTCCTGAGGAGAGGTTGCTGTTCTCCACATTAAAAGAGGGCTGTCTAGACGAGTGGCGCATCTGGTTGTAGCGCCTTTGACCTGGCACTGGAGCACCTGTGTCATTTTCCCGCAAGGCGCAGTTGGAGCGCAACTGTACGAGCAGCGAACCTACTGGATCCTCGTCGGGTCCAGGAACCACGTACACAAACGCCTGGTTAGCTGGTACTGTAAAGAGACAGTTGCTGCTTTGATTGGTGAGGACTCGACTTTTACGAAAAATTCTGTAAATTTGATCCTCAAGTGCGTGCTGCAGACGTCTTCGCGGGGAATGCTTTTTGGGTTTTTCCGAGTTTCCTCCAGAACCATCAGCGCCGTTCCCACCACTTCCAGAACCACCGACTCTGATTGTACCATTCATTTGAAAAACGAATAACAAACGAGGCGGACAGGGGCGGCAGTTCATCTTCCATTCTTTTGAAACAGGCGTGTCTTTCAAAGTAGCCCGGAGCAGTGGTAGTACTTTTTGACGAAGGGCATCCAAACCGCGGAACAGTCTGTCGTAAGTCACATCAAACGAGCAGGTTGGGTGTACCAACAGAAGAACATGGCACAGCGAAAAGAGGTACAGCAACAACATGCAGTGTTGCTTCTCAGCTCCCTTCCAGAACTCATGAGCCTCTGCGTGTCCGACACCCGCGCACAAAGACTCACATGCTTTGAGAAGCTGTCTATTATCAAACACTGAAGTCAGCACGAGGTATAAAACACGACTTTCTTGATTATAATAGACCTGAATCACGGCTTCACTGTCCTGATTATCCGCGTCACCAAGTCCGAACAGAGAGAAAATGTGCTTGTCAGACAGGGTGTTCACGATTGATTCTTTGATTGATCCGGGTTGCATTGCGCTTTTACCAAATATTCCCAAAACACAAACACCCTCATCTTTGTAGAGAGGGTCTTCTATGATCTCCGACTGTAAAAACGCTCCTATACTAACTGGCACAGCCATCATAGCCAACGCTTCAAAACATTAGTGGCAGGGAATGGATCACTTCCGTGACCGTCGTTAAAATGTGACCGTGCGGAAACAACAGCAGTAAAGTCCATTACGTAAAAAATATGAACTTGAGTCTGTGATTGGTGGTTTGTGCTGATATAGTTTGCGCTTGTATGTATTTGATCACAGTCCAACAGTATCACATCAGTATAATAGCCCATTTCCCTGATGATCCCGACTGAACAATTGATGTACTGAATGAATAAACATGCCCACATAGGCCTGTAAAGTGTATTGATGTAATATCTGGTAGAAAGTAAAGTTAAAATGCCTTAGTCATGGCAAATCAGAATAAGACTAAGACTAAACTGCCAGCATTGTAGTGCATGATGCCATCACAATAACTCAAACTGATAGTCATTCATTCACATTTCATCAGTACATACATTTTATACAGTGCACTAAACATTTTCATCATGTGTGCTCCTTGGGAGTTAAAACCATGATCTTGGTGTGATTAGAACCTTGGACTACCTTTTATTTCATTTGTCTACCTTTCTCTGGCTCCAAAAAATCCAAATAAAAGACCTGAGCACCTTAAAGAAACCCCCAAATGTAATGTATCATGAAACTTCCCATCCCTTCACTGGAACGGTATGTATAGAAAATATTTATGCTTTTGATTTAAAAAATAACTGATTTAATTTGATTATATTCCAGTTTAATCTGGAGGTAGATTTAGTAAGAATGCATTAACTGTTACTATTTAACATTGTGCTAATTAATATTGTACAAATTTAATTTCCTTTATCATGAAAATAAGGCCACACACACACACACACACACACACACACACACACACACACACACACACACACGATACACACACACACACACACACACACACACTCTCTCACACACAGACACACTCACACACACACACACACACACTCACACGCACACACGCACGCACGCACGCACGCACGCACGCACGCACGCACGCACGCACGCACGCACGCACGCACGCACGCACGCACGCACGCACGCACGCACGCACGCACACACACACACACACACACACACACACACACACACACACACACACACACACACACACACACACACACACACACACCGCCCCAAGGTACGCTCCAGTCCTGCAGTGCAACTATAAACTTATATCATAGGATGTACATTGAACATAGATCTGACGAATCAAAGTATCTTTTTATAACAGTGGTGTATGCCAGCTAACAGAAAAAGATCAACTGCATTGAAGATCATGGGAGACTCAAGGGATGTCGCCCCATGCATGATGCAGGTCAAGTTGCAACCTTAAGGAACGCGTTAAGCCTAAGAAAAAGATTCAGAAGTCAATATTATTTACCATCACCACAGGACTTACTTAACTGTGTGTGTGCGTGCGTGAGTGAGTTTGTGCACATGCAAGTATGTGTAGCGAGGGTGTGTGTGCTGATAGTATTTAGATTCATACCATATATTGGAAACTCAGTTTCGGATTTGTCAGTCATGATCCAGGTTTAATCTTGAACAATGGTGGCCACACATTGTTGAGACAGAGGCTGAACATCCACACTGCCTCTCAGCGTTTCACCTCAGCATATCTGCCATCCCTTAAGGGACAGGGTGTTAAATACATTAGGTTTAGGGGTGTAACCATCTATTTAAATAGGAAGAAGTTGAGAAGTTGAGAGTTTCTCACCTCCGTCCTCAGGTCAAACCAAAGTACCCCGACCCAGGAATGCTTACATAAAATACAATTATACTAGGTATAAGGGCCATTCTACCGAATTGATGCAAAGTCATGTCGGATATATTTTGAATTTTTTTATGGTTTATTCCCAAAACTTTGTCCGTATGTATATTGTACCATATCTAAAGTACACATATCTAGTAAAAGAACAGTCAAGTTTTATATTGTATTTTCAGAATGTGTCGGAATGTTTTTCCTCTTCCAAAAATTGTCACTACCGAAACATCACATTTACTATAGTAAAAAAGTATTATTATTGACCTGTTCAGATTGTTTTCCTTCCCTTCTCTGAAGAGTATTTTTACAAATATTTCTTGAAGGTTTTCACAATGAAATCCATAAAAATGAATTTTTTACCAAATTTTCAAGTTCAATTTATCTGTTTCGGTAGTGACTGCACTGTTTCGGTAGTGACTGCACTGTTGGATGGATGTTAATTTTTCTCCCAAAATCATCCAAAAGGTGCTCTGGGCCGCCCTTTAGTCCACACAACACATTTATTTAAAAATTATGGGATTGAACTACTTACCATTTCATTTTGTCACTACCCAAATCATCTGGTCACTACCATATGTTTCGGTAGTGACTGTTTCGGTAGTGACAATTCTAGCTAACTTTAAGCATAAATAAAGAATTCTAGCAAGCACACGGCTTTCAAACACATCTTTGAAGAGGTGAACACACATACAAACATAAGATTTTCCATGAATCCCCAAAAGGTTAACTTAATTGAAGAAAACATGCGTTTCGGTAGTGACAATTCTTAAGGTTACACGTCGATTTTCAGACTTTGGAACACATTTATATAAAAACTATGGGATTTAGCTACTTACCATTCAACCATGAGGGACAGAGATGCAGTGTCACTGCATGGTCAAAAATGCAGAGTCGTGGCTAAAACACAGGCTCAGCCAATGGACTAAAACTCTTGTGTTTCGGTAGTGACATGAAAACTAGGGACATGATTTTTTGAGTATAGTAAATTGATTTAAAAATTAAACCCACAATAAATCTAAATATTCCAAGTTCTGTTTCAACCCAATCATAAAGATCTTTGAAATTAAATCATTGAAAAAAATCTAAAAAAATTGAAAAGTGTTATTTAAAGGCATTGAAATTTAGATGTCAGGGTTGGGGACAGCTACTTCCCAATAGAAAGTACCCTATAAATGATGATTTTGTATATATTTAGCTTATCACTATCTCATGTAATGCATTGGGTTTATATAGACCATAACATGTTCTAATTAAATATTTATGCCTAGATACCTAATTGTTTTGTAAATAGTTTTTATTGTTGAGGGACTGCATATTACACGAATTCGGTAGAATGGCCCATAAATAAGATGGAATTATTGACTATGGCATATCAAAGACCGGTCCTTTCATTGCGACTGTTTGTGTGTGTGTGTGAGTGTGTGTGTGTGTGTGTGTGTGTGTGTGTGTGTGTGTGTGTGTGTGTGTGTGTGTGTGTGTGTGTGTGTGTGTGTCCGTGTGTGTGTGTGTGTGTGTGTGTGTGTGTGTGTGTGGCAAAATGGGGTTGGGGGTGACAATGGTTGGTTCCATGGATCCTTTGAGGCACTGACTACTTTATGAACTCATGCTGTTGCCTAAATTCAGGATCCCATGGGGTGCACTGGTCTCTTATCAGGAACTCCACAGACGAGCTTTTAAACCAGAGCTCACACAAACTGCAGTCGAACCAAAGTTTTCTACCTTCCTCCAGTTGGGCTCTAAGTCCGTGTTTTTTTTTCTTTGTTCTCTTGCCTCAGTTGTGGAAATGAAATGAAATGGTTTGTGCATAATAGACATGCACATATACGCCTCAAAGGAATTTACACCACAGTCTATGACTAACAAGTAGCTCACATAGCTACAAATAAACATTTAACACACCACAGTAAGAAAGGTTCCCAGGCTCATACCCCACAACACTTCAAACACGCCAGTCAAAGCTGTTTGCTGACAGTATTCTATGAGCTTAAGAGAAATGAATTATCATCATTAAGCTCTGTATTATTACATTACTATTTACTAATATTAATTCATTAGTAAATTAACAAATTAGTAATATTTATAATACCCTGTGCATCAGTTATGTCAGGAAGAATAGCATACAATGAGGTACAGGTAGACTTCAACAGTGATTTTGTAATGTACCCTCTACATGTGTTACTTTGATCCATTTTTTATGACACATATTTCACATAGCCCCCTACAGACGCATAGACAGAACATCAATGTTTGCCGTTTAATCTTTGTTGTGTGTTGTTGTGTGTTGTGTTGTTTGTTGTTACACTCAATCATCATCATCATCATCGCCATCAACGGGGGCACAAAACAGTATGTTTTCTCTGGATACCAAGTAGGCAAGGCCCACACAGTTTTTTCGTCATTAGCCGAAAGCCACATGTAAAAGCGTCGATTCTGGTGCTATACCATCGCATGACATTGATTTTAAGGAAGAAAAACAAAGTTTTATTGTCTAACATCTATGAAAAGATTTAAAGCATGCTGTCATTTATTCCATAAAGCATAACAGTTTCTGCTCTCACTACATTGTTTGTTTGTGTGTGTGTGTGTGTGTGTGTGTGTGTGTGTGTGTGTGTGTGTGTGTGTCTGTGTGTGTGTGTGTGTGTGTGTGTGTGTGTGTGTGTGTGTGTGTGTGTGTGTGTGTGTGTGTGTGTGTGTGTGTGTGTGTGTGTGTGTGTGTGTGTGTAACTGTTTTCGAAGGACCATGTTTAACCATTGACCAGGGTATGAAGGATGGAAGTGTGTGATTGTGTGAGTGAGTGTGTCTGTATGTGTGTGAGTGTGTGAGTGAGTGTGGTTTCTATGTGTGTTTGTGTGAGTGAGTGAGTGTGTCTCTATGTGTGTGAGTGTGTGTAAGAAGGACAAACCTAGAGCGATGTAGAGAGTATGAATGTATGTATGTAGAGCAGTGGCGGTCCGTGCATTTCACGACTAGGCCTTCAGCGATGTCCTAAACGATGTTAAACTGAGTGAATCCACCTCCTAATACCATCATTACGACGCCATGGCTCTCGAACCATTATATTTATACAGAAAGGCAGTATAAGTGAGCATTGCATCACCTTAACATAGTCGAGTACAACAGACTTTATTAATATTTCCGGAGCATTTAAAATCAATACACCCGTATTAACAATACATTAAGAGTAGTAAACTCTCAGTTATATGATCGCTTGGATATTACTGTCACAACTTAAAAATAAAAGGCAATTTTCAGGGATTAGTCTACAAAGTTTTATTAAGTCCACCGAAAGTAGCCTATGTGAGCTTTAACAAGTTTGTCCACTAAACATCGCATTGTCCCACCTGCAAAGCAGTTTCATTAAACTTCCCATCCTCACGATATCCAGTTTTTCTTGAAAGTTCCGTCTTGAAAATGGCGTTGTAATTGTATCAAAAACTGGAATTATCAAGTTGGTGTAAACTAGTTTATTTGAGTTGGTTAATGTAATTATATTTAGTCTTACCAATTGAAACAACTAGCATAATAAGCATTGAAACCGGTGTACGTCGTTTTCGCGTTAAGGCCCCCACATGCTTATCCGATCGTGCTCTCCGATCTCACGAGGCACGCCCTAAAACGCCCTCCTTGAAGTGGGACCACACCTTTGAGCACCGCGGAGAGCCATCCGAGGGTCTCGGATGGCCTCTGGAGCACCGCTTGAATTTTCTCACTATCCGATCCGAGCTGTCCGACACCCCTGGCTAAAATCACGTTTCCTGTTTCGTTCCCTATATGACAGCACCGCCGTCTTTAAAAAAATCGCTGAGAGATCACTGGGAACCTGTGGCTGGAGGTCCAGGAGTGCATTAGGAGTTGGAGGAAGATCAGGGACAAGTTTGTAAAAATGAAAAAAACTATGAAGGGCACCAGCGGCGATGCAGGAGGAAAACCGACATCTCCCTTCTTCCTTGCTCTATCGTGGCTCTCGCCGCATATAAAGCATAGGGAGACGTCGTCTAATTACAGCAATAATGAAAACATTTCTTGGTTTTCGAACAGCCTCTTTGTGTTTGAGTTAGCAGAGCATGCAGTGTAAATGATTCAATTGTAAAATAACCTGAATTGTAGACGTAAAAAAGCAGAACTGTTTGTGTGGTATAATAATAGAAAATATTCGGCAATAACCGTGAGCTTGGTCATTGTCGTTAGTAATTAATTTCACAACAACAGCCTCTGATCATTAACTGAAAATACACGGGATAAAAACAAACGATTTCTTATTTATAGTTTGTTGTTGATGATGATTTAATGGCCTTGTAACATCATAATAAACCGTTGGTAATCTCCACAGCCCCTCGTAGAACCATGCAGGTAGAGGTGAGTCGTACGATCATCAGATTAGAAAGGGCGTGTCTCTCGTGAAGTCGTACGAGGTGAATTGGATAACCATGCAAATGCCTTTAGCCAGCTAAACTGAGCACTGAAGCACTGCACCGGTCTGCCTCAGTATCCAATCAAAGGACGTTTACGTGTCACGTTCAACGCGAGGAAAGAAATCTTCCGGGCCTTCTAGAAGGCCCAATGTCGCCAACTCGAAATCTGATTGGTTGTCACAACTGTCTGTTTCAGTTCATTCAACTTAAATGAACTGAAACAGCCAGTTGTGATAACCAATCAGATGTACACGGGCCTTCAATGTGAATTCTGAAGGCCTCAGGGAAGATTTCTGTTCTCGGGAAATATTTCTTGGAGCGTGGCAACACATGATAGCTGAAATATGATTGGATGAAAGCTCTAACATACATTTACAACGCTGGAAGCTATGAAATGAAGATAATGGACTATGGGGAATAATTTAATACATATTTATGAAAAGAAAATATTAAAATTAAATGTATTTTATTACATTTATTTTCTGATGATGTTTAGGCCAGCAGAGAAGGCCTTGAAGGTCCTGACGGACCACCACTGATGTAGAGTCTCAGGGCCTGATTTACTAATATGCAAGCACTGCTTAATCTGCGTTTGCAAATTAACGCACGGTGTTTTTGCGCATTTTACTTGGTATTTATCAAACCAGATCTGCGCTGGGCAAACTGTGTTTACTCCGCCCTATATAGGGCCTGATTTACTTACATTGCGACCGCTGCTTAAACTGCGTTCGCACATTAACGCACAGTGTTTTTCCGCATTTTCCGTGGTATTTATTTAGGAAGAGAAAATGAAGCTTCCGCGAAGTGGAGATAGATATATTGGTTCACGTTCGCTCAATCACTGAACCTGATTCAATGTGTGCGCTGCTATATTGTTGTTCTGCCCGCCATCACCTACAGCAAGATGTTTAAAAGAACACGATTATAAAGAATATGCTATTGGTGGCATTAATGCATAAACTGTCTATTATAACAATATAGATGTGTACATGGCGAGATTAATAATTTCTACAAGGGACATGGGTTCACTACAATATATATGTACGTGGGTGCAATCAATGGTTCATATTACGTTTGGAAAGTTTGCGATTTCAAAAAAAGTCCTGTTTGATGTCTATAATTTCAGCTGTGGCAGTGGGGAAATGTATTGACCAGTGCGCCATAGCAATGCTTCGAGTACCTGTGTGAATATTTGTGAAGGCTGAGATATATCAACTGCTGATACTATAACTGTTTGAAATGATCCGGTGCCAATATTTGCAATGTTTACCAACTGATTGAATGGAATGTGATCTCCGGTTGGAGGGTTAGATGTCGTCTCTGATCTGGTTCAGTAATTGAAGTATTGCGTGGCTGGTTAACCTGTACCGTCTAATGATTTGTGGTTAATTTAACTGAAAATGTGTTATACGAGTTGAAAAAAATATTTCTGTGCGCTGTCTCTGTCTTCTTTCTTCGCCTTTCTCTTATCACTGCTGCCATATCAACGTTTTCAGACTCAATGAAAATGCGCTTCCTGGTTAAGACGTGCTTTTATGAGGCGGAGAATTAGCGTGCAAATCGGAGTTGTGCGCTTGCCAGGCAGTTTAGTAAATACCCCGCAATACATTAGGCGCACTTATCTTCGCTCCTCCCAAATATTTGCGCATGTTTCCACCCACCTTTTTGTGTCCTCCCCGTCAACACCCACAAAGCGTTAATATGCGCTGCGCTTTTTAGTAAATACCGTTTTATGTTTACGACCGCTATTTTATGCCAGAAATGGGCGCAATCCTGTTAGTAAATCAGGCCCTCAGTTACTAAGCTCACAGTTGTCTTTAAACAAACATATAGATTTCAGTAAATATTTAAAAACACATGAAAAACGTATGGACTGTTTGACTTACAGTGATACAGTCGCTATCTCTCACACTATATATCTCATCTCTGATACTGTACCACGTGAGGGCACTCACTGGTGTACTGTGGACACACAGCATATGGATTCCTCATATTTACCCACACCGGGAAAAAATACATCTTCTCTACAGTGGCCTTCTAATGTTATTTGCACAAACCTGTCATTTTGTTTGCATTGTAAACACAAATGATAGGCCATGAGCTTGATTCTTTTGTTGGGAAATGGTCAAATGGTTGTGGAGCTCCAGTGAATAGCTACATGATGACCCAGTGGTCGGTTTTGTGTGCGTTTTCAGGTGCACATGTGTGTGTGTTTGATTGAGCATAAGTGCATGTGTGCGTATGTGCATGTGCGTCATGCCCATGGCAACAGTGGAGCGTTGTTTGTTCCAGGGAGACATTTCTGTCTCCTATTCTGAGAAAATCTCTGTGATACAATTCATTTTATGCCATATGACCCATTTCACCATCCACTACCATTCCTACCAGAGTGCTTTGTTTAGAATTCCCATGGTTACCTTCACATCTTTCCCCGTCACTATTGCTCTTTGTGTGCCCTCATAACTATCACATTGTCATGTTGTGCTTTTTCCAAGAAACATATTTATAAATACAGATCCTCTGACCTTGATCATAAATGTGTTAAAAGCCTTCAATACTTTATACATTTAATACTTAAATACATTAAATAGAAAAAAAGAGGCTAACGTAATCTAGTGCCTATGCATTTTAATTTCAGTAAACCTGTGACTGGGAACATTTGACTTCAGGTTATGTCAATCCTAGTCTGGATATTACTTTTTTATTTCAGACTTTCACCTTGGTTGGAGAAAGACAATTTGGACACCGGTTTCCTGTCAACAAGTGGAGATTGTATGCCAATCTTTTGCTGACAAGCCTCCACGCCCCTTGGTTGATGGAGTCTAGTGCGGAGAGCCGTGGTTGCCTAGGGGCTGCCTGTGACATCC